>NW_027362762.1:815112734-815480234 GCF_046119375.1 Phyllobates terribilis
CTGCTCTGCCTTTGCTCACCGCTCCAGGCGGCCTCGCTCTGCCTTTGCTCACCGCTCCTGGCGGCCTCGCCCTGCTCTGCCTTTGCTCACCGCTCCAGGCGGTCTCGCTCTGCTCTGCCTTTGCTAACCACTCCAGGAGGTCTCGCTCTGCTCTGCCTTTGCTCACCGCTCCAGGCGGTCTCGCTCTGCCTTTGCTCACCACTCCAAGTGGTCTCGCTCTGCCCTGCCTTTGCTCACCGCTCCAGGCGGTCTCGCTCTGCTCTTGCTCACCGCTCCGGCAGCCTCGCCCTGCTCTGCTCTTGTTCACTGCTCCGGCGGTCTCGCTCTGCTCTGCTTGTCTACCGCAACTGCGGTTCTGTTCCTGAGTCCCAGTCTGTACTGGACCTTATCCAGTCTGTGCTCCAACCTGCTAGTGCCTCCCTGTCGGCACTCCAGCCGTGCTTGCCAGTACTCCCTGCCTGCATACCAGTCGTGCTTACCAGTGCCCGCCTGTCTGCATACCTGCCGTGCCTGCCTATACCCACCAGTCAGTGTGCCAGCCTGTTCCTGTATTCTCCGGTGTGGGTCAACAGCCGTGTCCGGGGTCTGACCTGGAGTGGCACCTGGTCCCTCTGCTCGGTTCCTCCCTGGTGCACTGGCGTCGTTAGCTGTCGTGTGACCTTGGTCGGATCGGGTAGATACTTAGTTACGCCCCTCCAGGCACTCTCCGGTTCATGGTCCAGTGGGATCACTAAACACGCACACGCCAGTCAGTCCGGGCATGTGCATAACACACATCATCAGACACATCCTGTTTTATTTATGATGGAGGGACTCTGAAAGTCATAAAGCCTATTTATATAGGGCCATCAGATGGATCTTACTATTCTTAAAAGGCCAGCAGTCGGCCCTCGCTATTGTTAGAGAGCGATCAGCCGGCTATGCTTTGTTGTTCCCATTATTAACAAGTGGGTCTCCTATACTGTTATTGCGTATCCAGTGACGGCAAAGGCTGCCAAAAATTGGGACGCAACCCAATACCCCTTTGAAGAGACATAGTGGAGGGTCTCAGTGAAAAAAATGTTCCCATTAAAAGGAGCGGGTCTCCTATAGTGGTAATGCCCATGCTGTGACTGCAAGGGCTTCCAAAATTTGGGAAAAACCCCACTAAGAATTTAAAGGGGGTCCTGTGAAACGCTCCAAAGTTATCTGGGAGTAGGCCGAGCCCCTCACCTGGTGAACACAGTGCGACGTGGGACGTTATGACCAGCTGTAGTAACGTGGATAAAGAACTGTGAGTAAATACCCTGGACTGCATTACAAGACTCTGTGTCGTTACTGCTGCTCCCGCACACCATCACCCCCAACATCCCTATTCACTGCCCTGAGGCTATACTCCTCCCGTGGGGAGTTGTACTATCCTCTGCTGCACCCACAACACCAGCCTCAGCAGTCTGCCCTGCAGCGGCGGTTCACTCTGACCGCAATCCACGGGTGGCGTAGTCGGACATTTAATCACAAAACCCTATAAACAAGAACGCCATTTGGGTTGACCACCCTGAGCCACGGGACCGGGTCCCCGCCACGCAAGGACTACAACCCCCAGCATCCACAACAGGTCCGGTTCCGGGTATCCCCACACACACGCGGCCCAGGGGGCGCGTCATATGCAGTGAGTCCAACGGCTGACCAATTTTAGGAAAAACCCTACTAAGAATTTAAAGACACATAGAGCAGGGCCACAGTAACAAGTACGACATGTTCCCATTAGAAAGGAGAGGGTCTGCTATACAGTTATAGGGTATGCAGTGAATCCAACGGCTGACCAATTTTAGGAAAAACCCCACTAAGAATTTAAAGACACATAGAGCAGGGCCACAGTAACAACAAATTCCCATTAGAAAGGAGAGAGTCTGCTATACAGTTATAGGGTATGCAGTGAGTCCAACAACTGACCAATTTTAGGAAAAACCTCACTAAGAATTTAAAGACACATAGAGCAGGGCCACAGTAATGACAAATTCCCATTAGAAAGGAGAGAGTCTGCTATACAGTTATAGGGTATGCAGTGAGTCCAACGGCTGACCAATTTTAGGAAAAACCCCACTAAAAATTTAAAGACACATAGAGCAGGGCCACAGTAGCGACAAATTTTCATTAGAAAGGAGAGGGTCTCCCATAGTGTTGGCCTATGCAGTGAATGCAAGGGCTGCCAAAAATTGGGGGGCACTCCAATGCCCCTTGGAAGAGACTTAGAGGGCCTCATAAAAAAATGTTCCCATTAGAAAGGAGCGGGTCTCCTATACTTGGAATACCCATGCACTAAGTGTATGGACTGACAAACATTTACCCCTGGGGAGTATACATGAACATACTGTATACCGTAATTTATTATTTTTTTTTTTATGGGCATCAGGAGGAGAAGAAGGAGGACAAGAGAAAATAGCCAAAATCAGGAAGCGTATACCCATGTGTGGGTGTGACGAGGTGCATGGGAACACACCTCCCAAAAAAAGACACTGGATTTAAGTTTATGTTACACTGCTATCATTCGGTGGTGTTGAGAAGTCTGGCCCAATCCAGCCCTTGTCAGCATTTTCAGTTGACAGGCGGATACGCTTATCAGTTATAATTCCACCAGCGGCACTAAAAACCCGCTCTGATAAAACGCTTCTTCCTGCCTGTTGGGGTGCTCTGCCTCCCTCCCCCTGTGTGCTGCTCTCCTCGCTCTGCATGTCCTCCTGCCAGGTTGGGTCAGTTACTATATCATCCACCACCTCGTCTTCCACTTCCGCACTCTGGCCCTCCTCCTGACTTTCTGGCAATTGTGTCTCATCATCGTCCACCTCTTGTGACACTTTCCCACCGTCGCCTTCGTGTGACCGTGGCTGCTCAAATATTTGGGCATTGCTACATGCGATCTCCTCTTGCCCCGCTTCAACTGGACCGGGCGAGAGGCCCGAATCTATAAATGGGAAAGTGAACAGCTCTTCGGAGTGTCCAAGTGTGGGATCAGTTGTCTCTGGGCACTCGGCATGGTGGGAGGAAGGAGGTTCAAGGTGAGGAATATGCGGTCCAGACTCACAGCTACTGAGACTTGACCATGTGGAAGACAAGGTGGTGGTGGTGGTGGCTAAGTGACTGGAAGCATTATCTGCTATCCAACCAATAACCTTTTGACACTGCTCTGTGTTCAATAGTGGTGTTCTGCGGTCCCCTATTAATTGGGACAGGAAGGTCAAGCGAGAAGATGTGGGTGTTTGTTGTGGCACAATTTCAGCTTGCCCACTGCCTCGGCCTCTGCATGCACCATCATCACCATCACATTTAGTTCCCCGTCCCTTGCCACGTGCCCTGCCCATTTTAAATGGAGGACAATATCTTCCACGCTCACAACAAATGACTGAATTTGATGGACAAACCACAGTTTTAAATACCTGACCTGTAGGTAACTATTTTGAACAGCAAACTGGTGTCAAAAACTTTGCTGACACACTGAAAAAAAAAATTAATGGAGGCCAGAAATGGCAGTATTTTCTGAAAACGTATATGTGATCCGTGTGATGGAGAAAACACAGTTTTAAATACCTGGCCTGTAGGTAACTATTTTGAACAGCAAACCGGTGTCAAAAACTTTGCTGACACACTGAAAAAAAAAATTAATGGAGGCCAGAAATGGCAGTATTTTCTGAAAACGTATATGTGATCCGTGTGATGGAGAAAACACAGTTTTGAATACCTGGCCTGTAGGTAACTATTTTGAACAGCAATCTGGGGTCAATTGCTTCCCTGACTCACTGAAACAAATTTTAATGGAGGCCAGAAATGGCAGTATTTTCTGAAAATGTATATGTGATCCGTGTGACGGAGAAAACACAGTTTTAAATACCTGGCCTGGCCCATTATCATGCACTTTCATTTTTAAAATCTAGTGATGTTTGAACACTTTTATAACCAGCTGGCAAAGTTTGAGTTTTCTTCTTTGATCAGGTTAAGTGTCTTAGTTATCAGATCTGCAGTGGTTTGTTCATTTCTAATAATAACCATTAATTGTATTTTATGTTTATTATTTTAAAAATCTCTTCTGCTTTTCTTGGCAGCCATCACGTCATTTGTGGTTTACTCATAATGTTTTATTATTAGAAGGACACAAAATAACTTTCTTAGGAAAACTTAAGTGCTGTTATTTAAAGCTACCCCATATTTAAATTGTTGCTTTGGTATAAATATAAACATATGCAGATGATTTATTTTCTTATGTACAGTTTTAGTGCTTTGGTTATGTGTTATGGGATTGGTTACAATTGGGGTACATAGTTTTACCCTCCAATATACTTCTGTGAGGTTTGTCTACTTGCACTGACTACATCGGGACATCACCGGAGGTGATAACAGCTGATTGGTGGGGGATCTGGTTAATAGACCCCCAACGATTTCATATTAATAACCTATTTTATGGCTAGGTCCTAAATATTGTAAATCCGGAAAATCCCTTTAACTTTTAGCTAATCCCATGGAGCTCTATATCTCTTCAAAGTTTTACTTGTCTCTGCTATGATAACAAAGCAGCCATTTAGCAATCAGAATAGGATGTACCACAACTGACAGATGTAGCCTTGGCAAGTGGCTTAGCAGAGAATAATTCCTGAATTAACAGGATTCAGGCAGAATATATTTTTGAGGCGGTATGTAGTACTGTCTAAAGCTTAATTTTTTTTCCAGAAACAGCTCCATTCCTCTTCGTGGCTAGGTCTGATATTGCAAGCTAACTCTTTTCACTACAATAGGGCTTATACAATACAAGATACAGTCCATGAACAGGAGATGTTGCAAATGTGCAGTCTACGTCTGCGCTAAACCAACATTATCAATGTGCTGAAGATCATTGTTCCTTTCAACATATTTTAGAATACGACTTAAGCAGATAATGGAACCATAAATGAGTTAATCCACTTCAATAGATACAAAGGAAAAATACAGCGCTGTCATTTTGTCATCATGACTCCATGATGGCTCCTGCCTGTATGGTGGTCTTTCATCTTTATACGGTCTTGCCTGAATTGCTATATAAATCAGCGTTCATTGCAAGGAACATTACAACCATCATTTCATTAAAACAATTTTCTGCACAAAAAGTAATTTCTGTAAATCGCTCCCATCATTTTCCTCTATTACGCATCTTCTTCATCAGCTCTTTGATCATATTCCTAGAATAACATGAGCAATCTTATTTAGTAGTTTGCTATCTATAATCTTTGAGATTAGAGAAGCAGAAAAAAAAAATGGACTGCTAAGAGACGATACTTGGAATAATGTGGGGCTTGAGGTCAATCTTATTACAAAGTAATGCGTTTTTCCATGAATAATGGATTTTAGTGATGGATCACACCATATCTGGTAACAGAACGGTGGGGCCCAAGAAAGATGTAGTACAAAAATAAACATTTGATTTCATGGAAATTTCTTTCTAACAAAACTCTATCCTTTATTATCTCTCCACTATACATAACAATGATTTGCTGACAATAGATGTTTCTATTTATTTTTCTCTTTGGAAATAGTTTAGTGGCGCATATCGTGCAGTGTCCTGGAAGCTTAATGCATTATGAATAATAACAATAATAATGATAAAATTAGCTGTGAAAAATAAAGTAAAGTAGCCAAGTACAACTACACTGTGTGCAAAATTATTAGGCAAATGAGTATTTTGATCACATGATACTTTGTATACATGTTGTCCTACTCCAAGCTGCATAGGCTTGAGAGCCAACTACCAATTAAGTAAATCTGGTGATGTGCATCTCTGCAATGATGAGGGGTGTTGACTAATGACATCAACACCCTATATAAGGTGTGCTTAATTATTAGGCAACTTCCTTTCCTTTGGCAAAATGGGTCAGAAGAGAGATTTGACGGGCTCTGAAAAGTCCAAAATTGTGAAATGTCTTGCAGAGGGATGCAGCAGTCTTGAAATTTCCAAACTTTTGAAGCGTGATCACTGAACAATCAAGCGTTTCATGGCAAATAGCCAACAGGGTCGCAAGAAGCGTGTTGGCCAAAAAAGGCACAAAATAACTGCCCATGAATTGAGGAAAATCAAGCGTGAAGCTGCCAAGATGCCATTCGCCATCTGTTTTGCCATATTTCAGAGCTGCAACATTACTGGAGTATCAAAAAGCACAAGGTGTGCGATACTCAGGGACATGGCCAAGGTAAGGAAGGCTGAAAAACGACCACCTTTGAACAAGAAACATAAGATAAAACGTCAAGAATGGGCCAAGAAATATCTTAAGACTGATTTTTCAAAGGTTTTATGGACTGATGAAATGAGAGTGACTCTTGATGGGCCCGATAGATGGGCCAGAGGCTGGATCAGTAAAGGGCAGAGAGCTCCACTCCGACTCAGACGCCAGCAACGTGGAGGTGGGGTACTGGTATGAGCTGGTATCATCAAAGATGAACTTGTGGGACCTTTTCGGGTTGAGGATGGAGTGAAGCTCAACTCCCAGACCTACTGCCAGTTTCTGAAAGACAACTTCTTCAAGCAGTGGTACAGGAAGAAGTCGGTATCGTTCAAGAAAAACATGATTTTCATGCAGGTCAATGCTCCATCACATGCATTCAACTACTCCACAGCGTGGCTGGCCAGTAAAGGTCTAAAAGAAGAAAAATAATGACATGGCCCCCTTGTTCACCTGATCTGAACCCCATAGAGAACCTGTGGTCCATCATAAAATGTGAGATCTACAGGGAGGGAAAACAGTACACCTCTCGGAACAGTGTCTGGGAGGCTGTGGTTGCTGCTGCACGCAATGTTGATCGAAAACAGATCAAGCAACTGACAGAATCTATGGATGGAAGGCTGTTGAGTATTATCATAAAGAAAGGTGGCTATATTGCTCACAAATTTTTTTGTTTTTTGTTTTTGCATGTCAGAAATGTTTATTTCTAAATTTTGTGCACTGATATTGGTTTACCTGGTGAAAATAAACAAGTGAGATGGGATTATATTTGGTTTTTATTAAGTTGCCTAATAATTCTGCACAGTAATAGTTACCTGCACAAACAGATATCCTCCTAAGATAGCAAAATCTAAAAAAAAACACTCCAGCTTCCAAAAATATTAAGCTTGGATATTTATGAGCCTTTTGGGTTGATTGAGAACATAGTTGTTGATCAATAATAAAAATAATCCTCTAAAATACAACTTGCCTAATAATTCTGCACCCAGTGTAATTGTATCCCAACCATTGGTAAATGAGGAATGGAGAAGTAAAATTAGAATCCATGGACTGATTTAGCAGATGAGTATTGGGTCTCCCTTAGGGATCATGCAGGCTACCATATTTCCGGTAAAAGTGCAATCCGACCAATGTTATTCTATGAGGCCGTGCACATGTCCGATTTTTTTCCTCATGCAGAGTATGTCCAAGGAAAAATCACAGAATGCATGATTTGCATCCAATATTCGGATTGCACTCAGCCATGCAAGTCAGTGAGTCCATGGAAAACATCGGGCTGCACTTGGATCATATCTGAGTGCAGTCTCATTTTCATGAACTGACAGAATGTAGAAGCTGAAAATCTTGATCCGATCTTCTCCTCATTCGAGAAAATCGGATCACACTCTGATCAAACCAGGGGCGTACATCGAAATCATGGGGTCTGTAAGGTAGCGCTATTCATCCCGCTGGGGGCACCCGCTTCACCGGGTCAATCAAAGCACACATGCAACGTTTTTTCGGTAATTCACAGTACAGCAGTTTATTACGTCTCATAAACTGCTCATAACATAGTCCATCTCAGTGGCTCGCCGACATGTTACACATAATATCCCAGAGCCTTTCTAATGACAGACATGCCCACTTGACTCCAGATACAGCCTTCAGCAAGGTAACAATATCAATGTCCACATCAAGCAGCGTTTTTACCTTTGCCGGGTCGTAGCTGCTTCAGTCAGCTCGATTCTGCCACAGCTGTGGCTTTAAGGCTTCCCAGATGGGGCCTCCGGGCCACGTACTGTACCTTCAAAGGCTACTGGTATCTCAAACACAGGGGGGATTCAACCTCAGCCTTCCAGGCTAGTGGAGTCCCACACAGGGACCAGGCCTCTCACCCTCCAAGGCAACTGGTATCCTAAACACAGGGGGATCCAGGCTCTGCCTTCCAGGCTACTCTTTCTCTCCCTGTTTCCAAACTACCAGGGTTTATATATCCTTTTGTGCACACAGGACCTGTGATGATGTCACAGTCACGTGATCAGTCACCTGAGGGGGAGGTAAATGGTCAGCTAGAGCACACCCCCTGGACATTCTAGCAATGCAGCAAGCCGCTGCATTACATATCCCCCCCCCTCTGGTCAAACTTATGGGGTTGAACACATAGCATACATAATCACATTATAACCCACGGTTCACACAGAGACCATGTACTTGACAATTGCGCTGCTCAGCCCCTGGAACATTAGTCATCGACATTATCCCATTCCTTAGGGACCTACCATCTGTCATTGTCACTACCTTCGTCAAGTCACATTTCCGAGTAGTAACCTTGTCAGACCTCCCCCGCTCCCAGCGGTCAGTCGTAACCTTGTCAGACCTCCCCCGCTCCCAGCGGTCAATACAGCAGTGTGACTTACTTGCCTTTGTATCTACAGTCAGGTCTGACTTCGTGCTGTCCCGTATTCTATTGGGTCATTTGTATGGGCCTCTCAGACCTGAGTTACTGGAGGTCTCACTACCTCTAAACCCACGCCCACTATCCTCAGGACATCTTGAAAGGTCTCTAACTTCTACTGTAGCCGTCCTATTATTTGAAGGGCCCTTTCTCGGTCTGGTCTCACAATTTCTAGACGGCTGCCACCTTCTGCTGCTCAGGCGATACTGTCTTTCCATTCGCAGTCTGGGGAGATTCAACTGTTCTACCTCTCACAGGTAGGTCACTCGGTACTCCATCAGCATGCGTATATATGCCGTCTTCATCTGGTATCCAGTACTGACGTTCATGTGGACTGCTTACTTTCATCACACCAGACTTCTTTACCATCATTTGCATGGCTTGGCCATTTCTCCCAATGAGCTTTCTTACCAGAGCATGAGGCACTCGGATGACTTCTTCACGCAGACTTTGAGCTTTTCTCATAAGCTCCAGTTGTCTAATGGCTTGTTCCGTCTTCAACCGGACAAACCGCTTTGTGCGAATACATCGCCAGTGCATGTCACTTAGGATAGTCACCCTCTTCGCTGCGACTTCGGCTGTGGATAGGACCACCAGCTGTTTAGCTTCTGAGGTCGAGTACACCTTACAGGCTCCCACGGCCTTCTTAAACTCTTCATGCACTGACTCTCTGGTACATTCTTCTCTCAAATCTTCGGGTACATCTATGAGGCACTTGTACCAAGACGTTTCTGTCTCACCAGTGGCCTCCAAATGATCATCTGGCTCAGGTTTCAGGGACAACTGACTTTCAGCTTCTTCACCCTGTATGCTTCACCTTAGCTGACTCACAGCTATGAACTCAAGAATTCTCATCTTGACCACCCCCATTTCATGCTTATTTTCTTTCAACACTTTCTCACCTCTCCTCAGGTCCACCCTCTCATGGCCCAAAGGACTGAGCGCAACTTGTTTGCCCTTCTCCTTCTGCAAGGTGGCCTCATTCACTGATTGGTACTTTGCCAGGCGACCTTTGAGCTCGACAACTTCTTTCTTTAGCTCAGCTATTCGCCTCTCAGCAGCCCATCTCTGAAGCTCTTCCGGCTTCAACTGCTCCTTTATCAGCAGAATTTTCTCAGAGCTCTTTGTCTCCAATGCACCCACTCGGCTCTCGACAGCCAGTCTCTCAAGCTTCTCTTGCTTCCAATAGGCTTGTAGTGACCCCTTGAGTTCCTTGATCTCGGCTCTCACATCCACCGAATCACCCAAGCTCGCATTATCCAAAGAGGCATTTGCTTCATACCTCCCTTCTTCGATGGACTCCTCCATCCTGCAGATTCTATCCTTAAGGCACGTCTCTGCCCTCTGGAGATCACCACAGAACGTCTGCAGCTCCTTCACTTGAGCTTCCAGACCTGGGATCTTTCTGCGGAGATCATCATTCTCAGCACGGGTGTCCTGTAGAGAAGTCTCAATCACTTGGCGCATGTGCTCTGCATCAGTTTTATCATCCTCTAGTTTTTCCTTAACTTTGAGGAGATCCTCATAGTCTCTCTTGATTTGTTGCAGTTCCCTATTGAACTTTTCATGCCTCTTTTCTGCCTCACGGTCGTGACCAGACACTTCATCTTTTATTGCCTCTTTCAGGGCGGATAGCTCCCGGTCTCGCTGGTACAGAGAGTCCGCCAGCCGCTCCTTCTCCTGCATTAGTTACTTTACTTGGTCCTGGAATTGCTGCAGCTGCCTCATGAGTTCACCAAACTCCTTCTTGGAGTCACACAGCTCCCAGTTGAACTGTTCGCGCAGTCGTACTAGGTCTTGGTCACGTCCAGAAACTTCATCCTGCAGCGCCTCTTTTAAGGCAGACAGCTCCCTATCCCTCTGGTGTAGTCCCTCATCCAGCTTTTGCTTCACCTGCATCAGCTCTAAGTGTACCAGGGAGAACCGATCTTTCAACTCGCACAGCTCATCTTCAAACTCCGCTTTGTCAAGCTCCAACTGAAAAACCTCCTCTTTATTTTTCTGGAACTTTTCCTTCCAATTGTTGACTTCCTTGCTGCTTTCCTCCAGTTCTCGCTGTAAGTTCCTCACAACCTGGTTTATTTTATGCCGTTCAGACTCCAGGTTCTACTGGTTTGAGGACACGATCTCCAGGTTTTTCCTTAGTTGCTGCACGTCACTCTTACACTGCTGCCTGACAGGCTCCAGCCCTTGGTCGTGACTGGCTGCCTCCTCTTTCAGGGCTGTCGGATCCTGATCCTTCTGTCTCAGTACTGTACCGGAGGTTACCACTGGCAACGTCACCTCCTCTTCTGCTTCTAAAGGAGGATCCACACTCGGAACAAAAGCACACAGCACTGCACTTTCTTCATTTGCTCCTTCAGCAAAAGCCACAGGAGCAGCTTTTTTGTGGCCCTTGCGCCGTCGACGAAGAGAGGGGGACTTTCTCACCTCGTCTAGCTCCTCCTTACTGAACTCTCTTTCTACTTTCGCAGTGTCACCGTCAGCTATTGGGTCTGTGTCACTCAACATGGTGTTGTGTACCAACAAGTTTCCTCCCACTTTGACGTCAACCCCTTCTACTAGAGCTACCCCGTTATCAACGGGCCAATTGTCATTTTTAGCCGGTACCAACCCACAACCAGTAACCAATTTTGGTTTTCTAGACTCTACGCTCTTTTGAAACTCTGCCCCCTTTTGAGACTTCACCCCCTTTTGGACACCCACACCTGTAGGGGGATTTTTACAACAAAAACCAGCAATAGTCTTAGGACCCAGTTCACAACATCTCTTACCACCTCCCCGGGCACTCTGGGACAATACTGGCGCCCCAGGAGAACTCACAGAATGGTCCTCTGCCGCCATTCTGTCCAACAGCTCCTGCCGTTCCCGCAGCAATTCCTGATGTCGTTTCTCAAATGCTTGCTGCGAGTCCTGTTGCTGTTTCTCAAATGCCTGCTGCTGCACTTTTGACAGGCACTTTAATCGCTCAATAGCTTCAGTCTCATTTGCTGCTCCTTTCACAGCCATCTTTATCAGCTCCTGCATTTCTTCAGGACACTCCATTATGCCGAAGAGCGATTGCACCCGGTCATCCAACCACTTCTCCATTCCGTCTGGGGATACTGCTCCATTCATAGCCATCGCGGTACACTGTTCATACTAGACACTTCACACCGCTCTCCCCGGAAAAATTTTCGTGGCCCCACCAAACCACTGCAAACCAGGTTTGAGTGCGATGACAATTTTCGTAACCCCACCGAGTTACAGCAAGATGTTTTAATCTTTGTGACCCCGCCGAGCCACAGCAAACCAGGTTTGAGTGCGACGACAATTTTCGTAACCCCACCGAGTTACAGCCAGATGCTTTAATCTTCGTGACCCCGCCGAGCCACAGCAAGATGCTTGCATCCACAATCGTCGTCCTGTGCTGCTACCCCTAGCAACCAGGCTGCAGTTGCCTGCATTCTCCACCACATGTAAGGTAGCGCTATTCATCACGCTGGGGGCACCCGCTTCACCGGGTCAATCAAAGCACACATGCAACGTTTTTTCAGTAATTCACAGTACAGCAGTTTATTACGTCTCATAAACCGCTCATAACATAGTCCATCTCGCCGACATGTTACACATAATATCCCAGAGCCTTTCTAGTGACAGACATGCCCACTTGACTCCAGATACAGCCTTCAGCAAGGTAACAATATCAATGTCCACATCAAGCAGCGTTTTTACCTTTGCCGGGTCGTAGCTGCTTCAGTCAGCTCAATTCTGCCACAGCTGTGGCTTTAAGGCTTCCCAGATGAGGCCTCCGGGCCACGTACCTTCAAAGGCTACTGGTATCTCAAACACAGGGTGGATCCAGCCTCTGCCTTCCAGGCTAGTGGAGTCCCACCAAGGGACCAGGCCTCTCACCCTCCAAGGCTACTGGTATCCTAAACACAGGGGGATCCAGGCTCTGCCTTCCAGGCTACTCTTTCTCTCCCTGTTTCCAAACTACCAGGGTTTATATATCCTTTTGTGCACACAGGACCTGTGATGATGTCACAGTCACGTGATCAGTCACCTGAGGGGGAGGTAAATGGTCAGCTAGAGCACACCCCTGGACATTCTAGCAATGCAGCAAGCCGCAGCATTACAGGTCCCATAGCAGAAGTTCTAATCTCCCCACCTGCCCCTCCACAAAAAAATATATATATTCGGCAGGGTCACAGAAGAGCATATCTCATAACTTTACACAGTAATTTTACTCATATTGAAACCCTAGAATCCCATTCATTGCCCCCATAAGGGTATGTGCCCACCATCAGGCTATAGCACCATACTTTCGCTGCGTCCAAAACGCTATGTTCTAATCACAAAGGTAAATCTGCATGTGTTCATTGAACCATGCGGATGTAACGCATCCAATACATTCTATTATGAAAATTTCTGTTGTGGAGACTAGCATCTTCGCAACAGAAATTGACGTGCTGCGGCTCGTAAACCTGCGCCACCGGTGTGTTTACGCAGCGTCAAATAGAAGCATAGTGGGCATGGGATTTCTATAAATCCCATCCACTGTGCTTCTAATGTAGAACGCAGCATTTGGAAGCAAAGCAGAGCAGGTGAGCTGCGTCCAAAATGCTGCTATTACAGATCGTGGGCCCGTACCCTAAAGTATGATGCCAACAAAAGTGCCCCACAAACATTATGATACCCCCACAGTGCCTTCCTCCACAGGAACCACCACACGCACAGTATTATGACCCTACTGTACCCCACCTCAACTTCCTTGGCAAAGTATAGTGACCCCAACACAGTATGATCCCCCAACTGTGACCTCCACTCAGTCCTCCATGCAGTACACTGTATAATGGCCCGCAGTAGCCTTCTAAACAGAAAAATGGCCCCTACACAGCCCTTCACACAGTATGATGGATCACACACAAATCTTCACACTGTATAATTGCCTGCATACAGTATAATGACCCCAACCTCTACAATGCAGTAGAGGTGCTGGATTGGCCCCACAGCCCCCAGACCTCAACCCAATTGAACACTTGTGGGTAGAGTTGTAGAAAAAGCTGTATACATACCCAAGTGAGTTGACCTGTTTGCATCAACTTTGGGAACGTGTAGAAGAGACCTGGGATCAGATTTCAGTTGAGCCATGGTTGAATCTGATCGAGAGTATGTTCAGAAAGATTCAGGCAGTGTTGAAAGCCAAAGATGGATTTACAAATACTAACAAAATAGTAAAAATTAAAATTTAGATTTTTAGGAACAAAACAGTAACAATGCAGTGACATGATAAGAATCTGCATAACTAATCATATGCTAAATAGCTGCAAGTCAAATTTATTTATTAGATAGCCAAGATTATTGTCTATAAAATGGTAGTCTCACGTTTGAATTAGTAGTGGATGGTGAGATATGGAGCCTGAAAGTCAAAAGTTCAAAGCAACGTTACCCTAGAGTGGCCGGCTCATAGCACTTTTTGCCAGGCAGGTCTGTGCCAGTGCTGTGCAAGTGTTTTTCACAGCATTTGGCGAAATGTAGCTCAGCCAATCCTTTTGGGCCTGTAGCAGTGTATCTAATTCTATTTTTTTACTGCATCTAACCCAGGAAATCTTTTTGGGTCTAGTAGCAGTGTCTGGTAGTCAGCGGAGTAGCCAACCTGTGAAGGAAGCTACACCGCCTGTGTATCTAATTCTAATTTTTCACTGCATCTAACCCAGGAAATCTTTTTGGGCCTAGTAGCAGTGTCTGGTAGTCAGCGGAGTAACCCACCTGTGAAGGAAGCTACACCGCCTGTGTATCTAATTCTATTTTTTTACTGCATCTAACCCAGGAAATCCTTTTGGGCCTAGTAGCAGTGTCTGGTAGTCAGTGGAGTAGCCAACCTGTGAAGGAAGCTACACCGCCTGTGTATCTAATTCTAATTTTTTACTGCATCTAACCCAGGAAATCTTTTTGGGCCTAGTAGCAGTGTCTGGTAGTCAGCGGAGTAGCCCACCTGTGAAGGAAGCTACACCGCCTGTGTATCTAATTCTAATTTTTTACTGCTTCTAACCCAGTAAATCATTTTGGGCCTAGTAGCAGTGTCTGGTAGTCAGTGGAGTAGCCCATCTGAAGCAAGCTACATCACCTGTGTATCTAATAAAAATTTTTTACTGCATCTAACCCAGTAAATCCTTTTGGGCATAGTAGCACTGTCTGGTAGTCAGCGGAGTAGCCCACCTGTGAAGGAAGCTACACCGCCTGTGTATCTAATTCTAATTTTTTACTGCATCTAACCCAGTAAATCCTTTTGGGCCTAGTAGCAGTGTCTGGTAGTCAGTGGAGTAGCCCACCTGTGAAGGAAGCTACACCACCTGTGTATCTAATTCTAATTTTTTACTGCATCTAACCCAGGAAATCTTTTTGGGCCTAGTAGCAGTGTCTCGTAGTCAGCGGAGTAGCCCACCTGTGAAGAAAGCTACACCGTCTGTGTATCTAATTCTAATTTTTTACTGCATCTAACCCAGTAAATCCATTTGGGCCTAGTAGCAGTGTCTGGTAGTCAGTGGAGTAGCCCATCTGAAGCAAGCTACACAGCCTGTGTATCTAATAAAATTGTTTTACTGCATCTAACCCAGCCAATCCTTTAGGGCTAGTACCACAGTTTGGCCACTCAGCTCTGCTCGGTTTCCATCCATCGTTTTTTGTGCAAACAACTACAGAGTTGCCAATTAGTTAACCACCAAAATGAGTGGCAAAAGGCCTGCTGCTGGTGGAAAGGGGAATAGGCGTGTTGGAAAGGGAAAAAAAGGTTGTGTCCGTGGGGTAGGTGGTAAAGCAACAGTAACATCTGCAGAAGAAAGACCATCTTCCAGCCAAACTAAGATGTCTACTTCTTTTCGTGGACAATGTGATATGATCCCTTTCTTACGGACACGCCCATCGCTACAAATTCCAGATGAGGCACAAAAACAGCAGGTGCTTCAACGGATATCAAGTGCTCCTTCAAGTGGGCTTTCCTCCACCTCAACTTCAACATCACAAATACTCCAGTCCTCAAAGGTGTCTCCCCAATCGCACTTGCTTCCTCACAGCTCCCAAGTCTCCAGCTGCCCGTCTGAGTATGGGGTAACACAGATGGTTGAGTCTGCAGAGCTGTTTTCTCATACTATAGCCTGGGAATCAGAGGTCTGCTCCAGAACTTCTTTGAATCCAGACTAGGAAATGATCTGCACCGATGCCCAGAATCTTTATGAGTCGGATCCAGGCCCAGATGAAGAAGGTTCTGAGCATAAAACTCATTCCCAAACTGTAACTCCTGTTGGTGGAGACAATGAGGAAGACGATGATGAGACTCAGATACCTGATTGGAGCGACAACTTGACTTTTCGGTCAGGGCAGGAAGAGGTTGGCTCTGAGGACGACGGGTGTGAGAACACACAGGGTGATGATGATGAGGTTGGAGATCCCACTTACTGTCAACCGACAGTCAGCCAGTCGATGAGGTCAGCAGACGAGGTGGAGGAGGATGCTAGTGACGACGAAGTTAGGTTGCGCCTTCCTGGACAGAGACGGAGTGCTGGAAGCACGTCAACAACTGCATCCTCAACCACAACTCTGCCTCTGACCACAAGTCGTGGTGGCTCTTCAGGTCACATGGTCTCTAAGCCTTGCATAGCCTGGGCATTTTTTGAGATCCCAAAGGATGACCCAACTCATGTTATCTGTAACATTTGCCACCAAAAGCTAAGTAGAGGCCAAAAAATCCATAGTTTGAGTACTTCATGCATGAACCGTCACATGGATATGAAGCATAAGTTGCAGTGGGAAGCTCACTGTGCTACAATGCGGCCTAGCGGGCCGAGCCAACCACCGTCTGCCCCATCTTGTGCATCCGCGGCCTCTTCATCCTCTAACTGGGGGGACAGCAGTCACACATGTTTTTTGACGCAGACCTGCCACCTCTTTACCCGCAACAGCCAGTGTGATTGGCAGGTCGTCAGTTCATTTGTAAGTGGAAACACTTGCTGGTGTTGAGCGCTCTCCAACATCGAGAGCACCACCTTTGGATCAAGGCAACATAACATGTCCGCCTGCATCTTCCTCACAGACCGGCAGTTTGCCAGGGACACCCTACTCAACCCCGTCTAAGCACAACAGCCAGCCCTCGGTCCCTCAGATGTGGACAAGTAAAAGACCATTTCCTCCTAGCCATGACAAAGCTAAGAGGTTGAATTTCACCATCTGCAAGCTGTTGGCTACAGAAATACTGCCTTTCCACCTGGTGGACACAGAGGATTTTCGAGACCTTATGTCTGTCGCAGTGCCCCAGTACCAGATGCCCAGTCGCCACTACTTCTCAAAGAAAGCTGTGCCTGCGCTACACCAGCATGTCGCACACAACATCACCGCTTCCTTGAGAAACTCTGTGTGTGACAGGGTGCATTTCACCACAGACACTTGGACGAGTAGGCATAGACAGGGGTGTTACATGTCGCTGACTGGGCACTGGGTAACTATGGTGACAGCAGGACAAGGGGCTGCTGTCCAAGTCTTGCCGTCCCCACGAGTTGTGCATCAATCCTCTTTATCTAGAAGTTCCTCCACTGCTTCTGCCTCCTCAACCTCCTCTCGGTCCTCCACCTGCACCCAAAGCCTGTCTGGTAATGCCACCCGCGTTCTAACTGCGCAGAAGGAATCCTGCACACCTCCTTACTATGCTGGCAGCAGGGCTCAGTGGCATCAGGCGGTGTTTACTTTGAAATGTCTGGGAAATGTGAGTCACACAGCTGAGGAGTTGTCGTCATCTCTGGAGACCGAGTTTCATGAATGGTTGTCTCCACTGAACCTGCAGCCAGGGAAGGCCGTGTGCGACAATGCTGCAAACCTGGGTGCAGCCCTTCGCTGGGGCAATGTCACACACGTGCCTTGTATGGCTCACGTGTTGAACCTGGTTGTCCAGCAATTTTTAGCCCACTATCCCGGACTAGATGGCCTTCTGCAGAGGGCACGGTCGCTGTGTGCTCACTTCCGCCGTTCGCATCCCGCAGCTCAACAACTTACATCTCTACAGAAGTCTTGGGCCTGCCAGTTCACCGGCTGAAATGCGATGTGCCGACACGATGGAATTCAACTCTGCACATGTTGCAGCGACTGTGGCAGCACCGACGAGCCCTGGTGCAATACGTTATGACGTATAGCCTGGGCCAATGAGATCCAGAGGTGGGGCAAATCACGCTGCAGGAGTGGTCTCAGATCAAGGACCTATGCACCCTTCTGCACAGTTTTGAAATGGCGATGAAGATGTTTAGTGCTGATGATGCCATTATGAGCATGACTTTTCCGGTCATTTACATGCTGGAGCACACTTTAAACAGTATTCGGAGTCAGGTGGTGGGACAAGAGGAGGGGGAGGAAGTACAGGAGGAGTCGTATGCGGAAGGGATAACATCTCCCAGGTCCAGACGGTCGGCAGCACCAAGGCGGCAGGCATGGGAGGGTGGGGGAGAGGGATTAACGAGGGCGCATGGTAGCAGCCAAACTGTTGAGGAAGGTGCAGGAGCCGAGGAAGAAGTGGAGGATGAACTGGCGATGGGCATGGAAGACTCATCAGATGAGGGAGACCTTGATCACATTTCTGTTGTGCGAGGTTGGGGGGAGAGGGCAGAGGAAGGAAGCATGATTCTTACCTCGCCACCAACACAACAAGGACTTGGTCCTCCTGGATGCGCAAGACACATGAGTGCCTTCTTGCTGCTCTACCTGCAACATGACCCTCGGATTGCCAGAATTCGAAGTAATCCCAACTACTCGGTTGCCACACTCTTAGATCCATGGTACAAAAGTAAATTTGCTGAAATAATTCCTGCCATAGAAAGGGATTCACGCATGCAGGAGTATCAGCAGAGGCTGTTACAGAATCTTACATCTGCTTTTCCACAAAACACCAGTGGTGCACGTAGTGAATCTCACAGTTCTAACTTGCCAACCGTGGGACTGTCGAGTCTTCATCGCTCAAACCGTAACAGTAACACCGTATTTGCTGGTAACAGTAATTTTGTGGAATCATTTCACCAATTTTTTAGACCATCCTTTGCAAGGCCACAGGAAACAAGAAGTCTGACACATAGTCAACGCCTAGAGAAGATGGTACAGGAGTATCTCCAAGTGAACATCGAAGCCATGACTGTGTCACTGGACCCTTGCTCATTTTGGGCTTCTAATCTGAAAAAATGGCCTGAGCTCGCCACTCACGCCTTGGAGATCTTGTCGTGCCCCACAGCCAGCGTTCTCTCTGAACGTGTGTTCAGTGCTGCTGGTGGTGGGCTGACAGATAAGCGCACATGGCTGTCCACTGAGAATGTAGACAGACTCACGTTCATAAAGATGAACAAATCATGGATCTGCAAGGACTTTTCTACCCCTGTGTCATCCTGGGGAGACTAAAAGCTTGAGGATTTTGGAAAATCACCTCACCAACCATTTTAAGCAACTCTGGGGCAATTGATGCCACTTAAGTGGTGTCTGTGCCACAATTTTTGGAAAAAATGGAGACTCTTTTTGGAGTCCCCTTGCTGTGTTTTACATGACGTTGGCATCGTCAATTCCAGGTGGGTCGGGTCGCTCCCCCCCCTTTTAACCGTGAGAAACTACATACACTATGGCTTGGGGTAACACAGATTGTTGAGTCTGCAGAGCTGTTTACTCATACTATAGCCTGGGAATCAGAAGTCTGCTCCAAAGCTTCAGTGTCTGCTAGTCAGCATAGTAGCCCAGCTGTGAAGCAGGCTACACCGCCTGTGTATCTAATAACAATTTTTTACTGCATCTAACCCAGCCAATCATTTTGGGCTAGTAGCAGTGTCTCGTAGTCAGTGGAGTAGCCCATCTGAAGCAAGCTACACCACCTGTGTATCTAATAACAATTTTTTACTGCATCTAACCCAGGAAATCCTTTTGGGCTAGTAGCAGTGTCTCGTAGTCAGTGGAGTAGCCCATCTGAAGCAAGCTACACCGCCTTTGTATCTAATAACAATTTTTAACTGCATCTAGCCCAGGCAATACTTTGGGCCTAGTAGCAGTCTTGGCTAGTCAGCGGAGTAGTCCAGCTATTAAGCAAGCTACACCGCCTGTAGATCTAATTACAAATTTTTAACTGCATCTAGCACAGGCAATACTTTGGGCCTAGTAGCAGTGTCTGCTAGTCAGCGGAGTAGCCCAGCTGTTAAGCAAGCTACACCACCTGTAGATCTAATTAGAAATTTTTAACTGCATCTAGCCCAGGCAATTCTTTGGGCCTAGTAGCAGTGTCTGCTAGTCAGTGGAGTAGCCCAGCTGTTAAGCAAGCTACACCACCTGTGCTTTAGACACTTAATTTTTTCAAAGGAAACGCTTCAGGCCCCCGGGACACTCAGTCAAGAGCATCGGGGAGGCGCCCCAAGGCAAGGGGGCTGGGACTGGCGGTAGCACGCCTTGCGGCGGACCGCCAAGCTCGATCCTTATAAAAGCTTTTTAACTGCAGCAGCTTTAGTGGACGCTACTGGACCTGGAATTACCGCGGCTGCTGGCACCAGACTTGCCCTTCAATAGATCCTTGTAAAAGGATTTAAAGTGTACTCATTCAAATTAAAGAGCCAATTTAAATTACAGAGCTTAGACCTGCCTCCACCGCGGGGGGTCTCGACCCACCAGCAGACAGGCACCAGTATTGGGAGAGGGGGGCTGGCCGTCAGGGTCCATCACGGCTCTGGCACAAACCCAGCGACACGGACGTCGCACGGGCAGTAACGGCCTGGCCGTGTCGACTTCGCACTCCAGCGTAGTCCCTCTGCCCGCTCGCGCCTGTAACCTCAAAGGGATGCGCAAGCGGCTTTCTTCCCAGGGCTGTTCCCTGCCCAGCAGGAACGTGGGGGAGCTCAGGTCGGCCTTCCACCGCACTCCCTTACCTTCCTCGCCCTCTTTCCTTCTTCCGTTCTCCATCTAACCCCCCGGCTCTGTGGTGTCCGCTCTCCCTCCAGCTCTCTCCTTCTCACAGGTGGACTACCGCGTGTATTCACACTGTGGTGAATCTTTTGGGCCCAGGCATAAGAAGTCGTCGAGGTAATGGATAATATGTGCCCCCTTAGAAACGTCCATGATGACCCATTCGAGGAAGCAACTAAACTCCTCAAATAGTGAGCAGGATATGGAGCACCCCATGGGCAAACAGCGATCTATATAGTATGCTCCATCTCAGAAGCAGCCCAATAGGCGGACACTATTCATAGGCACAGGTAGTAAGTAACCGGATCGCCCTCTCAATGTCTGTTTTGGCCATTAAGGTGCCCCATCCCAACTTCTTGACCCGCCTGATTGTCTTGTCAAAGGAGGTACAGTATATACTACTGTACTTGGTTCCGCGTTGATGTTGTCGTTTACTGACCTGCCCCTTGGATATGACAAATGGTGGATTAGTCCGAATGTATTGGGTTCCGTTTTTGGCACGACTCCCAACGGGGATACCACTACGTCTTGAAAGGAAAGTGTTCTGAATGGAACCGCCATTCGACCTAAAGATATTTATTTTTTTAATTTTCTTGTTACGACGTCTGGGTGTTAGTAGGCTGATTTTAGATTTTTACTCCAGCCTTCCTTGATTTTAGAAGGGCATGACATGCCTATATCTGTGTCTCCTCCTCCTTTTACTCCTCCACCTCTTTTCTTTTCGCATGACTATATGTACTTGTCACTTTTCCATGTGTTAGTTGTGTCTTCTGAGCAGTTTGTCAGCTTGTGGACACCTTTGAAGGTGTTTTCTATGTGTTTCTATGTGTTTTTGTTTGCCTGCCATTGGTTTTAACGGTGTTTGACGGTGTTCGACGAACCGTTCGTCGAACATGCCGGTGTTCGACTAACCGAACCCGAACACTACGGGGGTGGCTCAGCACTACCTAAAACTACACTGAGGGAGCTTGTTAATGATGTCCAGGCGGCTGGGATCACAGTAACCAAGAAAACCATTGGTAACACATTAAAGGTTTAAAATTCTGCAGTGCCCGCAAGGTCCCCCTGCTCAAGAAGGCACATGTGCAGGCCCATCTGAAGTTTGCCAATGAACACCTGGATTATTCTGTGAGTTATTGGGAGAAGGTACTGTGGTCAGATGAGACAAAAATTGTGCTCTTTGGCATTAACTCAACTCGCCGTGTTTGGAGGAAGAAGAAGGATGAGTACAACCCTAAGAACATCGTCCCAACTGTGAAGCATGGTGAGGTAAACATTATACTTTGGGGGTGCTTTTCTGCAAAGGAGACATGACGACTGCACCGTACTAAAGGGAAGATGGATGGGGTCATGTATCGCGAGATTTTGGCCAACAACCTCCTTCCCTCAGTAAGATCATTAAAGATGGGTCGTGGCTGAGTCTTCCAGCAAGACAATGACCCAAAACATACAGCCAAGGCAACAAAGGAGAGGCTCAAAAAGAAGCACAGTAAGGTCATGGAGTGGCTTAGCCAGTCTCCAGACCTTAATCCCATAGAAAACTTATGGAGGGAGTTGAAGCTCCAAGTTGCCAAGTGACAGCCTCAAAATCTTAATGATTTAGAGATGATCTGCAAAGAGGAGTGGACCAAAATTCCTCCTGACATTTGCGCAAACCTCATCATTAACTACAAAAAACGTCTGACTGCTGTGCTGGCCAAAAAGGGTTTTTCCACCAAGTATTAAGTGTTGTTTGCCAGAGGGATCAAATACTTATTTCTCACTGCAAAATGCAAAAAAAAATATCTAATTTATACATTTGATTTTCTTGATTTTTTTTGGATATTCTATCTCTCAATGTTAAAATTAACCTACCCTTAAAATTATAGACTGTTCATGTCTTTGTCAGTGGGCAAACTTACAAAAACAGCAAGGGATCAAATACTTATTTCCCCCACTGTATGTAAAGAGGTGTTCGGATGCAACAGCGCAGAACATGAGAACACAGTGGTAACTTAACCAAATTAATCTAACAAAGCAGTTTAGGAGACTAAGATACAAAAGTAAGAAGATTTGGCAAATTATTAAAATGCAGTGCCAGTGAAGTATTTTACAATGGAAATGTATACCCCTTTTGAGGGTGGAAGTCGCTATAACAACAATAACAATAAAACACTATCATACAAGGTAATAAACAATAATGATGGGTAATTGTGTCTCTGTCCTTATACCCTGGCCTATATTACACCTCAGTCAGTCTGGTGCTCTACACCGTCATCACTTAGCCAGTACATCGGTAGTAACAACCACACTACAGGCCCTAACGGGAGTCAGGGGTACTACTCCGTTAGGCCGCAAGTCTCTTAACGACTAGTCACCTCAGTGATACCTTTACTCTGGCCGCCTCTGTTTCCTGAAGATCGGCCCTCCCTATCCCCTCTGTACTGCACTATACACCACTGTCCCCTGAGTTTCTCAGATTATCTCAATTTTTCTGGTTGTCTCTATCTCAGGTCGTCTCAATTCTTCTGGTCTTCTCTCTCCCTCAGGTCAACTCTCTCTCTCAGGTCATCTCGATTTCTCTGGTCGACTCTCTCTCTTGGATTGTCTTCCTAACTCAAGGCTAAGGTTTTGCTTCACTGGTCTGGCCCGTGCTGGTAGCTGCGGCTTTAAGTCAGGTCAGCTACTTACATACGTCTGTTCTGATACAGGTTCAGCTGTCGACTCCGTCTTTTCTCTGCCCTCCTGGGCCTTTTATAATTCCTAACAGCCACACAGCTATAACCTCACCTGGTGTCTCCTCCAATCTCTTCCTACAGGGGACATGCACTTTGCTCTACAGTTCCTGCCAATGCAATTCTGTCTGCTTTCCCTTTTCCTTTAATCTTTGACTTTAATATGGTGATGTTCGCTTGCAGACACTTTGTTAGGCATTAACTGTGTGAGTCACTTTTTCATCCCCTTACATGTATTTAAATAAGAAAAAAAATTGTTCCTTTAGATGCCCAACACATTTAAAGGGAACCTGTCAGCTCTAATAACGCTATTAGAGCTTGGGCACCCGACCATATTTTCGGTCTGAATCCTATTCATTAAAAAAAAAAAAGGTCACACTTGGACCAATGTTATTCAGTGAGGCAGTGCAGATGAACATTTTTTCACTCACTGAATCTGCATGTGAAAAAAATCACAGCTTGCACCATCTTCCTCTGAAAATCGGATGCCATACAGAGCCACAGTATAGCATCTGATTTTTACGGATACATTGCAATTCTGTAACATGAGAAACTGTAAATGGTCCTGTAAATGGTTAATAACTGCTGAAAAAAAAACATTGCATACGGATGACAAGCGAGAAAAAAATTGTCCCAATTTTCTGGGTTAAATTGTGAACGATTTTTTTATACTGTCGTGTGAACCTGGCCTTATTCTGCAGATATAAGGCCGCAATACTAAATTGCAGCTCCTGGGAGAAAATTAACTTTATCATTAACCGCTGGCTTTAAGTCATGCAGGCGTGCCCAAAGCAATTACAGTCAGTGCTTTACATTTTCTGATATCTCCTCAGTTACTAATGAATTTCTGTATGGCTATGTGCCCACGATGCAGAAATGCTCTGGATTTTTCCTGAGCGTTTCTACGTCTCCCTGGCAGAAAAAACGCATGTGGATTTTACATGCGTTTTTTCAGCCAGGGACAAGCGTTTGTCACGCGTTTTTCACATGCGATTTCGCATGTGGGTTGTCAAGCGCTTTCCAAGCGATTTTAGCATCACTTGGAAAAGTGCTTGACAACTTGGTCACAATATATAAATCCATGCAACCGGCATGGATTTTATATAGTGTGACCAAGTTAGTTAAAAAAAAGAATAAAAATTGTAAAAAATAAAAAAAAAACATATACTCACCTTCCGATGGTCCCCGGTCTCCTTCTCCGATGCGTCCTGACTCCCCAGTGTCTCGCGGTGGTGTAAAAGGATCTTCCATGACGTCATTTAGTCATGTGACAGGTCACGCGACCGCCGACGTCAGCGGTCGTGTGACCTGTCACATGACTGAATGACGTCTTGGAAGGTCCTTTTACTCCATCGGGAGCCACCGGGGAGCTAAGACGTACCGGATAGAAGACCGCGGGACATCTGAAGGTGAGTATAATGTGTTTTTTTATTTTAAATTCTTTTTTTTTACAGGTACTGTGGTACCCGGGCCCGGAGGAGAGTCTCCACTTCTCCAGACCTGGGTACCATCCGCACATTGAATCGCTTAATATCCGCATTTGCACATGTAGTTATGCGGATATTAAGCGATTCAATATAAGTCAATGGCGGCAATTACGCTGCGTGTCCGCAAAATAATTGGTAGTGCTGCGGATTTTTCTGGAATGATAATTCGCAGCGGAAATTTCCGCAGCATGTGCACAGCACATGCGGATTATCATTGGGGGACAGTGCAGACCTACTAACAAGCGTTTTTTAAGCGTTTCTGCGGTGGAATTGCCTAGGATATGTTGCAGAAATTCAATTATATTTTGTTTAACGTGTTAATAATCAAGCACGGCTTTTGGTCATGGACTTTTATCATGTGCCATTGTAAATAAATGTTTCCACTCCTGCAATCTAGAGAGAAGATAGAAGTGGTTCATCACTGCTTCCTGTCTTCTCTTTTGCCGGATACATAGCGCTCAGTGGACATAATGCAGTGAATAGAAGCATCAGCAGTGAGGATGCTTTTGTATCACATACTGTAGCAATGAATATTAAAGAAAACAAAATATGTTTCCCAGAGATCTTTTATGATATCTCAGGGAACACATTTCGTATGAAATAAAGAAATAATACATTTATACATATTCTACATACTTGTATATGTATATGTATATCCGTAAAAACGAATAAAAAAACATACAGAAATTGTGATAAATTTCAAGCACTGATTAGACAACAATGGGAGGTCATCTGTCAGAATTTGGCCCAGAAGTTGATACTCAGCTACCAGACCAAGGTGCAGAAGTCTTAAAAAATAAGGGTCAGCACTGTAAATATTAAGTATTTTTATGAACTTGATATATTTGTCAATAAAAGTTTAAAAACGTTATCAAATACTTATAATTTTCCTGAGATAATGACTTTTGTGTTTTCATTGGCTTTAATCCATAATCATCAGCATTAACAGAAATAAACACTTGAAACAGATCACTCTATTTGTAATGACTCTATATATTAGTTTCACTTTTTGGATTGAAAAACTGAAATAAATTAACTTTTTGATGATATTCTAATTTTGTGAGATGCACCTGTATCAGGTATTCACAAGACCGAATAAATCTGAAGATAACAAACAAGTTATTTTTTGTGAAACGTGAAGAGTTTCACACGAAATAGTGTTTTTTTTCTATATTTTAGTCACAAAAAAATTATATAATCTGTACAGTAATTTATACGTCCCCCAAAACAGTGGAAAAATGAATATAATTTATCCCAGACAAACCAAAGCCTCATACTGCTTTCTCATAATAAATTTAGGGCTTCTGAAAAGCATAGAGACGAAAATTTAAAAAAATTGGCCAGTCATTAGGCTCTTTCAGGGGTGGTCTTTAAAGGGTTAATAATAGAAATTAATATGTTTTAGAGATGTGTTGTAGGATATACAGTACATAGGAGTCTTTCTATTAATCAAATAATCCTAATTGCATAGTAAGTGAATGTAGCTATAGCACGTAAAGCACACACTGTGCCCTGTATATAAAATATGGTGTGATTATGTGCATGACTGTTATGTCTGAGACACGCTGCTTGCTCATTGCTATTTACCTATCACACCCAAAAAGTGACTAGAACAAGCTATTAAGGGCATTATCAAGAAGCAATGGCATTGCTACAGGTCTCCAAAGACTTGTCATACAATGTGATGTGCTCAACATTTACTAAGGTGGGAAAATGAAGACTTGACTAGATAAACCTACACCAATGCACTAGACTCATGAGGTTAGTAACTATTACTCATAAGGTTTGTCTGATCATGTTGGTTTCAGTTAGATATCTGGATGACTAAACTGCTAATTGTTGTCTATTACTGTGTTATCTGGGCAGAACTTGATTTGTGTCAGAGGGTTGACAGGATGACGGTGTGATACAAAGTAGGTGCAAGAAGCTGAGAATAAAGCTGGCCATACACACACGAGATGTCAGACGAAAGTTTTCTCCCGACTCCCCCTACACATGATCACTTGCCTTGGCCAAAACATTCATTTGTTTTCAATAGGGAAAGCAACTGCTAGACAATTCTGGCAGGAGCTTGTGTCCCAAAAATACAAAAGGATCAGGTGTTCAAATTTCAACTGCTGGACTCTCTGCACCGACATCATCTGTCAGGGGAATGTCAGGAGGCCTCCTCCATACACACCAGACGTTTGTCTGGTTGCATCAAAATCTTCGGGTTCATCGATTTTCATCTAATATGTGTGGAGGCCTTAAGTTTCTGTGAACCAATGAATTAAATGTCCTTAAGAGATTATTCCTATCTTAGCAAGTTGTCACCCACTGAAATGGGATAAATAGCCTGGCTGTATACAATAAATAGTTTTCCGCCCACACCTATCTCTCTGGACATCCCCATTTACATGAATGCTCAACTCGGCCAAGCATGTGTGTGTTCTTAATGGGGGGAGAGGAATAAGTCACTCCCAGGTACCTCAGGTGGCAGTTTATTTCCCTGCAGAGACAAAAGGACAGGAAACGTAGAAATCTATCTGCTTGGGAGAGAGGAGAAAGACGCTGTCAGAAACCTCTGGCAGCAGCTTATCTTGCCTGAAAGTAAATGGATCAGGCATTGAAATTCCCACAGCTCCATTCTTCTCTCCACCAACATCATCTGTCAAAGGAGAGTTGGGAGGCATTAAATGGACATCACTAATCTAATGTGTATGGTCAACACAAGCGCGGTTGTCCCATAGACAATATATAAGTATGTATCACCTATCCACAGTGTATTTGATAAATGTATAATTACTGGGGGTCTGATTAATGAGAGATCCCAAAGGCCTTTGTGTGTATGAAGTGTAGCGGGCATGTGTGACCATGACCACTGCGTATTGCCCATTTATAGAAGCTTGGGTCAGTTAATGGGGTAGTCATCCCACATGTTAATAAGAATTCCAGAGAATTGGGGGGCTCAAAGCCCCCATTGTTAATGGTCACTGGGAGTTCATCTGCCAGCCAATCAGCAATCATACATTTATCATTTATTCTGTGGATAGCTTGTTTATGGGACAAGCCCTTTAAGAACAATTGTAACCTATTCAAAGGATAGGTAATAGATTTATTAGTAACTTGAGGCCCCAAAGATGGGACCCCAACAATCACTAGAATAAGGGTCCTGAGTTTGAATGGTGTGACAGGCAAGCATGTCCCATACACATTGAATGGCGCCACAGTATGCATATTTGACCACCGCTCCATTCAAGCTCTTCTTCACTATGGTTGTGCAGTCCTGTGTAAATTGATAAAAGTTTTAAGTAGACACATCAACCCTTTTTCAAATTTCTATAACCGATTAGTTGAAAGATTAGAAAAGTGTGTTGGATGCCAAACTCTCGTACCTTCATTAGGAACAATGGGACCCCTAATCCACATTATTGACCAGAGAGCAATACCAGCTCTGGAGAGATCAGAAAAATCTGAATGTGCTAATAGAGTGTCCTAGGGGCCTATTCACAGTGAAAGAGTGACAGAATTGGGGGACCCTCAATCTTTATCTTAGTGGAAATGCCAGAGGTCAGATTGATATTTTTAACCTGATTCAAAAGTTATAAAAGTAAAAAAATAAAAAAAAAATCTCTACTTATTCAATATAGAATAACTGATGTCCACACACAAACTCATTTTAAAGTTGTGATAACATTATTTTATCTATGCAAAGGTACATTTTTACAGAAGTTTATTTACATTGTATCTTGTAGTCAGGAAGGTATACAACTCTTTATTACTCAACCAAAGCATTAAAGTATGAAGTGAACTCTATGTCATGTTTCCCCTGATGTGACCCCACTTGAACTGATTCCATTGTCAGAACAGCACAGTCATGTTGGGAATCTAAGAAGGAGATTAATTGCTGGACACAAATAGGCTTTATGTAGTCTTTGCCAGAAGTACACTTGCCAACAGAAAAAAATATTCCAGGGGCTCTCTCCTCACTCAGCATGTTACATGTCCCATTTGATGCCACCACTCAGATTTATTGCTGCATTTGTGTCTACTGCTTTAGTTCCCAGTACCAAAAATGACACAAAAAGAAACAATAGGGTAATTAAACAAATTATCTGTCCTCCTGAAAAGATGAGCTGATTTTTTTTATTCCAGTGATTCCTGTACATGGGAGTCTAAACCTATGTATACCATTGAGATCGAGCTGAAAAAAGGGCAAAAGTTTTGTCTTGCTAAAGACATTATTGGCAGAAAACTACTTATAGGACATTGGTAACATGTTTTTTAGGTAGGGGTGCTAGAGTTGTGATTCTGCTGATTGCATGAAGCAGTCATTTGTTTATTAATAATATAAACTATCCAGTCCTTGTTAAGTAGCAAAGTGCCATACCACTTCGGCTACTCTTGGTTCTTATAGTAAAAGGTCAACTATGCAGCCACCAGGGAAAGCAGATCAGCTCAGACAGAAGCATACGTTTCAGGTCACTAATGACATTTGAAGCAATTCCCAATATTAGAAGTTTGGAGTGGGTCCCATGTAGCCAAATATGCAAATGTATGAGTTTTGTGATCAATGATTAGCTAAGAATTCCATAGCTATAAGATGCCTCTTCGGAGAGGAAGAGGACTTGAACTCTTGTGCCTCCTTGGGAAGTAGCAATCCTAAAATTCAATATCAACAATTTAATGTGCCTTGCCATATGACAGGATAGAAGCCAAACTAGAATCTATATTTGTAGACACATGTTTTGGGGTGTTGCCCTTCCTCAATGCAAAGCATGATATCTGGTTTGGCTGTATAAGAGGCCTCTGACTGGGGTCTAAGGGGTAATATTTTTTCTTGTGGAGAGTGACATGCCTGATATGCAGGGTAAGGAGAATTACAAGCTATGCATTGCTCCTCTGGGAAATTAAATATGCAAATCTTCAGAGAAGCAGAGGACCCAAACTTTAGTGTCACCTACTGGAAGTAGCAATCTTAAATGTCAATGTTGACCTTTTAATGAGACTTGCCACATGACTTAGGATAAAAGCCAAACAAATATTGCAGGCAAATGTTTCGGGGGCCAGCTAGAGGTCTAAGCTAAATCAGATCTCATACTTTGCACTGAGGAGAGGCAACCACCCTGAAACACGTGTCTGCAAATTGAGATTCAGGTTTGGTTTCTATCTTATGTTATGTGGCAAGACTTGTTAAAGGGCCAATATTGACTTTTAGGATTGCTACTTCCAATAGATGGCACTACAGTTCAAGTCCTTCCTCTCTGAAGAGACAATTTGCATATTTTATTTCCTAGACCAGCATTGCATGGCTTATACAGCTGTGCTCAAAAGTTTATATACCCCAGCAGAATTTTTCCTTTTTTGGCCTTGTTTCAGAGAATATGAATGATAACAAAAAAACTTTTTCTCCACTCATGGTTATTGGTTGGGTGAAGCCATTTATTGTCAAACTACTGTGTTTTCTCAGGGCAACTGTAAGTCTCCTTGCCCTGGTATGTCAGTCTCCATAAAGAGAGAAACGTTACCCCTTAGACCCCCTGATTTGATCAGTGTTCAGTAAAAGCCACCTCCTTTTTGCTATTTGCCGGGCACAGTGTTGTATTTTTTTTCTAGTGGATGTGTGTGGTACTGCAGCTCTTATTGTATTGTACACTCATACATTTGGGAAGATGTGGATTAATTGGTTGGTCAAGTGGAATATTGTAAAAGAATATATTTTTCTTAAATATAACAGAGCAGTGACCATGTAATTGCAGCAGTATGACACTTTCTTTTACCCCTGGTAGATTGTCATAGTTGATAATTATAATTTCATGCCAGAAACCACAGAATAACATTACACTAAAGTATATATTGTGTTACCATTGTGCCGCTGCATTAACAGAATGCAATCCAGCTCTGCCCACAACCTGTCCATTCATGCATAGTTCTGCGCTGACTTCAAGCCTATATGAAATCATGTTTTGCTTCATCAGTTAAGAAAACAGAAAGCTGATGTGTCGGAGCAGCTACTTGTGACAAATGTGTCTATATTTCCTTCCTTGTCAACAGCAAATACTGAATATAAGAAGGCAGAAAAAATGCAAATAATACGACAAATAAACAGAAAAAGTTCCCTGACATGTCTATGAGTCACAGGACAAATATGTTGCGATATGACATCTTTTATCAGTTAGATTGACACCCAATTACAGAACATTTTACTATTAGAACTTTTTTTTACAGTTTATATGTCCAAATTGATTTATTGTGAGAATGTGAGAAAATATTTTCAAGTAAAATTAACTTAACTCTTATGTACAATGGCAAGAACCGCAGATTAGCTCCTATTCTCACGAATATGAGCTGAGCTGCAGTTTTCAGCAATGGCCACAAGACAGTGAACAGAGACGTGCTGTTCCGACTTTGTTCACTGTTTACATGTGGCTGGCACCAGAGATGAAAACAGTTTGGGGGTGCCGGGTTTCGGACCCATACCAGACCCATACCAAGCTGATATTGATGACCTATCTTGAGGAAAACCCATTTAATTCAGCTTCATAAACAATTGTGCAGTGACTTTGTTCCTTCTAGTGGCACAAGTAGGTAATCAACATGTTATCATTCAACTAGTTGGCTGTGTGAATTGTAGATAGTCATTTGAATCACACTTTCTTGTCTTAGACCACCACCAATAACACTTTCACCATTCTAAACCATATAATAAAAAACCTAATTACGGCATGTTATTATATTATATTGCCACTAAATCATCCTAGACATTCAGGGATGTTAAATAATAATGTTTACCAATCCTTGATCAAGATGTGTAATAGTTACATAGTTACGTAGGTTGAATAAAGATCTAGGTCCATCAAGTTCAACCTTCCTCCACCAATTGTATATTTTTAGGGATGGGCGAGCACTAAAATGCTCGGGTGCGCGATGCTCGGGTCAAGCACATTGGAATACTCGGGTGCTCGACCCGAGCAATGAGCCCAATGTAAGTTTATGGGAAACGCAAGCATTTTTCAGGTGGCTCCCCCCCGGTGGTCTGAAGAGGGCCTAAAAATTGCCCAAATCGATGGGAACAATGCTCAAATGACATGGGAACAGCATGGGGAAGACCCCTGGAAGCATCTCTGACTCCCAGATCACTGCTGTCAGCAACGTTGTCAGAGTATTACACCACTTTTACGGACTCACAATAAAACATACAAAAAGGAAACAAAAATGGATTTTCCTGGGAATTATGTTAAGGAACATCCTTTCCAAGGTAATGACTTGTATATAAGGCAAAATAAATAACCAAAACCAAAAATATTCCTCCACACCCTGGGCTATCTTCACACGTAGCGTTTTTGATGCGTTTTTGCATTGCTTTCAACCGTGACAAATGCATTCACCGGGAAATGTCATTTTAACATTTTACAACCTGGCCATGTGGTGTGTGAGACATGATCAGACATATCCTGTTTCATTTATGATGGAGGGACTCTGAAAGTCACAAAGCCTATTTTTATAGGGCCATTAGGTGACCTTTACTATTCTTAAAGGGCCAGCAGTTGGCCCTTGCTATTCTTAGAGAGCCATCAGCTGGCTATGCTTTGTTGTTCCCATTACTAAAGAGTGGGTCTCCTTTACTGTTATTGCGTATGCAGTGAGTGACAGGTCTGCCCAAAATTTGGACGCACCCCAATACCCCTTTGAAAATTTGGACGCACCCCAATACCCCTTTGAAGAGACTTAGAGGAGGGCCTCCTAAAAACGATGTTCCTATTATTAGGAAGTGGGTCTCCCATACTGTTTGCCTATGCAGTGAATGCAAGGGTTGCCAAAAATTTGGAGGCACTTTAATGCCCCTTGGAAGAGACATGGAGGTCAGAGGGCGTCCTGAAAACAATGTTCCCATTATTAGGAAGTGGGTCTCCCATTGTGTTTGCCTATGCAGTGAATGCAAGAGTTGCCAACAATTTGGAGTCACTCCAATGCCCCTTGGAAGAGGAGTAGAGGGCCTCATGAAAAAATGTTCCAAATGATTAGGAAGTGGGTCTCCCATAGTGTTGGCATATGCAGTGAATGCAAAGGCTGACAAAAATTGGGAGGCACTCCAATGCCCCTTGGAAGAGACGTAGAGGGTCTCATGAAAAAAAGTTCCCATTATCAGGAAGTGGGTCTCCCATAGTGTTGGCTTATGCAGTGAATGCAAGAGCTGGAAAAAAAAATTGTGAGGCACTCCAATGCACCTTGGAAAAGACGTGGAGGAGGACCTCATAGAAATTTTTTTCCATTAGAAAGGAGCGGGTCCCTTATACTTGTAATGCCCATGCACTAAGTGTATGGGCTGACAAACGTTTACCCCTGGGGGGTATACGTGAACATACTGTATCAAATTTTTTTTTACGGGCATCATAAACACCCTTTAAAAAAATGATGTGGGTGTTGCATCACGGACCGCAGTCACCCTAGTGATATGGTGGTGGAGGATGAGGATGAGGAGAAGGAGGAGGACAAGAGCAAATAGCCAAAATCAGGAAGCATATACCCATGTGTGGGTGTGAAAAGGTGCATGGGAATACACCTCCCAAAAAAGACACTGGATTTGAGTTTATGTTATGCTGCTATCATTCGGTGGTGTTGAGTTGGTGGTGGTGTCTGGCCCAATCCAGCCCTTGTTCATTTTTATAAGAGTCAGCCTGTCAGCATTTTCAGTTGACAGGTGGATGCGCTTAACAGTTATAATTCCACCAGCGGCACTAAAAACCCGCTCTGATAAAACGCTGGCGGCAGGGCAGGCCAGGGCCTCCAATGCGTAGAGAGACAGTTCATTCCACATGTCCAGCTTGGATACCCAATAATTATAAGGCACAGAGGAATCACGGAGGACATTGGTATGGTCAGTTAGGTACTCCCTCAGCATCTTCCCAAATTTTGCACTCCTTGTGAGAGTACCCCGCGCCTCAGGGCCTGTGCGATGGGAGGGGCTGAGAAAACTGTCCCAGAACTTTGACAGTGTTCCCCTGCCTCTGCTGGATTGGAGTTGTGTCTCTCTCGCCTCCTTGGTTGTCCAACGAACTGTGAACTCTGCCGCCAGCGTTTTCAGATGGGAATTTTTTTAATAGTTCTGCAACAAGGGCCTTCTGGTACTGCCCCATTTTTGTAGCCCTGTCCGCCTCAGGAATAAGAGATATAAAATTCTCCTTGCAGCGTGGGTCTAGAAGTGTCACCAACCAGTAATGACTGTCACCCAAAATTTTGAGAATGCGAGGGTCACGGGAAAGGCAGCGTAACATAAACTCAGCCATGTGTGCCAGACTGCTAACAGGCAAGACTTCCGTGTCCTCACCAAGAGGACAACTAACCATGTTCTCCTCCTCCCAGTCCTTAGGCCATCCACGCTGAACAGACGGTATGACAGTTGTGCAGGTAGTATCGTCTATAACGCATGAAACTAGCTCCTGTTTTTCCTCCTCCTCCTCCTCTTCCTCATGGTCACCCATTCCACGTTGGGATGAGATGAGTCTGGGCTGTGTGTAGTCATCCTGTATGGTTCCTTGCTCCATGTTATCGTGCTCCGCATGCAATGCATCTTCTTTGATTGTGAGCAGAGAGCGTTTCAGAAGACATAGAAGCGGGATGGTGATGCTAATTATGGCGTCATCGCCACTCACCCTCTTGGTGGAGTCCTCAAAGTTTTGGAGGATGGTACATATGTCTGACATCCATGTCCACTCCTGAGGTCTTATGTGTGGAGTCTGAACTGAATACCGACGGCCTTGTTGATGCTGGTAGTCAACAACTGCCCTCTTCTGCTCACAAATCCTTCCCAACATATGCAGTGTAGAGTTCCAACGTGTGGCGACATCACACACCAGTCGGTGAGCCGGAAGCTGGAAACGCTGCTGAAGCACGGCAAGTGCGGCGGAAGCTGTAGCTGACTTTTTAAAATGGGCACACAGGTGGCGTACTTTGACAAGCAGATCCGGCCGCTCCGGGTAGGTTTTGAGAAACCACTGAACCACGAGGTTAAGCACATGGGCCAGGCATAGCACATGTGTGAGCTCGCCTAGCCTCAGAGCCGCCACCAGGTTCCGGCCATTGTCACACACGACCATGCCTGGCTGTTGGTTCAGCGGTGTTAGCCACAGATCTGTCTGCTCTTTCAGAGCTGTCCACAACTCTTCAGCATTGTGCGGTTTGTCACCTAAGCATATCAGCTTCAGCACAGCCTGTTGCCGCTTGGCTGAGGCAGTGCTGCAGTGCTTCTAGCTTGTGACTGATGTGGTCATTTCGGCAATGGAGGCTGAAGAGGAGGAGGAGGCTGAGGAGGATGAGGTGCAGGAGCTGTAGACTGGGGGCAACCCTGATTGACCTAGGGCCCGCAATCCTTGGCATCGGGAGGATGTGTTTTGTCCCAAGGTCCGACTGGGTCCCGGCTTCCATTGTGTTAACCCTGTGTGCTGTCAGCGAGATGTACCATCCCTGCCCACAAGCACTTGTCCACGTGTCCGTGGTTAGGTGGACTTTCCCAGTAACTGCATTGTTGAGGGCACGGCTATTATTGTGGGACACGTGCTTGTGTAATGCGGGGACAGCACACTGGGAGAAACAGTAGCAGCTGGGGGACGGCCGCCTCCATCAGGTTGCGGAAAGCTTGCATAAAGCTTCCATCTCCACGAGCCGAAAAGGCAACATTTAGAGCGCAAGCAATCGCGAAATGTGGGAATTTAGTAGTGTGGCCTGTGGGGCGTTGGCTGTGTATTTGCGCTTGCGTTCCAAGGACTGGGGTAGGGCAGGAGGCTTCTTCGCCTGCACTATGGACAGAGGATTGGCTTGCATGCACAACAGTGAAAGAAGCAGTGGTGTCACCCACAGACACTGTTCCTGGACCCTGGGGTTCGGCCCACAAAGTCTTTGCTGCCATGTGCCTGATCATGCTAGTGGTGGTCAGGCTGATATTTTTGCTACCCCTGCTGAAGCTGGCCTAGCAGGTGGTGCAAATGGCCTTTTTGGTGTTATCGGCAGAGTCTTTAAAAAACAACCCGACCCGGGAAGACCTAACAGTTGTACTGGCAACTTCCTTCGTGTTGGTGTTACGGGGAACGGTTGTCCGCCTTCTGTCTGCGGCCACCACATTGCTTCTTCCTGCCTGGTGGGGTGCTCTGCCTCCCTCCCCCTGTGTGCTGCTGTCCTCGCTCTGCATGTCCTCCTGCCTGGTTGGGTCAGTTACTATATCATCCACCACCTCATCTTCCACCCTGGTCCTCCTCCTGACTTTCTGGCAATTGTGTCTCATCATCGTCCACCTCTTGTGACACTTTCCCACCATCGCCTTCATATGACTGTGGCTGCTCAAATATCTGGGCATCGCTACATGCAATCTCCTCTTGTCCCGCTTCAAGTGGACCGGGCGAGAGGCCCGAATCTATAAATGGGAAAGTGAACAGCTCTTCGGAGTGTCCAAGTGTGGGATCAGTTGTCTCTGGGCACTTGGCATGGTGGGAGGAAGGAGGAGCAGGGTGAGGAATATGCGGTCCAGACTCACGGCTACTGAGACTTGACCGTGTGGAAGACAGGGTGGTGGTGGCTATGTGACTGGAAGCATTATCTGCTATCCAACCAATAACCTTTTCATACTGCTAATTGGGACAGGAAGGTTGAGCGAGAAAATGTAGGTGTTTGTTGTGGCACAATTTCAGTTTGCCCACGGCCTGGGCCTCTGCATGCACAATCACCATCACGTCCAGTTCCATGTCCCTTGCCACATGCCTTGCCCATTTTAAATGGAGGACAATATCTTCCACGCTCACTACAAATGGCTGAATTTGGAGCGAACTTATATGTGATCCGTGTGACGGACAAACCACAGTTTTAAATAGATGGCTTGTAGGTAACTATTTTTAACAGCAAACTGGTGTCAATAACTTCGCTGACACACAAACAAAATTTTATTTGAGGCCAGAAATGGCCGAATTTTCAGCGCAATTATATGTGATCCGTGTGACGGACAAATCACAGTTTTAAATAGCTGGCCTGTAGGTAACTATTTTTAATAGTGCCGACCTTGTGTCAATAAGTTCTCTGAGATACTGCAACAAAATTTCAATGGAGGCCAGAAATGGCAATATTTTCAGCGCAATTATATGTGATCCGTGTGACGGACAAACCATAGTTTTAAATAGCTGGCCTGTAGTTAACTATTTTTAACAGCAAACTGGTGTCAATAACTTCACTGACACACTGAAACAAAATTTCAATGGAGGCCAGAAATGGCAGAATTTTCAGCGCAATTATATGTGATCCGTGTGATGGACAAACCACAGTTTTAAATAGTTGACCTGTAGGTAACTATTTTTAACAGCGCCAACCTCGTGTCAATAAGTTCACTGACACACTGCAACAAAATTTCAATGGAGGCCAGAAATAGCAATATTTTCAGCGCAATTTTATGTGATCCGTGTGACAGACAAACCACAGTTTTAAATAGCTGGATTTTTAGCGCTGTAATATGGAAAGGACCTGGCTGTATTCTGCAGTGCCAACAAGCAAATGGTGCAGAAAAACGGTGTTCTCTGGATTGCTTTTTAAGCAAATAATCAGGATTAAGATAAAAAAAAAATATATTCCTGGCCCCTGATACCTGGGGCTATTTCTACAAATATCTGTAAAAGCACCAGCAGACACAACTGGAATGGACCCTCTTGCAATGTGCACTGCAGTCTGCTATATACCCTGCCTGCCTGCCAAGCACTGATATCTCTGCAGCTGGATTAATCCTCAGAAGGACTGTTAGTTGAGATGGATATGGAGAGAATCTTGTAGAATACCTACACTAACTAATAAACAAGCAAATCTCTCCCTAGCTCAGCAGCAGGGCCGGCGTCAGCACCCGGCACACCCGGGCAAATGCCGGGGCCCTGAGCAGGCAGAGGGGCCCACTGGCGGTCGCGCACCCCGCTGGGCTATGGGTGGAGGAGAGCGGTGTCAGCGCCCGCCCTTCTCCGCCGCTTGCTCAGGGCGCCGGCAGCTGGATACTTACCTCTCCCCGTGCCTCCGCAGATCAGCTGTCTTCCTGCTCTGCGCTCCCTGTGACGTCTCAGGTCAGAGGGCGCGGTGACGTCTTTACACCGCGCCCTCCCCTGAGCCGTCACAGTGAGCGCTGAGCGGGAAGATGCCGACAACGCTGGAGTTCGGACCCGAGCAGCGGGCAGCGGGCAGCAGGTAGCAGGTGAGGAGAAGGGAGGTGAGTATTTGATTTTTTTTTTTTTAATGTATGGAGGCATGGGGCAGTATAAAGAGAAGGGGGGGGGTGGCATCCTCCATGGAGCATTATAAAGAAAGGGGGGGGCATCCTGCATGAGGCATTATAAAGAGGGGGGGTGACATCCTGCATGGGGCATTATAAAGAGGGGGGGACAGCCTGTATGGGGCATTATAAGGTGGGGAACAGCCTGCATAGTGCATTATAAGGGGGGGTAACAGCCTGCATGGAGCATTATAAGGGGGGGGACAGCCTGTATGGGGCATTATGTGGGGGGTAACAGCCTGCATGCAGCATTATATGGGGGCCAGTATCCTGTATGGAGCGTTAAAAGGGACCGGTATCCTGTATGGAGCGTTATAAGGGGACCGGTATCCTGTATGGAGCGTTATATGGGGGCCAGTATCCTGTATGGAGTTTTATAAGGGGACCAGTATCCTGTATGGAGCGTTATATGGGGGCCAGTATCCTGTATGGAGCTTTATAAGGGGACCAGTATCCTGTATGGAGCGTTATATGGGGGCCAGTATTCTGTACGGAGCCTTATATGGGGGCCAGTATTCCGTATGGAGCCTTATATGGGGGCCAGTATTCCGTATGGAGCCTTATATGGGGGCCAGTATTCCGCATGGAGCCTTATATGGGGGCCAGTATTCTGCATGGAGCCTTATATGGGGGCCAGTATTCCGCATGGAGCCTTATATGGGGGCCAGTATTCCGCATGGAGCCTTATATGGGGGTCAGTATTCTGCATGGAGCCTTATATGGGGGCCAGTATTCCGTATGGGGCCTTATATGGGGGCCAGTATTCCGTATGGGGCCTTATATGGGGGCCAGTATTCCTTATGGGGCCTTATATGGGGGCCAGTATTCCGTATGGGGCCTTATATGGGGGCCAGTATTCCGTATGGGGCCTTATATGGGGGCCAGTATTCCGTATGGGACCTTATATGGGGGCCAGTATTCTGTATGGAGCGTTATATGGGGGACAGTATTCTGTGTGGAGCGATTCACCGGTTTCTGAGCTATTGTGGAATTTACAATAGATATCACTCATGTAATGTAAGAAGTGAAATCTTTGCATTGTACTATATATATATATATTTCTCCGCCGTATCTCTGCATCATGAATCATGGTATGTGTTAAAGGGGCCCACTGAGACTCTTTCGCCCGGGGCCCAGAAAAACCTGGAGCCGGCCCTGCTCAGCAGCAACTCTTCCTACATTGCCTGATTGCGGAGTAGACTGTGAAGAGCATGGCGACGCCAGGTCTGATATAGACCTGATGACTCTGTGCGGCCAGCCAATCACTGTAATGCCACAACCAACATGGCTGTGGCATTACAGTGTGTGGCAGACAATCCCTGCATGTTGATTGGCGTTCTAAAGAGCGCCAAACATGCAGAGAGAGGATCCAAGCTCCCGCCGAGCAACCCCAGAAATACTCGGCGAGCACTGAGCATCTCGAGCAGAGAGATGCTCGGGCGAGCACCGAGCAGTAGCGAGCATGCTCGCTCATCACTATATATTTTGTCTAATTTAACTGTAACCCATAATGTTGTTAGTATCGAGGACGTCATCCAGCCCCTTTTTTGAGAGCTGTTATAGTGTCCGCCATCACTACCTCTTGTGGTAGGGAATTCCACAGTCTGACTACCTGGACTGTAAAGAACACTTTCCTATTTAGCTGCTGGAATCACCTTTCATCCATCCATAATGAGTGCCCCCTGGTCCTTCGTATGATCTTAGGAAGGAATAAGTCATGTGCCAGTACTTTGTACTGACCACACATATATTTATACATATAAATGAGATCTCCTCTGAAGCGTTTTTTTCTAAGCTAAACAAGCTAAACTTTTCCAAGCTCTCATCTTATGGGAGGCCTGCCATCCCTTGTAATAATCTAGTTGCCCGCCTTTGAACTGACTCTAACTTCTGAATATCATTTTTAAAATGTGGAGCCCAAAACTAACTCCCATATTCCAGATGATTTAAAAGGGGTAACAATACGTTGGGATCATGGGATTTTATCTCTCTTTTTATACTGTACATCCTAAAATCTTGTTTGCTTTTGCTGCTGCTTTCTGACATTGAGTACTGCTGCTCAGCTTACTTATAACCAGAATACCCAAGTCCCTTTCCTGTTTTCTAGTCCCAAGTATACTCCCATTTAATGTATATGCAGCAATAGGATTACTCCGTCCTAGGTGCATTACTCTACATTTATCTGCATTAAACCTCATTTGCCAAGTGTTTGCCCATTCAGTCATCTTATCAAGATCGTTCTCCAATATTGTAACGTCAAGATCAGATTTTAATATCCTACATAGTTTGGTGTCATCAGCAAAGACTGAAACTTTACTCTCAATCCCATCCACAAGGTCATTAATAAAGAGGTTAAAAAAAATTGTTCCTAGCACAGATCCCTGCGGTCCCCACTGCTGACTATATCCCATTTAGAGAACAAACCATTTATGACGACTCTTTGCTTCCTGTCATTTAGCCAATTCCTTACCCATCTGCATATAGTTCCCCCAGTCCTTGCTTCTGGAGTTCAGTATAAGGTTGTTATGTGGTACAGTATCAAATGCCTTTGCAAAGTCCAGATAAATCACATTAGCCGCATTACCAATATCTAGATTTGCACTTACCTCCTCATAGAACCCCAACATGTTAGTTAGACACAACCTATTTTTCATGAATCCGTGCTGATTATAATTTATTATATTATTCTCTGCAATATAACTCTGCAGGTCATCTCTTATAATGCCCTCAAAAACTTTGCACACTACTGATGTCAGACTTACCGGACGGTAGTTACCTGGATCCACCTTCTTACCTTTCTTAAATATCGGTACCACATCAGCTATGCGCCAATCTTGTGGCATCACCCCTGTTACCAGAGAGTCTAAGAATATGAGATACAGCGGTCTATCAATTACTGAGCTCAATTCACTCCGTGGATGAATGCCATCAGGGCCAGGGGATTTGTCAATGTTTAATTTGCTCAGACGCAGGCATACTTCTTTTTGTGTTAAACTAGTTGTATCATGTGGTTAACTTTGATTTTTGCCCTGTTGAAAGATCCCTGGAACAGACGATTCATTTGTGAACATGGATGAGAAGTGCCTGTTCAAAATCTCAGCCTTTTCTTTGTCCTCTATAATTATTTTGTTATTATCGTCTTTTAACCTTCGGTTGTTTTTTTCTTTGGGCATTGATGTATTTATAAAAAATTTTGGGATCTATTTTACATTTCTTATTTAAATCTTTATACTCCTGAAATGCTAATTCTGTATTCTCGGTCTAAAATATTTTGAATGCCCTTTGTTTTTTTCTTATTAAACTTTGTGCTGTCTTACTTATCCATAATGGTTTCTTTTTATTCCTTGACATTTTATTATACCAGAGGGTATAAACTTTATTTATACCAGAGGGTATAAACTTTCTTCAGGATTCTAGTAGTATTTCCTTAAACATGCCGGTCAGGGAAATATTGAGAAATATTGAAAATGTTCTTTCTCCCCCTGTCATAGATAATAAGAAGTCTTTCCCTTATAGTATTTGTCAAGACAGGAGATGAAAATCTACAGTGTCTCCCTGTAAATTATCACCTACAGTAGAAGTGACTTGTAAAGTCAGGGGGTGATTAGACACAGGCTTTCAGTAGTTTGCGTGTAGCTGTTGAGGCTGCTTCCCGAGCTTCAAAGGGAAACCGCTAGTCTTGCCAGCACCGATACGAAATATGGAATAACTGAAGTTCCATAATTCTGATCATAGTGGTACCTATATTTTTAGTGGCAGGGTCAGCCGAGGAGCGATATGCTCATTTTTCCTGGCTGAAAACCGCTCAGTGGAGCTGTAGCGCAAAAGCACCAGAAGAGCAGACTGCAATGGCGGGATGTGTGGTCTCTAAATGAAGGTAAAATTAGAATAGAAATTATGGTACCACTTTTGGGCTTTTGGGATCAAGCAGCAATAAGTTATCCCAACAACCAGATTTTTAATACAAACATGAAGGGTGGAGCCGAGCCCACATGATGTTGGCATAGGGGGGCTGTGGGCAGAGCTCTCCCTTCAGCATGAAATAGTTTGCTGAGGTTGGAGATTCATTCATTGCCAGAGGGGTATAAGGACTATAAGCAACGGATCCTGTTCGATAACAGTCTAATCAAATCGGGGAGCCCCTCCTCCACCTATATTGAATCGTCTCAACGATCGTATAGTAAGTTTCCTTCTTTAATCCTTATTATTTAGTGTAACTGCTTATGTATTTTAATGACTCCTTTGTAAAATCTTGTATATTTTTCTTAAACACTGCCTTCCTTTTGGATTAAATCTAAAATTTAATAGTTCTGTTTCTTTTGTCCTGTAATTGTTCCTTTCCCCAAAGCCATATATGCTACCAAAATGCAGGCGTCCGCCCAGGCCTGTATTATAATTCAAATCTGGACGGTGGTGGCAGAGAATAATAATAATTGGGCTATCATGAAGCTGACAGTGACTGTACGGAGGGCGTAAACACGTATTCCATGCATTGGAATTCAGAGGTGTGTAATTCACTGGTCTCTTGCCGATGCCTAAGAAGTGAGTAGTCTGGATCATGTGCTCATGATTCCGGACGAAATCCATGACTGTTAGAACTTTCCTGTTAGTTTTTTTCTATTATGCTGGTCACATGACCGTTTTTGCCTATTTAATCCTGCTCCGCCCTTCTGGCCTTGCTGGACTTCATTGTAATTTCTACTCTTAAGCTAGCCAGGTGCTTTGTAACCTTTCTCAGTCAATTTAGCTAGGTCTTTTGACATCTATGTTCTCTGTTGTTTGTTTGTCTTTTTACTGCTACAATTTCTGCTAGGAGGTGTCCATCTTTCTCCCAGTCCCTAGTTCTTGTAGGGATCCCTCCCTCACATCTATAGGTCTTCGTTCAGACTATCTGAGGACTTTAGCGGGTCTGATCGCAGGATCAGGTTCCCCGTTACATCGTAGGGATCTAGCTTAGTCCTATTGTAGGGACAGATCTCCTGTCTTTCCTTAGTGCTTGTAGCCGATCATAACAGTAAGTCCAGCCGTAAAATATCTCTAAGGAAAGACCTCCAGTTTCCATCATGGTGTCGGTTCAGGATTTGGCTCAACGCCTGCAGGGACGCTCTCTGGAGGTGGCCGAGCTCCAACAACACGTGAGTAGCTGTTCTGGAGCGCATTTTGTGGAGCCAAAGGTACGATTGCCTGATTTATTTTTTGGTGAGCAACAAGATTTTTTTTCCTTTAAAAATGCTTGTTTATTGTATTTTCGTTTGAGACCCAGATCCTCTGGTGATGAATCACAGCGCATAGGGTTCATAATGTCACTTTTGCGCAAAGAACCTCAGGGATGGGCCTTTTCTCTCCAACCTAGTGACCCGTGCTTTAGATCAGTGGATAGTTTTTTTTCTGCTTTGGGGTTGTTGTACGATGATCCTGATCGTGTCTCATCAGCTGAGACGGAATTGAGACTTTTGAGGCAGGGATCAGGTAATGTGGAAAATTATTGTACTCACTTCCGTTGGTGGTCTGCTCAGGTGGGGTGGAACGATTCAGCTCTGAAAAGTTTGTTTCTTGCTGGGCTAGGTGAAAGGGTTAAGGATCTGCTTATTGCTTATCCTACACCTGGAAACTTGCAGGAGGCAATGCAATTAGCTATACGGGTGGACAGGAGACTGCGTGCAAGGGTTAATGAGAGTAAATCCTTTGCCATGTCAGCTCCGAGTCTTGAGAGGGTCTGTACTGACATTGGAGAGCCGATGGAGATTGGGGCGATGTCACCCCGCTCTCAGGAAAAAGACCGCAAGTTTTCTGAAGGTTTGTGCTTTTATTGCGGAAAATCTGACCATTTCATTAAGAACTGTGTGCTTCGTATGAACAAAGAAAAAAAAAAGGTCAGTTACGCCCGTATAGCCTGTTTTAACACTAAGGGTGTATTTCTTTCTGCTACTACTGCAGCTCAGGAAGAATTAATTGAATTTCGGGTATTTGTGGATTGTGGTTCTACTCTGAATGTGATTGATTGGGGATTCTTGGAAAAACTTAAATTAAAACCCAAACCTTTGTCATCCCCTATTGCCGTGGTTTCTGTCGATGGCTCTCCCTTGAAATGTGTTACTCACAAGGTTTATGAATTTCCCCTCACTATTAATGGTATTCACCAAGAAAATTTGGATTTGGTAGTATTAAATAATTTGCCTTCTCCAGTAGTTTTGGGGTTACCCTGGTTAAAATTGCACAATCCTGTACTGGATTGGTCTACTAATGAAATTAAGTCCTGGAGCCCTAAGTGTTATGACAAGTGTTGTAACGGGCGCATTGCTGCTGTGGATAAAGGGGAATTACCTGTACCTATTGAGGATTTTTGGAAAGTTTTTTCTGAGGAGGAGTCGCAAATTTTGCCTCCCCATAGAGACTACGATTGTACCATTGAATTTGTCCCTGGAGCGACTCTTCCTAAAAGTCGTTTATTTAATCTGACTATTCCTGAGAGAAAGGCTTTGGAGGAATACATACAGACGAGCTTGGCCGCCGGTCATATCAGACCCTCTAAGTCACCTGTGGCTGTTGGATTTTTTTTTGTTTAAAAAAAGGACGGCGGTTTACGTCCTTGTTTGGACTTTCGTGAGAATAATAAAATTACTGTACGCAATCCCTACCCACTGATTCCTGATTTGTTTAACCAGTTAGTGGGGGGGGCCAAGTGGCTCTCTAAAATTGATCTCCGGGGGGCATACAATTTGTTGCGCATGAAGGAGGGTGATGAATGGAAGACTGCTTTTAACACTCCTGTGGGTCATTTTGAGAATTTGGTTATGCCTTTTGGTCTTACCAATGCACCAGCATTTTTTCAGAATCTTATTAATGACATCCTTAGACCTTTGATCGGCAAAAATGTGGTTGTGTATTTGGATGACATTTTGATTTATTCACCTGACCTGGAGTCTCATTGGCGGAGCGTACGTGAGGTATTGCAGTTATTGATTGACAATTCGCTTTTTGCTAAGCTGGAGAAATGTGAGTTCGCTGTACAGAGAATTAGTTTTTTGGGCTACATTATCTCCAGCAAGGGCTTTGAGATGGATCCGGTGAAAGTTCAAGCTGTGCAGGAAAGCCCTAGGCCTATTGATTTGAAATCGATACAGAGGTTTTTGGGTTTCGCCAATTATTACAGAAAATTCATTAAAAATTTTTCTATTATTGTTAAACCACTGACCGATCTCACCAGGAAAGGTTCTAATACGGTTCAGTGGACTACTGAGGCCATTGAAGCTTTTGTATTTCTAAAGGAGAGGTTCAGCTCTGCCCCCTTCCTTATGCAGCCTGATGTGACTAAGCCGTTTTTGGTTGAGGTTGATGCTTCTTCTGTGGGGGTCAGTGTGGTGTTGTCTCAGGAAAACAAGGATGGAGTACATCCCTGTGCCTTTTTTTCAAAAAATTTTCTGAGACTGAACTTAATTACGATATTGGTAATCGGGAATTGCTGGCTATTAAACTCGCATTTGAACACTGGCGTCATCTCTTGGAAGGTGCTGATTTTCCCATTCAGGTTTTCACTGATCTATCTTGATGCTGCCAAGCGCTTGAATGCCCGTCAGGCTAGGTGGGCACTTTTTTTTTCGCGGTTTAATTTTTCCGTTACTTACATCCCGGGTACCAAGAATGTTAAAGCTGATGCTTTGTCTCGCAGCTTTTCTCCCATGGTCGGTGCTGAGGAGGAGGAGAGCATTTTACAAGAAGGTGTTGTGATTGCTGCATTGGACTCCGTTTTGGAAGATGAGATTCTTAAAGCACAGGTGAATGCCCCATCTAACACTCCCCATGGGAGGTTGTTTGTGCCTAGGACCTTTAGGAGAGATTTGTTTGTTGCGTGTCATGAGTCTCGGTTGGCAGGTCATCCAGGAATTTCTGAGACCAAGAGACTTGTGGGTCGCAGTTTTTGGTGGCCTGGATGGCAGAAGGAGGTCATTAAGTGGGTGCGTCAATGTACTGTGTGTGCTAGATCTAAGTCTTCACATACTCCTGCTGCGGGGTTGCTTTGCCCTCTGGAGGTTCCTAGTGCACCTTGGACACATCTGGCTATGGACTTTATTACTGACCTTCCCCCCTCTGAGGGTTTCACGGTCATCTGGGTGGTCGTGGATCGTTTTAGCAAGATGTGTCACTTGGTTCCCTTCATCAAACTGCCCTGCGCTAAGACACTCGCTAAGGCCTTTGTCAAGGAGATTGCCCGACTCCATGGTGTTCCTACTGACATTGTTTCTGATAGGGGACCTCAGTTCGTGGCTCATTTTTGGCGTGCCTTTTGTGACAGGTTGGGAGTTCATTTGTCATTTTCATCTGGATATCATCCTGAGTCTAATGGCCAAACAGAAAGGAAGAACCAGGATGTTGAGCAGTTCTTGCGTTGTTTTGTGGCAGACAATCAAGAGGGGTGGTCTGAGTTTCTGCCGCTTGCTGAATTTGCTCTTAACAACCATACATCCTCTTCTGCTGGGTGTTCGCCTTTTTTTTGTTGTTCTGGGAGACATCCGTCTTTTGGGTCATTCTCCAAATTGGTATCAGCTGTGCCTGAGGAGGAGAGTTTTTCCGGTGATTTGGACGGATGTGCGTGGTAATCTTCAGGAGGCTAACAAAAAATCTAAGAGGTACTTTGACAGGAAACGTCAAGAGGTTTTGTTTACGGTTGGTGACATGGTTTGGTTGTCCTCTAAGAATCTGCGGTTGAGGATTCCTTCTAAAAAATTGGGTCCCAAGTTTGTAGGGCCCTTTAAGGTGCTTCAGGTAGTTAACCAATCTGCTGTTAGGTTGGAGGTTCCTACCTCCTGGAAGATTAATCCGGTGTTTCATGTTTCTCTATTGAAAAAAGCTTATGTATCAGATAGAGACGCCACTGCCACTGTTCATCCGGTGGTGGAGGACGGGGAATATGAAATTTCCCGCATCCTTAATTCTAGACGGTATAGAGGGAGTTTTCAGTATCTCGTCGCTTGGAAGGGTTTCAGTCCCGAGGATAACTCATGGGTGAGGGCAGATGATGTTTCTGCTTCCAGACTTGTCAGAGAGTTTCACAAGAGGTTTCCTGATAAGCCTGGGCCTAGGGGATCCGGAGGATCCTCATAGAAGAGGGGGTACTGTTAGAACTTTCCTGTTAGTTTTTTTCTATTATGCTGGTCACATGACCGTTTTTGCCTATTTAATCCTGCTCCGCCCTTCTGGTCTTGCTGGACTTCATTGTAATTTCTACTCTTAAGTCAGTTTAGCTAGGTCTTTTGACCTCTATGTTCTATGTTGTTTGTTTGTCTTTTTACTGCTACAATTTCTGCTAGGAGGTGTCCATCTTTCTCCCAGTCCCTAGTTCTTGTAGGGATCCCTCCCTCACATCTATAGGTCTTCGTTCACACTAGCCGAGGACTTTAGCGGGTCTGATCGCAGGATCAGGTTCCCCGTTACATCGTAGGGATCTAGCTTAGTTCTATTGTAGGGACAGATCTCCTGTCTTTCCTTAGTGCTTGTAGCCGATCATAACAATGACATAGTGATGGCACAGTGAGATATTGCGTGATCTCCCCGGTGTCGTCGCTGTGGAGTCCCTGACAATGCCCCATTTATGTTCGGTATCCACACTTGCCATGACATGGTCCCGGTCTACACGATTAAGCTCTTCCCTTAATTTGTTGAAATCAGCTTTCCGAAAGTGCCAGGTTTTGGCATTTCCCATCTTGAATGTTTGGTTAAAGATTACATTGAAACTTACCATATTATGGTCACTGCTTCCCAAATGATCCTGACCTGTAGATCTGAAATTGTATCTGGTCTATTTGACAGCACCAGATCCAGCAGATTACCTCCCCTGGTTGGTTCATCTACCAGCTGAGATAGGTAATTGTCCTGAACTGTGGATAAAAACTTGCAGCTTTTGGCCCAAAAAGAAGATTCTATGTCCCAATGAATGTCTAGATAGTTAAAATTCCCCATAATAAGGACCCTATTATTATTTGGCTCCTTTTTAATTTGTTGCAGCATTTCATCCTCTATATGTTCAGTTATTTTAGGAGGCTTGTAGCAAACTCCAATTAGAAGCTTTCCATTATTGCCATCCCCATGTGCATCTACCCATACTGACTCTACATTGCCACAGCTCCCCCCAATATCGTCATTGATCACAGGTTTTAAGTTGGATCTTACGAAAATAATATTGATGTTATCTTCATCAGTGTAAACCACTAGATATACAATGTATTATCTGCCAAGCCACTTTAGACTCCCAGGGAAATTACAGAAATATTGTCACTAATCCATAAACCAAGTTATATAAAAGTTGTTTAAAAAGTAAAGTAAATCCATAACATTTGTGGAATTAGTATAATTGGAGGTGGAGGAGGAAAAGCACTATTGCATAAAGAAAACTCCATAAAAAATCCTGCATTTGATCACAAAGGAAGGGGGAAAAATCTATAGTGGACCCCAATCCTACTGGTCTAATTTCAACATCATTAACATTACTAAGTCTATATATGAAATGGCAAATTGAAATTTCATGTATGAAAGAATTTAAGTTATAAAATTCTTCATTTTTGGATCTATTAATTTTGTCCTATGCCACAGTTGTGGAGCAGCATTATCAGGGTGGTCAGGTTAAATGTTGTTTTTGATGGGTGGGCTCGAACAGAAAATGTCTTTAAAAACTTATTGTAAAAAAGCAATTTCCAAAGCTGGGAGGTTCACTCTGAATGGTACATATGAACAGGAGCCACCTGAACGGTTGAATAGGTTAATGAGCACTTTGAAGTACAAGGCACTGCAGTAGGTAACATGCCAATGCCATGAGGAACTATCCGAAAGGGCTTTATTGCAACGTTACACACTTCTTGTGTTATTATAGCGATTTGCACCTTTCAGCACCTACATAGTGAGCTCATATGTATCATTAGTCCTACACCTGGCATGATCCTGACAAACTACACAATCCAAGAATATGAGGCCAGGGAATGAAAACATACTATACATACTCATCACACAAATAAGCCCCTCAATTACTAATACATATTTTACATAGTCTTAGTCGTTTCCATAGAAAGCATATTTGTTATGAGAAGAAAGGTATTTGCCTCAATAAAGATATTGGAACAGATGTATCTTCAGGCTACATTCCCACGATGGACTCTTGGTGCGTTTTTGACTCTGCATATTTTTGCTGTGTCAAAAATGCAGCGTCTTATAGCTCCAGCAAAGTGGATAGGATTTTTTTTTTACTCAGCGTAAACTGACCTACGGTTTATGTTTCAAATCCACAACAAGACAATTTCTCTTGCTGGTACTCTGAGTTTTCTATTCAAATTTTCCCCATAGACTTGCATTAGATGTGGAAAATCTGCAGGTAAAGAACGCACATGCGCTTTTAGTGCATTTCCACGAAAGAAACACATAATAAACACACATATGTTTCAGCACCTAAGTATGTCAATAAAGTTTTGTCAAAGCCAAAAGCCAGGAAGTATATAAAAAAGCAGCTTTATTTTAGGAATGACACACCAACAAGAGACAAATACCGCAGTGTCAAAAATGCGTTAAAAACGTTTGTTAAAAAAAAGCACACTCAATAAAAATAATAGATGCAGAAATTCTGCAGCGCCAAAAACTCACCAAAAGCTCAACGTGTTGAACTTGACATAAAATGCAATAGTGGCTGTCGAGTGGAATAAAACATTTTTTTCCTTTTAATTTCACCTCTCTATTGCAGAGATATGAGCAATAAAAGTATTTTGCACCTAATGAGTTAACACCCACTTGGACTTAAAAAACTTATCAGAGAGTTTTCACTGGTGTCATGTACTTCTTCTCCCAATATGATGATGACCAATCATAACCAGGCAGCAACACTCAAAGGAAAGAAGAACATGCTTTAATGTGGATTTCTCAGTGTGCGGTATGTAATGATACAGCTCTGATCTCCTGGTCTAATCTCCTGCATTAGTCAGTGTGGGGGGAGGGCAGTGTAGCTGAGTTTAGCTGTGTCACATTACAAATCTGTCTCTCAGATCTCCTAGCACTGTTAACTCTGATGTATGGCCCCTCCCCCACACTGCCTGTCCAGAGATGTGTTAGTAATCACATTTATGTCTGTTGTGCTCAACTTGTAATCAATCTGCAGTGAGAGCAGAACAGGGTGTCATTACACAGGAGTATCCCAGAACAAAGATGTAATGACAGCCCTGATCTAACTGCAGAGCGATTGCAAGTTGCCTCAGCACACCAGACATAAGTTTGATTACTGACACATCTCCAGACAGACAGTGTGGGGAGAAGGGCAGTAGAGCACAGATGAACATGCCATGAAAGGAGGAGAGCTGATAGAATGGTTTATCATGTAACACAGCTAAACTCTGCTGCACTGCCACTCCCCCATACTGACTCATGCAGGATGTTAGGCCAGTAGATCACAGCTGTATCACTACTGAGAAATCTGCTCTAAGCTATGGTGGGGTTGTGATCATTCCTTTGAGTGTTACTGCCTGCTTATGAGTGATCATCATCATATAAGGAGAAGTACACGCCCCAGTAAAACACTTTGTGATAACATCCACTTAGACTTAAAAAAAAGGTAACTCATCAGGTAAAGAATATTTTGATTTCTAATGGCTTCACAACAGAGAGGTGAAATGAAAGAAACAAAAACATTTTATTCCTCTCTGCAGACACTATTACATCCTGTGTCCGGTTCAACATGAAAAATTTGGTGAAAGATACTCTTTAAAAAGGAAATTAAGACAACCCGATCACAATGTCAGCAGAAAAAGGGAAGTAACAACATAATAAAACAGATGGCCATGTGCTAAGTCTCCCCTTTACCAAGTATAAAATGACACTAAGGCTCACAGAAAATACAGCATACCCTACAAGAGAGTTTAACACATAAAAAAGACCAGGCTATAAGATAATGGCATTAGGTAAGAGGCTATATTCAAGAGGTAGGTTATGTATAAGAAATGAAGCTCTAAATCGGTATAACAGAATACCATTTTATTCCATCCATTCAGTCATGTCCAACCCTTGGATTCTCTGTAGGCCAGTTCACCATGCTTCCTTGTTTTGCTCAGATTTTCTTAATTGCTTGATATTCAATCCCGTGTCCTTGATGGTATCCAGCCCACAGGCCTTTGGTCTCCCCTGTTTCTTTTTCCCACTGACCATTCTGAGTACCATTTCCTTTTCTAATGAATTTGCCCTCATTGCTTTTCCAAAATAGGTCAGTTTCTGTCTGTTCAGGCTCGCATCGCAAACATCGCATTGCACTGTGACCAATGTTATTCAATGAGGCAGTGCTCATCTGCGAGATTTTCCTCACCTCTAATTGGACTGAGGAAAAAATCTCAGTATGCTGCGAATGAATGTGAGAATCAGATCGCACTCGCCAATGCAAGTCAATGGGTGCAAAAAAAAACTCAGACGGCACACGGACCATGCGATCTCTTTAGTACATGGTCGGTGTCCTTTAGGTAGGCTGGTAAATGAGACGCATCTAGGCTCATCGATTCATTTCTGGATGTCACCAGTCCCATATTTAGAGTACAATTGTTGTGTGGGTTTCCTATTTTCTCAGGCTCTACTTGTTAGCCCATTACTTCAGGTGATTTGTGGTTTCCAGCTCGGTAGCAATTAGTTTTCTATTTCTTGCAGGTTCCACACATAATCTGTTTTCTACCAGCAGCTGTAACCTACAATTTCATTGGGGAGAGCGCTGCCCGAGTTTTATACAGACATCTCAAAGGAAACCTGACATACATTTCATCAGCCAACTACAGTAAATTTAAAGCCCGAACCAACAGAATAGAATAGATAGAATACAGTGGCATGTAAAAGTTTGGGCACCCTGGTCAAAATTACTGTTATTGTGAACAGTTAAGCAAGCTGAAGATGAAATGATCTCTTAAAGGTCTAAAGTTAAAGATGATTCATTTCTTTTGTATTTTAGGCAAAAAAAAAAAAAAAATGTATATATATATATATATATATATATATATATGTATGTATGTATATATATATATATATATATATATATATATATATATATATATATATATATACATACAGTACAGACCAAAAGTTTGGACACACCTTCTCATTTAAAGATTTTTCTGTATTTTCCTGACTATGAAAATTGTACAGTCACACTGAAGGCATCAAAACTATGAATTAACACATGTGGAATTATATACTTAACAAAAAAGTGTGGAACAACTGAAAATATGTCTTATATTCTAGGTTCTTCAAAGTAGCCACCTTTTGCTTTGTTGACCGCTTTGCACACTCTTGGCATTCTCTTGATGAGCTTCAAGAGGTCGTCACCGGAAATGGTCTTCCAACAATCTTGAAGGAGTTCCCAGAGATGCTTAGCACTTGTTGGCCCTTTTGCTTCATTCTGCGGTCCAGCTCACCCCAGACCATCTCGATTGGGTTCAGGTCTGATGACTGTGTAGGCCAGGTCATCTGGCGTAGCACCCCATCACTCTCCCTCTTGGTCAAATAGCCCTTACACAGCCTGGAGGTGTGTTTGAGGTCATTGTCCTGTTGAAAAATAAATGATGGTCCAACTAAACGCAAACCGGATGGAATAGCATGCTGCTGCAAGATGCTGTGGTAGCGATGCTGGTTCAGTATGCCTTCAATTTTGAATAAATCCCCAACAGTGTCACCAGCAAAGCACCCCCACACCATCACACCTCCTCCTCCATGCTTCACGGTGGGAACCAGGCATGTAGAGTCCATCCGTTCACCTTTTCTGTGTCGCGCAAAGACACGGTGGTTGGAACCAAAGATCTCAAATTTGGACTCATCAGACCAAAGCACAGATTTCCACTGGTCTAATGTCCATTCCTTGTGTTCTTTAGCCAAAACAAGTCTCTTCTGCTTGTTGCCTGTCCTTAGCAGTGGTTTCCTAGCAGCTATTTTATCATGAAGGCCTCCTGCACAAAGTTTCCTCTTAACAGTTGTTGTAGAGATGTGTCTGCTGCCAGAACTCTGTGTGGCATTGACCTGGTCTCTAATCTGAGCTGCTGTTAACCTGCGATTTCTGAGGCTGGTGACTCGGATAAACTTATCCTCAGAAGCAGAGGTCACTCTTGGTCTTCCTTTCCTGGGGTGCTCTTCATGTGAGCCAGTTTCTTCGTAGCGCTTGCTGGTTTTTGCAACTGCACTTGGGGACTGTGATGAACCTGTAGCCGCCATCTTGGTAATGATAAATCATATCCAGGGATGGCCACACTTCAGCAGCCCCCACCCTTGGGACCTTCTGTTAAAACGTCAACTAGATAGTTTCCCCCCATCCAGGCTCCTGTAAGATAAGAAGCCTACTTAACACTTGAATGCTAGGAGCTTCAAAGACTTCGAGAGGAAACACAGCCAGCAGGGGGGGGTGCTTCGTCTATCTGTACCTGACCATTTGTCCCATAGGACTAGTTTCTTTGTCTGTCACAAGCATGGAGGCATAAGATATAGAAACATGAATAGTACACGCATGTTGCGTGGGATGGGCCAATAAAAAAATATCACGGCGTCCCGGAGCCATTGCGCACACAAGCCTCCGCGGTAGACGTTTGTACGTGCTCTGGAAGCCAAGATATAGCGCGGAGCCATTCCTGAGGACCGTATGGTATCATAATTGATATCAAAAGGTCGGTTACGGCGGCCCGAATCCATGGGAACCCCTGGGGGTATCATGAGACCATCCCAGAAGAAGTTATTGGGTTCCATAGAATTTGGGCTTCTGATCGAAGTTAGACCTGAGGGTGGAGACTGAGCCAGCTGACCTCACCAGCAGTGGGCGGGACGGGGCAGGTAAGATAGCAGGACAGACAAGAGACAAGTCAGTCTTGACCCAAGAGTGGTGTGCTGAACATCTGAGCACCAGCTGAGGCCACCAAGGGGAGGAGCAGTTTGACCATGCGGTGGTAGGCCTCAGCCTGTAACAAAGAACCGTGCCTGCGATCGCAGAATCCTCTCCCTGCGTCACAAGAAAATCAAGAAACCGGTAACTGATATGCTGTGGTGATTCTGTGTGTTGTATTCCATTGTTGTATAGTTTAGCCTGACCTTATACCTGTGTATATTTAGTTGTATATCGTGTATCTAGTGTATTATTATAATCAATTACCTCAAGTAATTGTGGGCCTGCCTTTTATTCTGCATAACGAACGCACGTCCGTGTGAGCTCGGCTCAAGCCAAAAACGCTACCCAGGGTTGGTTCCTGACCCGATATAGGCCCATTTACGGACTGGGCGTATATCTAAAATAGGGACTGGTGGCAGCATACCAACTGGGGATTGGGGAAGGCTGGTAGTGACGGTCGGAGGTTCAGATATATATATTCCTGGCGCGGCCAAGGAAGATATATATACCGCCCTCACTACAGAGGGCCCCGATACCCAGTAGGTTACAGGACAGTCTCCCTGGCGACCGCTTATCCTAGGTGCAGTTCCTTGACTGACCTGAGGCTAAGAGGGCGCTAGCGAGTTGTGCTGTGTAGTGACGTTACGGTTTAGTGACGTTGAAGGGATAACACACTACCGTGTTCCCTGCGCTGGTTGCAGCTACCTGGCACTACTTTCTCTAGGTGCAGTACCTTGACTGACCTGAGAGGTAAGGGGGCGCCAGAGAGCTGCATCCACCGGCCGGCTTTCATCACATTGGTGGCAGAGCGGTGGGATTGCAGAATAATAGTGTTGTGGGACCCCTACTCCCAGGCACTAAAGACTGCCAGTGGTAACTTCCACTGCTGGAGTCTTAAGGTCAGCCCAACGTTAGACGGTCAGGCTAAAAGTATAACAAGGTGTGTGCAAACTCAGGGTTGCAGCGGTGTCGGTTACCAAGATGGCAGACGGCACCAGGAGCAAGACCCTGCAGGAGGCTAATGCTACGGTCCGTGTGGCAGGAGGGGAGGACATTGTTACTCATGGCGAGGAGGAGTCCAGCCCGGGCACCTCAGGGAGCCAGTCCCCAGTATACGGTCCCGCAGTGGGCTGCCCACCACCTACCCAGCCCAGCCTGTCCAGATCACAAGCCCTTTTACAAGCGGCTATGGCAAGTCTCCAGTCTCATGGCGATGCCGTCTACAAAACCCTCCTGGCAGCATCAGAGAAGGCAGCGGAGGAGGAGCGCGAAGCTGCAGAGCGCCGGGAGGCTGCGGAGCGTGAAGCTGCAGAGCGCCGGGAGGCTGCGGAGCGTGCAGAGCGAGCTGCGGAGCGCCAGCACCAACTGGACCTGGCCCAGCGGGGGCTTCCGCTAGAGCAACCAACCCATCAGGAGACCAAGTCGTCCAAAGTCCGAGCTGAGGACTTCCCTCTACTGGAGAAGGATGGGGACCTGGACTCCTTTCTGGTGGCATTTGAACGGACCTGTCTTCAGCACCATCTGGCCCGGGATCAGTGGGCCAGATACCTGACCCCCCGTTTGAGGGGTAAGTCCCTGGATGCCTTGGGGGACTTACCTGCCGGGGAGGTACAGAACTACGACTGCATCAAGCGGGCCCTGATCCGGCAGTACAACCTCACTCCTGAGTCGTACCGCCAGAAGTTCCGGAGCCTGCTGCGTGGCCCCAAGGACACCTGGACCGATCATATGCGGGCGCTGTTGAGAGCCGCAGAGCACTGGACCTCGGGTCTAGCGCTTACTACCCGCCAGGAGGTCCAGGAACTGTTCGTCACGGAGCAGTTCTTGTGGAACTGCCCAGAGGACCTCCGACAGTTCCTCCGTGACCGAAAACCAACAGGGGCTTCTGCTACAGCCGCCCTGGCAGACGAGTATGCCAATAACAGGGCGCCTGAGCTGAAGAAGTCTGCCAGCAGCACCTGGAGAGGGGGTAAGCCCAGTCATGCCCCTGTTTCCCCGGCCCCTAGAACACAAGGGGTGTATCCCCCTGTTGCCCTCTCCAGGCAAGGACCAGACGTAAGACGTTGTCATCTATGCAACAAACCAGGACACTTTAGGGCTGAGTGTCCCCAGCGCCAAAAGACCCCATCCCATTCCCAGAGAGCGCCCAATGTTTTGTGTGTGGGAGGGGGTGGTGGTAGGTCCCTGGACAACATCCAACCCGTCACCATAGGCCGTTCTGCGGTCATGGGACTGCGGGACACGGGCGCTGAACGAACACTGGTACGGCCTGAGGTGGTGTCCCCCCAGGACTTGGTACCAGGAAAGACTCTTTCCGTCTCCGGGGTTGGAGGCGTGGAGCCGGCACTTCCCGTTGCCATGGTGTATTTGGACTGGGGTGCCGGAAGGGGGATGCGGGAGGTGGGAGTAACGCCAAATATTCCCGCAAATGTTTTATTAGGGACCGACTTGGGGCGTCTAGTATCGCAGTATGTACCCTCTGAACCCCCAAGTTCGGCCCCCCAAGAGTGTATTGATTTGTCTGCTGCTAATGCCAACCATGTTGTATGTAGTGTGTGTCCTGCTGAGGAGGAGGGAGTGAAACCTGAGGGTAACACCTGCACAGACACAACACAAACAGGGTTAGTGAAAGCAGGTGGGGAGTGTGGGGATGCCCGCAGAGGTGCTCAGCCGGCGTGCCGTGACCTCTTGTCCTCCGGTGAGGGAGGGGGCGGGCAGGATTCTGTAGAGGGAAGCTCAGGGATGGAGAGGGGGGCAGCTACCGGCAGTGTAGGGCTCCCAGGGGTATCCAGGCTGCTGAGTATAGGCCCACTGCAGGGGGAGGAACAGGCCATGGGAGGCGGGGGTGTCCCAAGAGAGGAGCCGCCAGGTAAGACCCCAGGGCAGGAGTTCCCCACATCCGAGATGTCCAAAGGCCTAGGAAGCCTGCCTGATCGGGCGGCTTGGTCAGAAACAGAGGGGAAGCAGGCACTACCCACGGTCACAGCGGTCATAGCCGCTGTCACCAGGAGTGGGAGCGCCGGAGCCCAAGGAGCCTTGCAGAGGTCCGACGGCTTCCCCACTTCTGACCAAGTGTCTGCCGGGTCAGACAGCGGCCAGGTGACATGCCCGGAGGGGCTGACAGAGGATGTGGCAGTTTCGTCGATTCTGGCCACATCAAGTCAGGAATTTCAGGCTGCGTTGGAAGCAGACGACAGCCTGAAAGCTCTCAAGGAACAGGCGGCACAGCCTCCCATGGAGTCAGACTGCGAGCGGGTGGTCTGGGACCAGGGACGGCTGTACCGGGTAACGGTCCAGCAGGGTTCACCGGAGGCGTGGCCCAGGGACCGACAGTTAGTGGTACCCTATCCGTTCAGGGCGGAATTGTTGCGGATCGCACACGAGATTCCGATGGCCGGACACCTAGGGATCGCTAAAACCAAGGCCAGGATAGCTCAGCATTTCTACTGGCCTGGGATGGGAGCCGCGGTGGGTGCCTACTGCCGTTCGTGTGACACCTGTCAGAGGGTGGGGAAGGCGGGGCCGCGCCCCAAAGCCCCACTGGTAACTCTGCCAATCATCGAAGAGCCTTTCTCGAGGGTCGCTGTGGATCTTATTGGACCTCTGTCCACTCCCAGCCACTCCGGGAAATGCTTCATACTCACGGTAGTGGACTATGCCACCCGGTACCCGGAAGCGGTAGCTTTGTCGTCCATTCGGGCCGACAAGGTGGCTACCGCCTTACTGGAGATCTTCTCCAGAGTGGGTTTCCCCCAAGAAATGCTCACCGACCGAGGGACCCAGTTCATGTCGCGGCTGATGGAGTCCCTCTGTAAGCAAATGCAGGTGCAACATCTGGTGGCCAGCCCGTATCACCCACAGACTAATGGCCTGTGTGAGCGGTTCAATGGCACCTTAAAGCAGATGCTTAAGATGTTGGTCGACTCCCACGGGAGAGACTGGGAGCGTTACCTCCCACACCTCCTATTTGCTTACCGGGAGGTTCCGCAGGCCTCAACGGGGTTCTCCCCCTTTGAGCTCCTGTACGGGCGACGGGTACGGGGCCCCCTGGCTCTGGTGAAGGAAGCATGGGAAGGGGATTTGGCCACCCCCGAGGTGTCGGTCATCGAGTATGTCGTGCGCCACCGGGACAGGATGATGGCCTTGGCAAAGCTGGTGCAGGACAATATGGCCCAGGCCCAGGCCGACCAGAAGCGGTGGTACGACCAGAATGCTTGTGAGAGGACCTACCAGGTGGGTCAAAAGGTGTGGGTACTGGTCCCCGTACCACAGAACAAGCTTCAGGCAGCCTGGGAAGGTCCCTACTTCGTGCACCAGAAACTCAATGCCGTCACCTATCTGGTCACCCTGGATCACGCCCGTGGAAGGAGGAAGGCCTTCCACGTGAACATGATGAAGGCTCATCATGAGCGGGAAGCGACTGCCCACCCAGTGTGCAACCTTCCCGAGGAAGGAGAGGTAGAAACCCTCCTGGATCTGCTCACCCAAGCCAAGGCGGGTGGGTCCATCGAGGATGTGGGGGTTGGCCACCAGCTCACGGAGGACCAACGGTCCCAGCTGGGGACCACCCTGCACCCCTTCCGGGGGCTGTTCAGCAGCCTGCCCGGAAGGACTGAGATGGCTGTCCACGACGTGGACACTGGCGATCACCCGCCGATCCGGCGTTCAGCATATCGGGTCTCTTTCGAGGTGCAGGGAAACATGCGCCAAGAGATAGACGAGATGCTGAAGCTGGGGGTGATCCAGGCATCCAGCAGCGCGTGGGCCTCGCCTGTAGTCCTCGTACCAAAGAAGGACCGAACTACACGGTTCTGCGTGGACTACCGGGGGCTCAACGCTGTAACGGCCACCGATGCGTTCCCCATACCACGCATCGATGACCTGCTCGATCGGATGGCCGGGGCTAAGTACCTGACCATCATGGATCTGAGCCGGGGGTACTGGCAGATTCCTCTGACCCCCGCGGCAAGGGAACGCTCTGCCTTTATCACCCCTTTTGGACTGTACGAGTCCACAGTGATGCCATTCGGCATGAAGAATGCCCCTGCCACTTTTCAGCGGATGGTCAATACGCTGCTTGAGGGACTTGAAGGGTACGCGGCTGCGTACTTGGACGATATTGCAGTCTTCAGTCCCACTTGGGAGGATCACCTAGAGCACCTGCGGCAGGTGCTCGGTCGGATCCACCGGGCAGGCTTGACCATCAAGCCGGAAAAGTGCCAGCTGGGCATGAGTGAGGTCCTCTACCTGGGTCACCGGGTAGGCGGGGGGGTTCTGAAGCCAGAACCGGGGAAAGTGGATGCCATCGCATCCTGGCCCACTCCTAGGACCAAAAAGCAGGTGATGTCCTTCTTGGGGACCGCCGGGTACTATAGGAGGTTCGTCCCACACTATAGCACCCTGGCCAAGCCCCTGACGGACCTCACCAAGAAGAAGCTGCCCGTCGCAGTCGACTGGACAGTCGCCTGCGAGACAGCTTTCGGGGCACTCAAGGCCGCCCTAAGTAGCTCCCCTGTACTGCAAGCTGCCGACTTCGACCGGCCGTTTGTGGTACAGACCGACGCCAGTGACTTTGGCCTCGGTGCTGTGCTAAGTCAGGTCAACACGACAGGCCAGGAACATCCTGTCTTGTACCTGAGCAGGAAGCTACTGCCCCGGGAGGTGGCTTACTCCACGGTGGAAAAAGAATGCCTGGCAATTGTATGGGCCCTGCAGCGTCTGCAGCCCTACTTGTACGGGAGCCATTTCACCGTGGAGACGGACCACAACCCCCTCAGCTGGTTACACACGGTCTCTGGGTCGAATGGCAGGTTGCTACGCTGGAGCCTCGCTCTCCAGCAGTACCACTTCTCCATTCGCCACAGAAGAGGCCGTGACCACGGTAACGCTGACGGGTTATCCCGGCAAGGGGAGGGTGCAGAAGGACGCACGGGGGAACACAGGAATGTGCTACCCCCTCGCGCCCTCGTATAGGGGGAGGTGTGATGAACCTGTAGCCGCCATCTTGGTAATGATAAATCATATCCAGGGATGGCCACACTTCAGCAGCCCCCACCCTTGGGACCTTCTGTTAAAACGTCAACTAGATAGTTTCCCCCCATCCAGGCTCCTGTAAGATAAGAAGCCTACTTAACACTTGAATGCTAGGAGCTTCAAAGACTTCGAGAGGAAACACAGCCAGCAGGGGGGGGTGCTTCGTCTATCTGTACCTGACCATTTGTCCCATAGGACTAGTTTCTTTGTCTGTCACAAGCATGGAGGCATAAGATATAGAAACATGAATAGTACACGCATGTTGCGTGGGATGGGCCAATAAAAAAATATCACGGCGTCCCGGAGCCATTGCGCACACAAGCCTCCGCGGTAGACGTTTGTACGTGCTCTGGAAGCCAAGATATAGCGCGGAGCCATTCCTGAGGACCGTATGGTATCATAATTGATATCAAAAGGTCGGTTACGGCGGCCCGAATCCATGGGAACCCCTGGGGGTATCATGAGACCATCCCAGAAGAAGTTATTGGGTTCCATAGAATTTGGGCTTCTGATCGAAGTTAGACCTGAGGGTGGAGACTGAGCCAGCTGACCTCACCAGCAGTGGGCGGGACGGGGCAGGTAAGATAGCAGGACAGACAAGAGACAAGTCAGTCTTGACCCAAGAGTGGTGTGCTGAACATCTGAGCACCAGCTGAGGCCACCAAGGGGAGGAGCAGTTTGACCATGCGGTGGTAGGCCTCAGCCTGTAACAAAGAACCGTGCCTGCGATCGCAGAATCCTCTCCCTGCGTCACAAGAAAATCAAGAAACCGGTAACTGATATGCTGTGGTGATTCTGTGTGTTGTATTCCATTGTTGTATAGTTTAGCCTGACCTTATACCTGTGTATATTTAGTTGTATATCGTGTATCTAGTGTATTATTATAATCAATTACCTCAAGTAATTGTGGGCCTGCCTTTTATTCTGCATAACGAACGCACGTCCGTGTGAGCTCGGCTCAAGCCAAAAACGCTACCCAGGGTTGGTTCCTGACCCGATATAGGCCCATTCACGGACTGGGCGTATATCTAAAATAGGGACTGGTGGCAGCATACCAACTGGGGATTGGGGAAGGCTGGTAGTGACGGTCGGAGGTTCAGATATATATATTCCTGGCGCGGCCAAGGAAGATATATATACCGCCCTCACTACAGAGGGCCCCGATACCCAGTAGGTTACAGGACAGTCTCCCTGGCGACCGCTTATCCTAGGTGCAGTTCCTTGACTGACCTGAGGCTAAGAGGGCGCTAGCGAGTTGTGCTGTGTAGTGACGTTACGGTTTAGTGACGTTGAAGGGATAACACACTACCGTGTTCCCTGCGCTGGTTGCAGCTTCCTGGCACTACTTTCTCTAGGTGCAGTACCTTGACTGACCTGAGAGGTAAGGGGGCGCCAGAGAGCTGCACCCACCGGCCGGCTTTCATCACAGGGACACTTTCAAAGTTTGCCCAATTTTTCGGACTGACTGACGTTCATTTCTTAAAGTAATGATGGGCACTTGTTTTTCTTTACTTAGCTGCTTTTTTCTTGCCATGATACAAATTCTAACAGTCTATTCAGTAGGACTATCAGCTGTGTATCCACCTGACTTCTGCACAACACAACTGATGGTTCCAACCCCATTTATAAGGCAAGAAATCCCACTTATTAAACCTGACTGGGCACACCTGTGAAGTGAAAACCATTTCCGGTGACTACCTCTTGAAGCTCATCAAGAGAATGCCAAGAGTGTGCAAAGCAGTCATCAAAGCAAAAGGTGGCTACTTTGAAGAACCTAGAATATAAGACATATTTTCAGTTGTTTCACACTTTTTTGTTAAGTATATAATTCCATATGTGTTAATTCATAGTTTTGATGCCTTCAGTGTGAATGTACAATTTTCATAGTCATGAAAATACAGAAAAATCTTTAAATGGGAAGGTGTGTCCAAACTTTTGGTCTGTACTATATATATATATATATATATATATATATATATATATATATTGTCATCTTTTACATTTTAAAAATTACAAAAACTTTTACATGCCACTGTAGATATATGGATACAGTAGATCGATAGATAGATAGATAGAATAGATGTCCTGTAGATATTTAAGGTCACAAGCCCCCTACTTTAATAAACTTGCACCCTTGTCTTTCATGCGGCATTAAAGGGTGTTTAGCCTTATTAAGCTTATTAAATAAATAAATAATTTAAAAAATGACCTGAGGTCCCCCTATTTTTGATAACCAGTCAAGGTAAAGCAGACAGCTGCGGGTTTATATTATCAAGCTAGGAAGGTCCCTGGTTATTGTGCTCTTCCCAGCCTAAAAATACAAGCCCGCATCACATGAGATGCGCCAATTCTGCACTTGGCCCGGCTCTTCCCGATTGCCCTGATGCAGTGGCAATCAAGGTTATGGTTTATGTGGTTGATGTCAACTGTGTAATGTCAGCTGGGATGCAGCCCTGGGGTTAGTAATGGTGTTAGTAATGGAGAGACACTCCCATTACTAACCCAGTAAGTTAAAAGAAAAAAACACACACAAATATTTTATTTTAAAAAACACCCCCGACTCTAGCCCTGTTACACCAATTTATAAAAAAAAAAAAGTCATTCAGTTCAGGGATTCCGACGTAGTCCACCGAATCAGACGTAGTCCGCAAATATGAACCTGAAAGACATAAAAAGAGAGAGGTAAAGAAACACTCCCTCATTCACCAATTTGTTAACAAATAATCCCAGCAGCTCCGACATAATCCATGGTGATCCCATGACGTCCACAGATTCTGTACTGCAACCTATGGAGCGTCATTCTGAGAAAGAGGCTCCATAGGTCACTCCCGGTTATGTCTCGCGAACGATGACGTCAGTAACTCAGTAATGTCATCGCTCGTGAGACATGACTGGGAGTTAGCTATGGTTGCAGTGTAAGGTGCACAGGGCGGTATCATGGACGAAGGGCTGTTGTTCTCCCACACCCTAGCACCCGACAAATAGTAAATAGTGTCCTGTCTGTCATGTAGTTTGTGTGTAATGGACAACACTCACTGTTGCTTCCAGAGGCTCTGTTTGATCCACGATCCTGGATCCAGATTCAGTCACACAGTTCACACCAGACTCTTGATCCTTTTTCAACAATCCAACTTTACTTAACATGTTTAGTTCAGTCATAGTCACGGATACAGCACAGTGTGTTACAGTGGTAACAGTTCCTGCCGCCTGCGTTATCCCTCTCTCTGCTGGCACTTCTTGCCCCTGGGATGTCCCACCTGGCTCCACGGCTTCCCAGAACTCTCACCCGATTTCTGTCTGTGAACCACGGTCCATTTTCCCTTTTTGGGGACGAAAGAAAGGCTGGCTCCTCCAAACCGTTTTACAGGCCGTAGGCCTTGGACGTTGCGGGATGGACCACCAAATTTGGTTGCTACCGTTTTCTCTCTTTCCGTTTGCTTCATATCCTACTTGACCTTCAGCCCACTGGCCCTGAACTCCTGCTTCAATGATTCTTATCTACTCCAAACAATATTATCTCCAACTCTGTCTAAACCAGGAAATACTTCCCCTTATATTACCCGTGCCCCTCCCTAACTGGGGCTGTTCCTATCTATGTTAACCATTACCTTACTATAACTAGCTACTTCCTGAACTACAGTGCCCTCTACTGTACTTCCCATTCCTAACTATATTAACTATTTCTTCCTATTCCTAATTCCCTATTGTAACGGGTCTGGGAGGTGGAACCTCTGAGCTACTACACAAAGGGGCAGTCCTTGTAAGGAAGCGGGTGGCTCCCAGGGAAGGCGGGCAGGTAGTCACGGCAAGTGACAGGAACAGTCTCTGGGTAGAAGGGCAGGAGGTCACGGCAAGTGACGGGAACAGTCTCTTGACAGGCGGGTGGTCACGGCAAGTGACAGCAGGGTAAGAGTCTCTAGACAGGCAGGTGGTCACGGCAAGTGACAGCAGGGTAAGAGTCTCTAGACAGGCAGGTGGTCACGGCAAGTGACGGCAGAGCCTCCAGGTAGGCTAGCAGGCGGTAGTAGGTGAGCGCTCCCAGGTGAGCGGGTAAGAGTCTCTCGGCTGGCTGGCAGGTGGTCACGGCAAGTGACGGCAGAACCTCCAGGTAGGCTAGCTGGCGGGTAGCAGGTGAGCGCTCCCAGGTGAGCGGGTAAGAGTCTCTCGGCAGGCTGGCAGGTGATCTCAGGCAGGTATCAGGCAGGTATCAGTCAGGTATCAGGCAGGTATCAGGCAGGTGCTTCCTGACCCGCAGGCGGACTGGTCCATAGACAGACTGGCGGATGCAGGTAGACAGACTATCGGACCGCAGGAATGCAAGCAGGTAGACAGAGCTGGAAAGCACACTGGCAACGGGACCTGAGGGCTGAAGCAGAGGTGAAAGGCTTTGCAACAACTTTGCTCGGGCACCTCCATTTTGGAGGAGGTGCCTTATATATGGGAGCTCCACCGGCAATTGGCTGGGGACTCCTAAAGATGGCGCGCGCGGCCCCTTTAAGAGAGAGGGAGCGCGCGCACGCCCTAAGCACAGTGCCCGGGAAGCGGCGAGCGCTGCCAGCATCGTGGGAAGAGGACGCTGAGGACGGAGCAGGGAGGTGAGAGGAGCGGCGTCTCTGCCTAGCAGGAGGCAGGGACGCCGATGCTACACCTATCCTTATACTTTCCCTATGCTTAATACTGTACACTTGAGTCATCCACATATAAAATAGTCATAAAACTGTACACATTATATTATTTACATTATTATGCACAAACTGTTCAGTACACAAATCGCGCCCGTTTTAGTAAGGAGGAATGAAGTGCATGCTTGTCCCAAACATACCCTTACAGCATTACAGAATTAAAGTTCCCTGCTCCCTGTCTTATTGATTAGTGAAATATATTTAATGTGCATGTCTACAATCAGAAACATTATGGAAATTCCTTTTTTGCAAAGGTATTAATAAAGTATTTTGTTTTAATTGATGAGACTTTTTCTGTTAGACACGTTTGATACTCTCTGCTATATCTTCAACAGTGTTAGTCAATATGAAAATCTCACCTAAAACCAGATAAAAAGGAGAGAAGTTGACTCAATCTTTGCATTGTGTGTCTGTGTGTGCCACATTAAGCATGGTGAACAGAAAGAGGAGAAGAGAACTGTCTGAGGACTTGAGAACCAAAATTGTTGAAAAATATCAACAATCTCAAGGTTACAAGTCCATCTCCAGAGATCTTGATGTTACATTGTCCATGGCATGCAACATAATCAAGAAGTTTACAACCCATGGCATTGTAGCTAATCTCCCTGGATGTGGACAGCAAAGAAAAATTGATGAAAGGTTGCAGCTCAAGATAGTCCGAATAGTGGATAAGCAGCACCAATCAAGTTTAAAAAAAATTCAAGCTGTCTTGCAGGCTCAGGGTGCTTCAGTGTCAGCGCAAACTATCTGTCGACATTTGAATGAAATGAAACGCTATGGCAAGAGACCCAGGAGGACCCAACTGCTGACACAGAAACACAAAAAAGCTAGACTGCAGTTTGCCAAAATGTATGTGAGTAAGCCAAAATCCTTCTGGGAAAGCATCTTGTGGACAGATGAGACCAAGATAGAGCTTTTTTGTAAAGCACATCATTCTACTATTTACTGAAAATGGCATGAGGCCTGCAAAGAAAAGAACACAGTAGCTACAGTGAAATATGATGGAGGTTGGGGTTGTTTTGCTGCCTCTGGCACTGGGTGCCTTGACTGCGTGCAAGCCATCATGAAATCTGAAGATTACCAAAGGATTTTGCGTCAGAATGTAGTGCCCAATGTCAGAAAGATGGGTTTAAGTCTTAGGTCATGGGTCTTTCAGCTGTACAATGACCCCAAATATACTTCAAGAAACACCCAGAAATGGATGGAAACAAAGCGCTGAAGAGTTCTGAAGTGGCCAGCAATGAGCCCGGCTCTAAATCCAATTGAGAACCTGCAGAGAGGTGCAGAGAAAATGCTACTGGGAGAAGCAGAGGTGTATCTAGGTATTCTCGCACCTAGCGCATAAATCCAGTTTGGCGCCCCCCCCCCTTCCCCGCAGCACATATGCGATTTGCACACTTAGTCATGTGCCGACGAGCTGCTCATGTCCTCAAATCATTCCCCCCGTTACACTAAATGTCCCCCACTACAGTGAATCTCCCCCACCACAGTAAATCTCCCCCAGCCCCATTACCGTAAATCTCCCCCACACAGTAAATCTTCCCCACACAGTAAATCTCCCCCACACACAGTAAATACATCCACACAGTAAATACGCCCACACACAGTAAATACCCCCCCTAACAGTAAATACCCCACACACACAATAAATACCTCCCAAACAGCAAATACCCTCCACACAGTAAATACCCCCTGTGATGAATGGCACCAGACAGATCACGCAGAATCCCACCGCTGCCACATGTGAAGGATCCACACCACACCACGCCTCAAGCCTGACGTCGCAATTACCTCAGACAGATCACATGATACGGACTTTGCACCAACGTGACGATCCGCACCCCCTCGGGAACACGTAAGGTCAATTGGTACAGTTCTACAGAGACACCCCCTGTCGTCACAGGTCCAGGAAGGTACCAGGAGTGAGAAGAGGTGGCCCACTCAGTCACTTACTTGGCACCACACTCGCTCACACTCCTGAAAGGCTGAGCCCAGTGAGACAGAACCTTATCAGCCTGGTAGAGCTGCTACCAGTTCCTATTAGACATAAGCCCCGGTCCGTAACGGGAGTTATTTTGGGCCAGATACCAACCCCGGTAGCATGTGAGTTGAACCAAACAATTGACGTGTGGATTCGTGGATCGAGACAAAAGAGCAGCCCAAGATTAAATTATATATTTAATCGCCTTAAGGGCACACTAGACAATACACTATATACATAAGGATTATACATACATAATAGTCAGAGATGCAAACACAATAGTAGTGGTACAAAAGTATGCAAATATTAAGAGTCAGTTACCAGCAAGATGAAAGGCCTGGCTTGTGGGGGAGGGGCTGCCACATGGGAGGCTTGTTGTTCCTTCTGTTGGGTGACTTCTCCCACAGGATGTGTTATTGCGACCTCCCAGAGAAAAAGCCATAGGCCAAGAGCTGCAGGATCTTTTTAACCCCTTTGGGTCACCTCCCTTCTGCCTCCTTGGCTGGACTCAAATCTCCACCCCTGGCTTCTAGCAACTAGAAACTAAGATGGGTCATAACTCCTGAATGCCCTAGGGAGCCGGTTCTGGTGTCATCAGATCCAGCCGGGCCCCTGCTACGCGTGGAGACTAAACACAGTGTCCCTAGGGGCTTCCAAATGGCTATGCATTGTATCTCCCTATCCCTATATGCTAGACTGGATCAAGATCCAGGTGGACATTCACCATGTTGTGGGGATTTCAAAAATCTATTCGAGGTATGCCTAGGACTAGTGTTGAGCCACCCCCGTAGTGTTCGGGTTCGGTTCGTCGAACACCGGGATGTTCGAGGAACTGTTCGTCGAACTGTTCGTCGAACACCTTAGAACACCGTCGAACACCGTTAAAACCAATGGCAGGCAAACAAAAACACATAGGAACACATAGAAAACACCTTCAAAGGTGTCCAAAAGCTGACAAACTGCTCAGAAGACGCTTTCTTTAAAAAAGCCGGCCGGCAATTCAGCAGCGGCATACACCGGTACCCGACAATTTAGACATGAAAGAATAGAGCATCACACATAGATTAGATAGATAGAAACATGTCACTCACATATATATGAAGTACAGTGACAGTGTTGCTTACTGTACTTGTCATTTAGTGTAAAGGATTTATTAAAAAATATAATAGTGTTTTCGTGCACCGTCTCTTTAAAAAAGCCGGCCGGCAATTCAGCAGCGGTACCCGACAATTTATAACAGACAGAATAGAGCTTCACACATAGATTAGATAGATAGAAACATGTCAGTCACATATATATGAAGTACTGTGACAGTGTTGCTTACTGTACTTGTCATTTACTGCAAAGAATTTATTTAAGAAAATAATAGTGTTTTCATGCACCGTCTCTTTAAAAAAGCCGGCTGGCAATTCAGCATCTGTACCCGACAATTTAGAATAGAAGGAATAGAGAATCACACATAGATTAGATAGATAGAAACATGTCAGCCACATATATACGAAGTACAGTGGCAGTGTTGCTTACTGTACTTGTCATTTAGTGTAAAGGATTTATTAAAAAATATAATAGTGTTTTCGTGCACCGTCTCTTTAAAAAAGCCGGCCGGCAATTCAGCAGCGGTACCCGACAATTTATAACAGACAGAATAGAGCTTCACACATAGATTAGATAGATAGAAATATGTCAGTCACATATATATGAAGTACTGTGACAGTGTTGCTTACTGTACTTGTCATTTACTGCAAAGGATTTATTAAAAAAAATAATAGTGTTTTCATGCACCGTCTCTTTAAAAAAGCCGGCCGGCAATTCAGCATCTGTACCCGACAATTTATAACAGACAGAATAGAGCTTCACACATAGATTAGATAGATAGAAACATGTCAGTCACATATATAATAAGTACAGTGACAGTGTTGGTTACTGTACTTGTCATTTAGTATTAAAATAAAGGATTTATTATTAAAAAAAATTGGCGTGGGGTTCCCCGTAATTTTAGTCTCTAGCGGAGGTTAAGCAGACAGCTGGGGCAGATGTTTGAAGCCTGGGAAGGGGGTAATACCCACGGAGCTTCCCAGGCTACTAATATCAGCCCCCAGCTGAATACCTAGCCTTTACTAGCTATTAAAATGGAGGACCCCCCCAAAAAAATGACGTGGGGTCCCCCCTAATTTAATAGCTAGCAAAGGCTAGGCAGACAGCTGGGGGCTGATATTAATAGCCCAGGAAGGGAGCCATGAATATTGGCCCCCTCCCAGGCTAGAAACACCAGCCCTCAGCCGCCCCAGAAATGGCGCATCCATAGGATGCGCCAATTCTGGCACTTAGCCTCGCTCTTCCACGCTGCCCTGGTGCGGTGGCAGGGGGTAATAGGGTTGGGGTTGATGTCAGCTTATAATGCCAGCTGACATCAAGCCCAGGTTAGTAATGGAGAGGCGTCTATAAGAAAAAATGCGTGGGGCTTCGCCCTATTTTTGTGCCCAGCCAGGTACAACTAGGCAGCTGGGGGCTGGAATCTGCAGCGCAGGGAGGCCCAAGCTTTCTGGACCCCACCCGCTGCATATTGCAGTCCGCAGCCGCCCCGGAAAATGGCACGTTCATAGAAGCGCCATCTTCTGGCGCTGTACCCAACTCATCCAGGGCCCTGGTGCGGTGGCTCACTGGGTAATAAAGGGGTTAAGGACAGCTTGGCATTATCAGCTGGCCCTAAGCGCTAAATTCATGGGGTCACGCCAATATTAGACATGACCACCATGAATTTCTAGTAAAGTATTTAAAAAAACACAACACCCAGAATAAAGTCCTTTAATTGAAATAAACACACAATTCTTTATTGTTCTAAATTAAACCATACTTACCGTCACGCCCATTCCAGCTGAAGCCAATGTCTTCTGCAATAAAAGTAAAATAATAATGCAACCTCATCCTTACCTTTCCATGGTTCCCACGACAGCTTCAGCTCTGCTACATCGAGATGACAGGCTGGACCGCAGCAGAACGCTGCCATCCAGCCTGTCATCCCGCGGACACTCAGAAGCGCAGGCATGCTTGCGCTCCTCAGTGTCTCGCTGTGACGGCATCCAGATGAGCCGAGGTCATGTCCAATGAACTCGGCTCACCTCATGCACGTCACTGACAGCGTGGGAAAATTCTCACGCTGAAGCGCTGAGTGCAGGAGAATTTTCCCACGCTGTCAGTGACGTACATGAGGTCAGCTGAGTTCATTGGACATGAATGAGCTCACCTCATGCACGTCACTGACAGCGTGGGAAAATTCTCACGCTGAAGCGCTGAGTGCAGGAGAATTCTCCCACGCTGTCAGTGACGTGCATGAGGTGCGCCCAGTTCATTGGACATGAACTCGTCTCATCTTTATGCCGTCACAGCCAGACACTGCAGAGCGCAAGCATGCCTGCGCTTCTCAGTGTCTGCGGGATGACAGGCTGGATGGCAGCGTTCTGCTGCGGTCCAGCCTGTTATCTCGATGTAGCAGAGCTGAAGCTGTCGTGGGAACCATGGAAAGGTAAGGATGAGGTTGCTTTATTATTTTTCTTTTATTGCAGGAGATCGTTGGCTTCAGCTGGAATGGGCGTGACGGTAAGTATGGTTTAATTTAGAACAATAAAGGAATGTGTCTTTATTTCAATTAAAGGACTTTATTCTGGGTGTTTGTGTTTTCTTTTAACTTTGACTATGGGGTTAGTAATGGGGGTGTCTTATAGACGCCTCTCCATTACTAACCTGGGCTTGATGTCAGCTGGCATTATAAGCTGACATCAACCCCAACCCTATTACCCCCTGCCACCGCACCAGGGCAGCGTGGAAGAGCGAGGCTAAGTGCCAGAATTGGCGCATCCTATGGATGCGCCATTTCTGGGGCGGCTGACGGCTGGTGTTTCTAGCCTGGGAGGGGGCCAATATTCATGGTTCCCTTCCTGGGCTATTAATATCAGCCCCCAGCTGTCTGCCTAGCCTTTGCTAGCTATTAAATTAGGGGGGACCCCACGTCATTTTTTTGGGGGGTCCCCCATTTTAATAGCTAGTAAAGGCTAGGTATTCAGCTGGGGGCTGATATTAGTAGTCTGGGAAGCTCCGTGGGTATTACCCCCTTCCCAGGCTTCAAACATCTGCCCCAGCTGTCTGCTTAACCTCCGCTAGAGACTAAAATTACGGGGAACCCCACGCCAATTTTTTTTAATAATAAATCCTTTATTTTAATACTAAATGACAAGTACAGTAACCAACACTGTCACTGTACTTATTATATATGTGACTGACATGTTTCTATCTATCTAATCTATGTGTGAAGCTCTATTCTGTCTGTTATAAATTGTCGGGTACAGATGCTGAATTGCCGGCCGGCTTTTTTAAAGAGACGGTGCATGAAAACACTATTATTTTTTTTAATAAATCCTTTGCAGTAAATGACAAGTACAGTAAGCAACACTGTCACAGTACTTCATATATATGTGACTGACATGTTTCTATCTATCTAATCTATGTGTGAAGCTCTATTCTGTCTGTTATAAATTGTCGGGTACCGCTGCTGAATTGCCGGCCGGCTTTTTTAAAGAGACGGTGCACGAAAACACTATTATATTTTTTAATAAATCCTTTACACTAAATGACAAGTACAGTAAGCAACACTGTCACTGTACTTCGTATATATGTGGCTGACATGTTTCTATCTATCTAATCTATGTGTGATTCTCTATTCCTTCTATTCTAAATTGTCGGGTACAGATGCTGAATTGCCGGCCGGCTTTTTTAAAGAGACGGTGCATGAAAACACTATTATTTTTTTTGATAAATCCTTTACACTAAATGACAAGTACAGTAAGCAACACTGTCACTGTGCTTCTTATATGTGTGACTGACATGTTTCTATCTATCTAATCTATGTGTGATTCTCTATTCTTTCTGTTCTAAATTGTCGGGTACCGGTGTATGCCGCTGCTGAATTGCCGGCTTTTCATGTTTCACTGTGAGCACTGTTCCCATCGATTTGGGCAATCACTGTAATGCCACAACCACCATGGCTGTGGCATTACAGTGAGTGGCAGACAATCCCTGCATGATTGGTGCTCTAAATAGCGCCAGACATGCAGGACACGCTTTTGGTGCACGAACAGTTATCGAACATAACCTCGAACAGCCGAATTTTTTGCAAATCGTTCGGGTTCGTCGAACAACTCGAACACCGCCCAAAACAGCTCGAATTTGAGATTGGCGAACAGTTCTAGTCGAACACCGCTCATCTCTACCTAGGACGTATAGTATTTCCATAAATCGTTATGGAATTCCTATCTGGCTAACTAAAGGAAACCCACATGGCTTTTTTTTTTTGAGACCTCATGTCATGCTAGTCCTTTGTTCTGAGTTGAGGTGGCTCAAGTTGTGACATTTGTCACTCACAGTTTCTTGACCTCCTCTCCTGCAGATTCTCTGGGTCCTGTTACAACTGCAAACTGAAGGGGCTTTATAATCCTCTGCCAAATAGGATGCAATGATCAACATGGAATTATATCTCCAATATTCTCCACACCCCACACACAGTAAATATCTCCCACACAGTAAATACCACCCACACAGTAAATACTCCCTGAAAAGTCTGAAAGATGCGAGTACAATTGAACACTGGGAGCCAGTGTCCTGCAGCTTCTCTAAGCCGGCGGTCAGCTTGACAGCCGGCTCAGAGAATGGCCAATTCCCAGTCACACTATCCCCCTCACTACTCAGTCTCTATTCTGTGCCCACTCACACTTTTCTCCCCCCATTATTTCCCCCTCCCCTCCTCATACTGTCTTTCCTCACATCCCCCCTGGTAACCATACTATCTCTTCATATATTTACCCCCTCACACATCCCCCCCCAATTCCCCATACTGTGTCTGCACACATCACATCAACCTCACTCCCCATACTGTGTCCGTATACATTCCCCTCCTTCGGTCCCCATAATTCGTACTCATCCATTCTGTGTCCACATCAATCACCCACACACAAAATCTCTCCCACCCCTCTACCCACACTAAATCTCCCCCCAGACTAAATCTTCCCCCAGCCATACCATAAATCTCCCCACATAGTAAATCTCCCCCCCAGCCATACCATAAATCTCCCCCCATAATAAATCTCCCCCCCAGCCATACCATAAATCAACCCCCATAGTAAATCTCTCCCCCCAGCCATACCATAAATCAACCCCCATAGTAAATTTCCCCCCAGCCATACCATAAATCTCCCCCATAGTAAATCTCCCCCAGCCATACAATAAATCTTCCCCATAGTAAATTTCCCCCAACCATACCATAAATCACCCCCCATAGTAAATCTCCCACCAGCCATACCATAAATGACCCTCCCATAGTAAATCTTCCCCAGTCATACCATACATCACCCCCCCATAGTAAATCTCCCCCTATAGTAAAACACCCCCAGCCACACCATAATTCTTCCCCCATACTAAATCTCCCCAACCATACCATAAATCACCCCCATAGTAAATCTCCCCCTATAGTAAATCACCCCCCAGCCACACCATAAATCTCCCCCCATAGTAAATCACCCCCCAGCCACACCATAAATCACCCCCCATAGTAAATCTCCCCCTATAGTAAATCACCCCCCAGCCACACCATAAATCTCCCTCCATAGTAAATCACCCCCCAGCCACACCATAAATCACCCCCCATAGTAAATCTCCCCCAGCCATACAATAAATCTCCCCCATAGTAAATCTCCCCCTAGCCATACTATAAATCATCCCCATAGTAAATCACCGCCCATAGTAATCACCCCCCATTGTAAATCACCCCCCATAGTAAATCACCCCCTAGCCATACAATAAATCTTCACATCCATTACAGCTTCAGCTCTGGAACAGTGCACTTTCCACCAATGGGCGCCTCTGCAGTGTCGGTGAGCGACGGCAGCAGCGTGATCACATGACCTGATCACGCTGCTGGCGTCGCTCTTACCCGGCGGTCAGAGCTTCAATTGTACTCGTGTTTGAAAGACGTGAGTACAATCACTGGGAGCTGGCGCACTGCAGCTTCTGTGAGCCGGGTGTCAGCTTGACACCCAGCTCAGAGAACTGCCAACTCTCATTCCGGGGGATGGCAGAACGCAGCCGGCAGGGCAGACACATTGGACAGTCGCATTAGGCGGCCCAACTGCACCACCCTGCCAGCTGCGCCCGGGGCACATGCCCCGCCTGCCTCCCCCTACATACGCCTCTGTATAACCCTCTCCCATTGTGCTTTGCCTGAGTAAAAAGGTTTTTTTTGTTCATATCTGTGTAAAAGTGTTCTTTTGAGTTTTCTTTCATTACTTACCCTACTTATATCCTTACCTTTAATTCTTGTCTGCTGCCTGCCCTGACCTACTGCTTGACTTCTGTGTTTAGTGAACTCTGCCTTCCCTGACCTCCTGCTTGACTGCTGTACTGAGTGAACTCTTCCTTGCCTGCATTCCCTGACCTCCTGCTCGACTACTGTATTGAGTGAATTCTGCCTACCCTGACCCCACTTTGTTTGATTACTCTTCACAGATCATAGTTTGACCCTAGTTTTTTGATTCCATCACCTGTCAGCTGTTAACTATTCTGGAGTTGTGTCCTGGTGAAGCTTTGCCTCAAAGTTCAGATGTCTGTACAAGAGTTAAAGGGTGACTACCAGTGGGTCCATTAGTCTATACAGCTCAATTTAGCCCCAAACCAAATCTTTTGCAACTCAGGGGGGCTGATTACTCATCTCAGCCTTCATCATCCAGTGTTAAGCAGATGCCCCAAGAGAACGGTTCCATATATTGTGGCCAAACTGCAATACAAATGTGGGGTTCTTTTTTCCACATTGCTTACAAAATCAATGAAAAAATCAGATCTGTGTGAATAGGCTGTTAATGTGTTTGAAAAATAGTCTTTCACTTAGAAAATAGATAGTGCCTCGCAACATTACTTGCTGTATATAATGTGTATATTTAGCTAGAATTATATAGAAAACTGAAATTATGGCATGGAGTTATTTTCTATATATTTCCAATGAAACCATATTTCTTTAAAGTACATGTGTATAATTAAAATAAGCCATTGTGACGAGGTGTGTGGAGAACATGTTCTCCAGAAAACATCTGGTAGCAGTGTCTTTATTAACTTTAGGAAACACCATTAAAATCTGAGCTAAGAGCTACATGCAAATCCAGTGACTTAAAACTAAAAGACATACAGTTTGGTCTATATTTCTGAGAGAAACCAAAATGCTGTGAAAAGATAAATATGCCACTTTTGGCTAAATAATGCTGTTTTATTCATTATTGTTATTTCGTTAATTATAGAAAACTAGTGCAATTGTCTTGATAATTCTTCCCAACAACAGTACCAACATTGAAGGGGATGCGCAAAATCACTTTAATGTCGGGGTCACACTAGCGATGATTGTCTCATGCAAGAGAATCGGTTCGATTATGTTGACACTGTGTGCTGACAGTATGAGCAGAGCGTCAGCTTAGTATGATCCGATTCCCTCGCATGAGAGAATCGTATCACAGGTGTGGAGAAGACGGAGAACTTAATTTCTCCATCTTCTTCATTGTCTGAGTTCGAATGACATCCGAGTGCAGTCCGATGTTTCACACGCACCCATAGACTTATATGGATGGGCGTGATCCGAATTCTGGAGCATTCTGAGATTTTTTCCACAGACTGATTCGATCTATAGAATAAAAATCTCAGATCTGCACTGCCGCATAGTATAACATTGGCCCGAGTGCTATCCGATAAAATATCCAATAGCGCTTGGCCGTGTTACAGGCTCATGTGAGCGAGCCCTAGTACTTTGTTCCAAAAACAGCACCACACCTGTCCAAAGATGGTGTTGCAGCTCAATTTCATTCTCTTTAATGGAGCTGAGAAGTAAAACTATATAGTGTTTCTCAAGTGCAGTCCTCCATAGTCAAGCACTATTTTCGACTTTCTTCAGTAGTCTCATAGACAATGAATGGAGTGGAGGTCAATCAATCGCATTTCTGTTCCATTCAAGATGGGCTCGTTTTTAGGATCCAAAACACTATTCTCCTATGGATAGGGGATAACTTTGAATTCTGGGAATTGTAACAAAGAAAATCAGGGAACTTCCGTGGAAATATGGATGAAGGCACACAAGTAGAATATACTGTATATTCTGCATTTCCATAAATTAATACTGTTATTATATGAATATAGATGTGATGCACAATATCTGTGGAATCATCATAATCTAATAGTGTGGAAAATCTTAGGAAAGTTCTTAAATTCTTAGAATTAACATTTCATCCTCCTTACTACTTATGGTTAGTTTTCTTCATTTCCAGGACCACACGTAAAAAAACCAAAGATTAGTGTAGACAAATGCTTAGAAACTTCTTGGGAAGTATGCAGGATAAGAAATTCTAGGTCATCGTGTTGCTACAGTCGAGAGGAAGAAGTGAGTGATATCTTATACATAGTTCCATGGCACTGTTTATACATCTTCTCAAAGGTCATCCAGCAGGTGGTCTCATCCAGCCTTCAGCATACTTCTCGGAAATGTAGCAGTTGCAATGGATTCAGTTGAAAGTACAAACTTCATGTTACAGCCAACAATTCAGACTTTATTGGTTCCAGTCTGTCTCAGGTTTATCTGTTTTTTTGTAATAGTTTATTAAAAACAAAATAAAGTTTCTCTGACTACCACCACCATATGTAGATGTACGGAATGTTTTAATAAAAAATACTTCTGTAGCTCCGTTTTCATGTCACTAACTATATTAAAAGCATCACTCCAGTGTTTTTTTTTATTTCAGCGCTAGAGTGGTGCTACTGTAAGGTCCTTGCACCCAATATTTTACTCACCACCCTCTGTCTTCAGCTGTTCCCAGTGCCGCTTCGGTCCTGTGCCGCCATCTTGTGACTGACCGGAAGTCAGAGGTAACAGTCACAAGCTCTCAATGTAAGTCTATAGGAGTCTCGTTCTGGCTCACCCAGCAAACACTGGAGCTTTCTGGCAGATCACAAACTGCTGGAGACCGAGCGGTTCTGATAAAAGCTGAAGAGGAACGCTGGTAAGCATGATACTAGGGGCAGGGACCTTACATTAGTAACTTCAATGCAGCACTGCAATAAGACAAACACTGGAGTGGTGCTTTATCAAAAAAATCTGAAATCTTGCAGTTTTTTCAAGACATCTCACAGTTTTTACCTAAGATCTTGGACAAGTGTTGTCATTAGGGCTCTTTCACATGTCAGTATCTCCAGTACAAGTGGTGACAGTTTCCACACGTACCGGAGACACTGACACACGCAGACCCATTAAAATCAATGGGTCTGCGCACGTCAGTGTGTTTTCACGGACCGTGTGTCCGTGTGTTCCACACGCTGACATGTCCATTTTTTTTCGGATGTCCCCCTCTGTAATTCATGCAACTGCTGACACAGAGGAGCCGGGGAGAATGAGCGGCTCCTGAGCTGTGCTCAGTGAGTGACAGGACACCGCTCCTTTGGCCCACTTCTCCATACAGATCTTCTCCAGATCTTTCAGGGTTTGTGGCTGTGGCTGGGCAACATTGAGTTTCAGTTCCCTCCAAAGATTTTCTATTGAGTTCAGGTCTAGAGACTGGCTAGGCCACTCCAGCACCTTGAAATTCTTCTTAAGGAACAACTCCTTAGTTGCCCTGACTGTGTGTTTCGGGTCATTGTCATGCTGGAAGACCCAGCCACGACCTATCTTCAGTGCTTTTACTGAGGGAAGGAGGTTGTTGGCCAAAATCTCGTGATACATGATCCCATCCATCCTTCCTTCAATATGGTGCAGTTGTCCTGTCCCCTTTGCAAAAAAGCACCGTTAAAGTATGATGTTTCCCCCATCATGTTTCACGGTTGGGACGGTGTTCTTGGGGTTGTACTCATTCTTCTTCTTCCTCCAAATACAGCGAGTGGAAATGAAACCAAAAAGTTCTATTTTGGTCTCATCTGACCATATTATCTTCACCCATGCCTCCTCTGGATCATCCAGATGGTCATTGGCGAACGTCAAACGGGCATGGACATGTTCTGGCGTGAGCAGGGGGCCTTGAGTACCCTGCAGGATTTTAGTCCATGAGGGCGTAGTGTTTTACTAACGGTAATGAGACTGTGTGGCCAGCTATCTTCAAGTCATTGACCATTTCCTCCCTGGTAGTTCTGGTCTGATTCCTGACCTTTCTCAGAATCATCCTTACCCGACGAGGCGAAATCTTGCATGGAGCCCTAGACCAAGGAATATTGACAGTCATCTTATGTTTCTTTTATTTTCTACTAAGTGCTCCAGTTGCCTTCTCAACAAGCTGCTTGCCTATTGTCCTATAGCCCATCCCTGCCTTGTGCAGGTCTACAATTTTGTCCCTGGTGTCCTTAGACAGCTCTTTGGTCTTGGCCATGGTGGAGAGGTTAGAGTGTGATTGAGTGTGTGGACAGGTGTCTTTTACACAGGTAATGAGTTAAAAAAGGTTCAATTAATACAGGTAATGAGTGCAGAGTAGGAGGGCTTCTTAAAGAAAAACTAACAGGTCTGTGAGAGCCAGAATTCTTGCTGGTTGGTAGGTGGTCAAATACTTTCATGCAATAAAATGCAATTTAATTATTCAAAAATCATACAATGCTATTTTCTGTTTTTTATTTTTAGATTTTGTCTCTCACAGTTGAAGTGTACCTACGATAAAAATTACAGACCTCTTCATTCTTTGCAGGTGGGAAAACTTGCAAAAACGGCAGTGTTTCAAATACTTATTTTCCCATATATATGTTGTCTGTGGGACAACCGCACTTATGTTGACCATACACATTAGATTAGTGATGGCCATTTAATGCCTCCCAACTATCCTCTGACAGATGATGTTGGTGGAGAGTAGATGTTTGAATTTCAATGCCTGATCCATTTATTTTCAGGAAAGATAAGCTGCTGCCAGAGGTTTCCGACAACGTCTTTCTCCTCTCTCCCCAGCAGAAGAATTTCTACATATCCTATCCTTTTGTTTCTGCAGGGAAATAAACTGCCACCTGAGTTACCTGGGAGTGACTTATTCCTCTCAACTCTTTAATAACACAAATGCATGCTTGACCGAGTTTGGCATGCATGTAAATGGGGATATCCAGAGAGATAGGTGTTGGCTAAAAACTATTTATTGTATACAGCCAGGCTACGGGTTATCCCCATTTCAGAGGGTGACAACTTCCTAAAATAGAAATAATCTCTTAAGGGAAATCTGTCAGCAGATCTGAGAGCAGTGCAGTGCCCGCCTACTGCACTTGCAGCTCATTTGCATAATTATTCAACAATAAATTTCCCAGAAACAAATACTGATTTTTAACATAACGCTATGGATGTATTCAGCATTGCTGTGCCCATACACAGATAGCATTAGGTTTAGGTAGAAAAAACTGATGACAGATTCCCTTTAACCCCGTCAAAACCTTGGACATATCCATACATCCAGGTCGGTAGGTACTCACCGACCTTAGACGTATGGATAACTCCAGGTGATTTTGCTTGCACAGAGGCAGTATCAGCTGACACCCGGCTCTCAGTGCCAGGAGCGGTGCCACACCTTTCCCGGCACTTTAACCCCCTAAATACATTTACAGAGCAGAAAGAGGGAGGAAGCCCCCTCTGTCCTTTGATTGGCGCCCCTGCGACGTCATCATGGGTGGACGATCGATGCTATGGTCACCTCATGACGACATCCAGGTCAACGGAACTAGCAAACTTGGTAGATCATGCGCAGTGCATGATCTAACAAGTTTGTCCATCAAAGTAAGAAATATGTCTAAAAAAGTAAAAAAAAGTGAAAAAAATTGTAAATATATATATATATATATATACAGTACAGACCAAAAGTTTGGACACACCTTCACATTTAAAGATTTTTCTGTATTTTCATGACTATGAAAATTGTACATTCACACTGAAGGCATCAAAACTATGAATTAACACATGTGGAATTATATACTTAACAAAAAAGTGTGAAACAACTGAAAATATGTCTTATATTCTAGGTTCTTCAAAGTAGCCACCTTTTGCTTTGATGACTGCTTTGCACACTCTTGGCATTCTCTTGATGAGCTTCAAGTGGTAGTCACCGGAAATGATTTTCACTTCACAGGTGTGCCCTGTCAGGTTTAATAAGTGGGATTTTTTGGCGAACACCGTAAAAAATAAATAAAACACAAGACATCGTTTCTGATGTTTTATCATCATACTGCCGAACAAAAAGTGGAATAAAACGCGATAAAAAATGAAAGTAAATAAAATATGGTACCACTGAGAATGTCAGCTTTTTCAGCAAAAACAAACCGTCACACAGCTCCATCAGCTGAAAAATAAAAAGTTATACTCTCAGAGTAATGCGATGCAAAAATAATTATTTTTTCTATAAAATAGATTTTATTGTGTAAAAAGCGCCAAAACATAAAAAATGATATAAATGTAGTATCACTGTAAACATACTGACCTGAAGAATAAAGCTTGCTTATCAATTTTACCACACGTGGAACGACATAAAAAAAAACAAATTCCTGAATTGCTGTTTCTTGTTCATTCTGCCGCCAAAAATCAGAATAGAAAGAGATCAAAACATGTCATGTGCCCGAAAATGGTACTAATAAAAACGTCAACTCGTCCCGCAAAAACATGCCCTCACATGTCAGCTGAAATACGGAAAAATTATAGCTCTCAAACTATGGCGATGCAAAAACTACTTTTTGAAAAAATAAAAGTGTCTTTCAGTGTATTACAACGCCAAACATAAAAAAACAATATAAATCTGGTATTGCTGTAATTGCACTGGCCTGAAGAATAGAGTTGTCTAATCATTTATACCGCACAAGGAACGACTTAAAAAATATATAAAACCTATTTTTCACCTGCTGTTGATTTGTTCATTCTGCCTTCTAAAGATCATAATAAGGCTCAGCTCACTTTTATCCTGCGTTCTATGCTAAGCGCTTACACCGGGATTTCTGTGTAAATCTCCAAAATACGTGATTCAGATGCAACCCGCGGTGGAAGATTCCCTATAATGAGGCAGATGGAGGCACTGTGGACGCTGTCTGACCTGTGATCCGGTTGTGTCCGTCTTGTGTATAAAAGTGCCATTGGCCACAGTTTTGTGCACCTCTGAAAAAAAAGGACACAGCTGAACAGAGGCCAGATGGAGACCAGAGTATCTCTGTTGCCTCATTATAGTGAATGGATCACTCAGGGATTTCATCTGAATCACATCACTTGGAGATTTAGATGGAAACCCTGATGTAAGTGCTCAGCGTAGAGCGACGGATAAATGTGATCCCAAACATTATGTAAAATGTTCCCAATAAAAGTTTCAACTCAAAACAAACAACAAAAAAAGCCCCCACTTAGGTCTGTCATCTGTTATCGGAAATATAGGGGGCTTCCACGTTACTGGTAGTACAAAGGCTCTGGAAAAGCAAAGTGGCTCCTCACCCCCCAAAAGAAATTCAGAGAATTCTGAGATCCCAAAACTAAATGCCGCCACTCCCTTTTGAGCCTAAACTCCCTTGTGTGCCTTGTGTGTGCCTAAATCGCAGTGAGCGTCCACATGTTTGGCATTTCTATAGCGACGAGAACCCACCTAATTTACGGGTGAGTGTCTCCAGAAGCATGAGCTGCGCATAACGTACTGGTCACTACAACCTACTAGTCCCTACAATATACTGGGGACTACAACATACTGGGGACTACAACGTCAGTTTGCAATTTTCACTCAGCAACATCCGTTGCTGCTTGTTTCTGGAAAACACCCATGGAGTCCAAATTGTCACTACACCTGTAGATAAATTCAGAAAGGGTATAATTTCCAAAATAGGGTCATTTGAGGGGGGATTCTGCTCTTCTAGCACTTGGTTCTGTATATGGAGTCTGCATACTATTCTAGAAAAATCTGTGCTCCAGCTGGCAAATAGCACTCCGTCACTCCTGAGTCTCACCATGTGGCTAAGTAGTACTGTACAGCAACATATCGGGTATTTCTGCATTCAGCAAAAATTGTGGGACAAATTTTGGTGCCATTTTTACCTATTTCCCAGGGTGAAAATGTAAAATCTGGGGCTAAGACAATGTGCTAAAAATGTATTTATTTGTTTCTTCTCCACCTAATGGTATAAAATTCTGTGACACGCCTGTGGTGTCAATATGATGACTTCACCCCTAGATGACTTCATTGAGAGGTGTAGTTTGTAAAATGGGTCTCTTATGGGAGGTTCTGCTGTTTTGGCACCTCAGGGGCTCAGCCAATGTGACATTGCACCCTCAAACTATTACAGCAAAATTTGAACTCCAATATGGCGCTCCCTCCTGAGCTTTGCACTGTGCCTCAAAAGTAGTTTTCAACCACATATGGGGTATCAGTGTACCCAGGAGAAATTGCAAAACAAAGTTTGGGGTCCATTTTCTCCTGAAAATTAAAAAAATTGGGGCTAAAACAATATTTTTGTGGGAAAAATATAGTTTTTTTCATTTTCACAGATCAACGTTGTAAAATTCTGTGAAGCAACTATGGGTTCAAGGTGCTCATCACAAGTCTAGATAAATTCTTTGAGGGATATAGTTTAAAAAATGAGGTTACTTGTGGGGGTTTTCCACTGTTTCCACAGGGGCTCTCCAAATACGACATGACACCCACAGACCATTCCATCAAAGTCTGCATTCCAAAATGTCACTCCTTCCTTTCTGAACCCTGCCGTGCGCCCACACAGTAGTTTTCCCCTACATCTGGGGTATCTATGTACTCAGGAGAAATTGCAAAACAAATTTTGGGGTCCACTTTCTGCTGTTATTTTTGTGAAACTAACTTTGACGAAAGGTTGGTTCTGCCTATCTGGGTTAGTACATACTTTATTATTACTGCACTTTCTGCCTCTGCATACTATATTTACATATCTACTTATTTATGATGTAGCACTTTTCATTTTTTACTCTCTGAGTCCATCATTAGCACTATACACCTTATTGTGGACTTCATCTAAATATAGGTATTATATGCTTGTGCTATTTGGTATATAGAGATTGAGTATGCATTTATTATATACTGAATATTGTCCGACCCAGTAACCTCTTCATTGTGGTATCCTTTCCCTATTTTATCGTCCTATGTACATTTTATCTTATCTATGCAATAAATATTGTCTATTTTAATTATGTAGTTTATGTGTCACATGTGTAGGTGCACTATACAGGTAAAGGCCTCCCGCGTCGAGCTGCGTTCACTGGCCAGGGGTTCAATCCTTCCTCAGGCAACTTGGGAATACCTGGCAGAACCCCACTTTCTCGTGTTCCTATTTTGACCGTCTTCACTCTGGTCTTTCTCCCTCCTGCTCTGCGCTGCCCACTCTCAGTCCTGTTCAGGTACTCTGAAGTCCCTCCTGTCCGTCGGAGTTACACAGACTTGCTTGACCCTCAGGGGACTAGAATGCGGCTGCGATCCCTCTGTCTTCTGACAGATGCGGGGCATACGGGTGCCGTCCTGCACGCGCCTTACCCCCTGGGATCCTTTCTGTAGAATGGCGCCTACTCCCTGCTCCCCACCTGGGCCTCCTGACTTGGCCCTAATTGTGGAGCAGATCTCCTAATGAGACTCTGCTCCCGGACTGTTCTTTTGAACTGTCCCGAGCTGTTCTTCTGAGCTGCTCCCTAGAACTGACCTGCCACCGTAAGATGGCTTCCCTATAAATACTCCTACTAAAGTGCTCCCTCTACTTCCTCCACCCACTGCTTTTTCCCACAACCTTTGAGTTCCCCCCACTCCAGCCAGGGTCAGGGCTCAGCAGCTGCGCTCTACATGTTGCCCCTCCAGCCGGCCTGGAGCAGTGTAGTGTTGGATGCAGGTGCTTGGGGTTCCGTGCAGCACTCCCATATTACCTGAGAGAAGGGAGACACCACACTCCAGGGTGAGATGCAGTACCTCTGTGGTGACTGAACCCTCAGGGGCGCCACATTCCCCCCCCCGGTAAAACACAGCACGTCCTCGGGCTGGAACAAAGCAAAAACAGGGATATATGACATGCAAAATTTTAAGATGCATCCGCATATAAGATTATAAAAACGTTTCTTCCCTTTATGGGAGGCACATCACTTTAACGTTGCAGGTTACATTTTTAGAAACATTATAAAACTTTCTTAAATAACATTTTTCTTTTCAATAAGTGCAACTGGTAGTGTGTCACCCCAGGCCTGGATGCCACAAACTTGTAAGGCTGTGTCTGAGAGCAGGAGGGAGGTACTCTGGTCATGGACCATTTGCATGCAGCACCTCCTGTCCCAGGCCAGTAGGGGGAGCAGGCTGCCCCTATAAAAACTGGTACTGAGGGCAGGGTTAGGGAGACCAGGACCCACTTCTGAAGCATCCAGAAGGGTTCCCAGAAGAGAGGGACAGGTCAGCCGCCGTTGAGGAGTCCAGGAGGCAAAGGAGGAACAGAAAGCCAGGGACAGAGGCGACGAGAGCCGGTCCTGGCAGAGAGAGACTACACAACCGGACACTGGAGTCCGAGGCTGTCAGGGTTACAAGCCCTGCAGCAGATAACCAACCCACAAGGGATTTCAGGTCCCTTGGCCAAGAAGCCTGGAGGCTCCGCCACACAGAGGGACCGGTACAGCACGGAGAAGCTACAGGTACCTAAGGCCCGAGTCGCAAGCCATACAGGCGTAGTACACGGCAAGCTCAGGGACGTGGGCTATCATACCACTAAAGGGGGAGATAGTCAGCAAGGGCAGAGAGAGAACGGTAGGCCTACCCACTCACCCTGACCAGCGGAGCTCGCCCGAATGCCCTCAGACACCCAGGTCCATTCCTACCCTGTACTCCTGGTGGGTCTGTGATAAGATCAGTAAAAGACCCTGGACTGCATTATTGGACTCTGTGTGGTTACTGCTGCGCCTGCACCATCACCCCCAGCATCCTATTACACTGCCCTGAGGCTACACTCCTCCCGTGGGGAGTTGTACTATTCCCCGCTGCATCCCCAACACCAGCCTCAGTGGTCTGCCTTGCAGCGGCGGTCCTCCCTGACCGCAATCCACGGGTAGCATAGTCGGACATTACCTAAAACATATAAAAGACTGCCACTGGTCTGACCACCCTGAGCCACAGGACCGGGTCGCCACTACTACTCCCAGCATAGCCCTGAAGCCCCACGGCTTTGGCGTAGTCGGCAGGATTGTGACCAACCCGCCACAAACGGGTATTGCGTGCCTGAAAAAGACTGTACACGTACCTTAAAAAGAAGTTTCCCGCCATCCGGAGCCGTTTCCAGCCGTCTCCCGCCATCTTCAGCAGTTTTCCCACCATCTTCAGCCGTTTTCCCGCCATCGGACGCCATCTTCAGGACGCTGCGCGGGAAGAAGAGGGGCGTGGACGTCCAAAGCGTGCGAGACTTGAAGCCCCGCCCTACGCACCGACGCTGCGCAAGGTCCTGGAAGGGAGAGAGAGCAACGCTGACATCACCAGGACGCGACGCAAGGTCCTCACACGGAGCAGCACCAGCGGAGCCGTGGCCTACAGAAGAGGATCGTCGGAAGGTAGGCCACGCTTAACTAGGGGGGAGGAAGATTACGGACACGGAGGGGCCTTCTACAACCAGCGGGGCTGCAGCAGCGGTGATGCCGTTCTCTATGCCCTACATCCCCGGAGCAGCCTGGCTACCCCAATACTCAGGGGACCCCCATACCTTAACTGACTTTAGGGAAAGACTGCACAGTTTATTCAAAGTTTATCCCCTGACAGAAGAACAGAAAGTGAGCATTCTGACGGGGCAGCTCACCGGTGCAGCCCAGCGGGAAGTGAAATCATGGTCAGATGAGGAGAAAAGAACAGTAAAGGACATTCTGACCCGGCTGAGGAGTACCTTTGATACCCGTACCTCAGCAGAAATCAAAATGCGGTTCTATGGCTGTAAGCAGAGGGCCCAGGATAGTATCAGAGACTATGCCTTGAACCTGCAAGAAGCCCTGAGAGCTATCAAACAAGCTGACCCTTGTAGCGTGCAGGACTCTGATAAACTGTTGACTGACCAGTTCATAGAACGTCTGCTGTCCAGCGCCCACAGAACCCAGCTGCGCCTCATGGCCCTACAGAACCCCGATTTGACTTTTGCGCAGTTCAAGGATAGGGCCATCTGGGTGCTCAGAGAACCCGCACCAGGTGGCGCTGTAGCTTCCCGGCGCCCTGCCATCACTTACCACCAGGGGGCAGCGCCCTACCCCGTAGACCTTGTGGGGGCTGATGCACAGGCCCTAAATCCATCCCAGCCTGCAGACCTGCACCATCAGGTCCAGGAGCTAACAAAGAGTGTGGCTGCATTAACCAGGACCGTACAGTCGTTGCAGGTGGAACCGTCAAGACCAATCGAGCTGGCTTCCAGTCCGGAGGATGTCCCGTGGCGTCGACAGAGGAGGATCCCGCCGTTCAGAGGGAGGCCCGCCGACCGCTACACTGAGGATGGACGGCCGATTTGCCGCCGTTGAAGTCAGCCAGGACACATAGCAAGGTACTGTACTTTAAATGGGTCCGACCTGGGGCAGAGGGCCAACCCCCAGGCATAAGGTCATCAGGCCCGTCTAATTGGCGTGATAAGTACGTGGGGGGACGCCCGGTCTTAACCATAGTGCTGGACGGAATCCCCATGAGTGCACTGCTGGATACCGGGTCTCAAGTGACTACCATCCCCTCCGTACTTTTCAAGCGGTACTGGAGTGACGCTGACATAACCCGCTACCCAGACGATGACTTAAGCATCATCGCCAGCAATGGCCAACCCGTGCCGCAGGTGGGGTTCAAAGAGATGACCATCAAGATTGGTAAGGTGGAACTGCCGGCACAGGGAGTGATCATTGTGGACATTGACCGTCGTGAAAGTCACCCCAAAATAACTGTGGGTACTAATGTAATTGAAAACTGTCTTTCAGAAGTAATTGTGATTTTACAGCAGGTGGCGATGAATGCGAGCTCCAGCCAACAGAGGGTCCTCCAGAAAGAGATAAGAGCCCTGATGAGACGGCAGCAGGTAGAACTGTCTTGTGGTGAGATCGGTAGCGCAAGAATGAGTGACCCATTCCCCATTTCCATGCCTCCCAAAAGTGAAATGATGATCTGGTGTCGGACTGCAATCGGGTTGAGAGGCAGAAACTACCAAGCCATGGTAGAACCCGTGTACTCAGACAGCAGGCCCACCATTTTGACAGCCCGGGGGGTGGTTGATGTCCGTCATGGGAGGGTGCCAGTTCGCATTCTCAATATTGGGGAGAGGGAGGTACACTTACCCAGGTACGCTACACTTGCCAAACTGTTCGCTGTTGAGCACAAAGCTATCAGGGCCGTGGAACCGTTGCCTCCATCTCCACAGGCGGAGGGTAATGGCTCCCAGAAACAAAAGGAGGACTGGTGCCAGAAACTCCATGTGGGTGCTGACTCCACTCCCCTGCACCAAAAACAAGGAGTCTACCGGGTGGTTCAGGAGTACGAGAGAATCTTTAGTAAGCACCCGCTAGACTTCGGCAGAGTAAAAGGGATAGAACACCATATCCCCACGGGGAGCCACCCACCAATAAAAGAGAGACACAGGCCTGTACCCCCTGCACATTATCAGAACGCCAAAGTTTTGCTGAGAGAGATGAAAGAAGCTGGGGTCATTAGAGATAGCTGTAGCCCCTGGGCAGCTCCCTTAGTTTTGGTAAAAAAGAAAGACGGTACCATGAGAATGTGCGTGCACTATAGACAAATCAATCGTATCACCCATAAAGATGCGTACCCGTTACCTAGGATAGAGGAGTCTTTAGCAGCTCTAAAATCAGCTAATTTCTTCTCTACTTTGGACCTTACTAGCGGGTACTGGCAGGTTCCTGTGGCAGAGGCTGACAAGGAGAAGACCGCCTTCACCACCCCGATGGGACTGAGTGAGTTCAACTGTATGCCCTTCGGGCTCTGCAACGCACCAGGGACCTTCCAGAGGCTGATGGAATACTGTCTAGGGCACCGAAACTTCAAGACGGTACTCCTTTACCTGGACGACGTGATCGTCTATTCGAAGACTTATGAGGACCATCTAAAGCACCTGGCCGAGGTGTTCGAAGCCCTGGCAGGCTACGGCCTGAAAGTGAAGCCTTCAAAGTGCCACCTGTTAAAACCGAAGGTCCAATACCTAGGGCACGTGGTGAGTGCAGAGGGAGTAGCCCCCGACCCCGACAAAGTTACAGCCATCAAGAGCTGGCCAAGCCCCTCTGACATCAAGGAAGTGAGGCAATTCCTCGGGTTGGTAGGCTACTACCGAAGGTTCATCCCCGGGTTCACTAAGATGGCAGCCCATATGCAGGATCTCCTGATAGGGAAATCTAAATCCAGAAGTCACAAGCCACCCTTCAAGTGGGACAAGCCGGAAGAGGAGTCCTTCCGCCAGTTGAAGATGGCCCTCACGGGGAATGAGATACTGGCCTACCCCGATTATGGCCAGCCTTTTATCCTCCACACAGATGCCAGTAATGTGGGGCTGGGAGCTGTACTGTCACAGAACCAACAGGGCAGAGAAAGGGTGATCGCGTATGCCAGCCGGAAGCTGAGACCCACTGAAAGAAACCCGGAGAATTACAGCTCCTTCAAGCTAGAATTCTTGGCAGTGGTGTGGGCCGTCACAGAACGGTTTAAGCATTACCTGGCCTCTGCAAAGTTCACCGTGTACACGGACAACAACCCGTTGACACATCTGGACAATGCAAGACTAGGTGCCCTAGAACAGCGGTGGATGGCCCGGCTATCCAATTATGACTTCACAATCAAATACCGGGCAGGCAGAACCAACGCCAACGCAGACGCCCTATCAAGAATGCCCCACCTACCTGAAGGAGAAGACGACTCGGAAGAGCTGGAGGAAATAGAGCTCCCTGTGTTCCACCGGTATGGAGCCACTCAGCATTCTCACCGGGTAAGAGACAAGGACTTAACCACCGTCATGTTCAACCCCTTACCCCACCACGGCTGGGCTGAAACGCAAGATAGCGACCCTGCAATACGCCTGGCGAAAGACATGTTAACCCAGGAAGACGCTAGCCCTGGCCCGGACGCTCGAGAGGAAGCCAAGCAGATATGGAAGGAGAAAAGCAGGCTATTCCTCTACGAGGGTAAGCTGTGCAGAAGGCTTGTCAACCACCGGACGCACGAGCTGACCTGGCAGATAGTGGTCCCAAGGCGAGATGCAGCAATGGTCCTGGAGGCCTACCATGACAGAGCGGGACACTTCGGGTGGAAGAAACTGGAGTTTCTACTGAGAGAGCGGTTCTACTGGGTCGGCATGAGAAGGGCCATCGAGAAGTGGAGCAGGGACTGCGGCCCATGTCACCTCAGAAGGAAGGACCATACCAGCCAGCAGTCACCCTTGAGGCCCATCGTCACCAGGCAGCCTCTTGAGCTGGTAGCTCTGGACCATGTGAAATTGGCTCCAAGCCGGTCGGGCTACATCTATGCCCTGACAATTGTGGACCATTACTCCCGGTTCCTGGTAGTGGTTCCTGTTAAAGACCTGACAGCCCAAACAGCGGCCAGAGCCTTCCAGCAACACTTCTGCCGTCCACATGGGTATCCGGAACAGGTCTTGACAGATCAAGGTCCAGCGTTTGAGGCTGAAGTATTCCAGGAGTTCTGCAACCTCTACGGCTGTAGGAAGATTCGGACAACGCCTTACCACCCGCAAACCAACGGGCTGTGTGAGAAGATGAACAATATCGTCATCGATCTCCTCAAGACGTTACCCGTCGAAGAACGCAGCCTGTGGCCGGAGAAGCTGCCAGACCTGATTGACTTGTACAACCATATCCTGGTGAATGCTACAAATTGCACCCCGGCTTACCTGATGCGAGCAAGACCAGGTAAGCTGCCGATCGACCTGGAAATGGGAGTCCTGACACCAGAGGACACCTCCCCAGACGCGGACTGGGATACGGAACGGCGGCTACAGTACAAGAAGGTACAGGAGAGTGTGGAGAGGAGTCTTGCTCAAGCGAGAGAAAAGCAAGAGAGGCTCTTCAACCAACACGCCCCTGCTGGTCCCCTGGAACCTGGTGAGCAGGTCCTGAAGCGGAAGAGAAGGTTACACAAGCTGGATGACCAGTGGGAGAGAGACCCGTACACAGTACTGCAGTCCGACCACGACAACCCGAAGGTATGTGTGATTACCAAGGATGGAGGAGAAACCACTAGCACCATATCCAGAGACCACCTAAAACGGTGCCCCGAGCAACTACAGAGTCCAAATGAAGATCAAGATGACCTTGAACCCGCAGAGGGCAAGGAAAGGGTGATCGCGTATGCCAGCCGGAAGCTGAGACCCACTGAAAGAAACCCGGAGAATTACAGCTCCTTCAAGCTAGAATTCTTGGCAGTGGTGTGGGCCGTCACAGAACGGTTTAAGCATTACCTGGCCTCCGCAAAGTTCACCGTGTACACGGACAACAACCCGTTGACACATCTGGACAATGCAAGACTAGGTGCCCTAGAACAGCGGTGGATGGCCCGGCTATCCAATTATGACTTCACAATCAAATACCGGGCAGGCAGAACCAACGCCAACGCAGACGCCCTATCAAGAATGCCCCACCTACCTGAAGGAGAAGACGACTCGGAAGAGCTGGAGGAAATAGAGCTCCCTGCGTTCCACCGGTATGGGGCCACTCAGCATTCTCACCGGGTAAGAGACAAGGACTTAACCACCGTCATGTTCAACCCTTTACCCCACCACGGCTGGGCTGAAACGCAAGATAGCGACCCTGCAATACGCCTGGTGAAAGACATGTTAACCCAGGAAGACGCTAGCCCTGGCCCGGACGCTCCAGAGGAAGCCAAGCAGATATGGAAGGAGAAAAGCAGGCTATTCCTCTACGAGGGTAAGCTGTGCAGAAGGCTTGTCAACCACCGGACGCACGAGCTGACCTGGCAGATAGTGGTCCCAAGGCGAGATGCAGCAATGGTCCTGGAGGCCTACCATGACAGAGCGGGACACTTCGGGTGGAAGAAACTGGAGTTTCTACTGAGAGAGCGGTTCTACTGGGTCGGCATGAGAAGGGCCATCGAGAAGTGGAGCAGGGACTGCGGCCCATGTCACCTCAGAAGGAAGGACCATACCAGCCAGCAGACACCCTTGAGGCCCATCATCACCAGGCAGCCTCTTGAGCTGGTAGCTTTGGACCATGTGAAATTGGCTCCAAGCCGGTCGGGCTACGTCTATGCCCTGACAATTGTGGACCATTACTCCCGGTTCCTGGTAGTGGTTCCTGTTAAAGACCTGACAGCCCAAACAGCAGCCAGAGCCTTCCAGCAACACTTCTGCGGTCCACATGGGTATCTGGAACAGGTCTTGACAGATCAAGGTCCAGCGTTTGAGGCTGAAGTATTCCAGGAGTTCTGCAACCTCAACGGCTGTAGGAAGATTCGGACAACGCCTTACCACCCGCAAACCAACGGGCTGCGTGAGAAGATGAACAATATCGTCATCGATCTCCTCAAGACGTTACCCGTCGAAAAACGCAGCCTGTGGCCGGAGAAGCTGCCAGACCTGATTGACTTGTACAACCATATCCTGGTGAATGCTACAAATTGCACCCCGGCTTACCTGATGCGAGCAAGACCAGGTAAGCTGCCGATCGACCTGGAAATGGGAGTCCTGACACCAGAGGACACCTCCCCAGACGCGGACTGGGATACGGAACGGCGGCTACAGTACAAGAAGGTACAGGAGAGTGTGGAGAGGAGTCTTGCTCAAGCGAGAGAAAAGCAAGAGAGGCTCTTCAACCAACACGCCCCTGCTGGTCCCCTGGAACCTGGTGAGCAGGTCCTGAAGTGGAAGAGAAGGTTACACAAGCTGGATGACCAGTGGGAGAGAGACCCTTACACAGTACTGCAGTCCGACCACGGCAACCCGAAGGTATGTGTGATTACCAAGGATGGAGGAGAAACCACTAGCACCATCTCCAGAGACCACCTAAAACGGTGCCCCGAGCAACTACAGAGTCCAAGTGAAGATCAAGATGACCTTGAACCCGCAGAGGGCAAGGAAGAGATGATGAGCACAGTTCCTCGGAGAGTTCCCCCGGACCTGGACTCAGATAAATGGCGCAATAGTGGTACCCGTCCTACATTTCCTTCAGCCAACAGGAGCCTACAGGAGGACAGGAAGAGCAAGCGGTCCCAGAGGTGGCAGAACCCACGCCAGCACCCCAGGAGAGTCAGCCCTCTGCTTACAGTGAGCCTGCCATGCCTGCGGTAAGCCAAAGGACCCGCAGACAGCTGCCTGCCCTGCCTGTACACCCAGCTAGTAGCTGTACCCTCAATGATGGTGGGGAAAGCCAGGTTGGTCCACCACCAGACAGTGGGTTAAGGAGGTCAACCAGGAGCACTAGGGGTCAAACACCAGCTCGCTGGAGGATATAGGTACAAGATCTAAATGTACCATGTATATATTTAATATGCTTGTTACCTGTAACTAATAGTGTTTTCTCCAGTTTGTCTAGATATATGGACTGACAGGTTATGAACTTTGGATAACCAGAACTACCTTGTAAATAGTTGCACTTGGTGCCTCTTGCGAAGACGGCCACGGAAGAAAAACCTGTCTGGCGTGGTCCCAAGTGGTCCAAAGTAGTTTGCTTCGCCTTGCAGCCATGCCCAGGGCCAACTTTTGGGGTTTGCTTTGGACAGGTCCCCGCACCGGTTGAGACTTCGCCTTATTGGGTGAAATGGACACCCGGTCACAGGCCATACTGTGACCTAAAGAACTCAATATTTGGTGTTGTTTGTTGTTTTCTTCTCTGTTATGTTTATGTTATAATTTATACCCTGTATCGTGTTTCTTGTTTAGTCCCGGAGTACTAAGCTTTCCTAGGGGGGAATGTGTCACCCCAGGCCTGGATGCCACAAACTTGTAAGGCTGTGTCTGAGAGCAGTAGGGAGGTTCTCTGGTCATGGACCATTTGCTTGTAGCACCTCCTGTCCCAGGCCAGTAGGGGGAGCAGGCTGCCCCTATAAAAACTGGTACTGAGGGCAGGGTTAGGGAGACCAGGACCCACTTCTGAAGCATCCTGAAGGGTTCGCAGAAGAGAGGGACAGGTCAGCCGCAGCTGAGGAGTCCAGGAGGCAAAGGAGGAACAGAAAGCCAGGGACAGAGCCGGTCCTGGCAGAGAGAGACTACACAACCGGACACTGGGGTCCGAGGCTGTCAGGGTTACAAGCCCTGCAGCAGATAACCAACCCGCAAGGGATTTCAGGTCCCTTGACCAAGAAGCCTGGAGGCTCCGCCACACAGAGGGACCGGTACAGCACGGAGAAGCTACAGGTACCTAAGGCCCGAGTCGCAAGCCATACAGGCATAGCACACGGCAAGCTCAGAGACGTGGGCTATCATACCACTAAAGGGGGAGATAGTCAGCAAGGGCAGAGAGAGAAAGGTAGGCCTACCCACTCACCCTGACCAGCGCAGCTCGCCCGAATGCCCTCAGACACCCAGGTCCATTCCTACCCTGTACTCCTGGTGGGTCTGTGATAAGATCAGTAAATGACCCTGGACTGCATTATTGGACTCTGTGTGGTTACTGCTGCGCCTGCACCATCACCCCCAGCATCCTATTACATTGCCCTGAGGTTACACTCCTCCCGTGGGGAGTTGTACTATTCCCCTCTGCATCCCCAACACCAGCCTCAGCGGTCTGCCTTGCAGCGGCGGTCCTCCCTGACCGCAATCCACGGGTAGCGTAGTCGAACATTACCTAAAACATATAAAAGACTGCCACTGGTCTGACCACCCTGAGCCACGGGACCGGGTCGCCACTACTACTCCCAGCATTACCCTGAAGCCCGGACCTGAGTGCCCCACGGCCCAGGGGGCGAGTCAGTAGCAGCATGAGGGACCCGTCCGCAAACCCTCAATGTAGGCCCTGGGCGTGGCTGCAGGGCATAGGTGATCCTGGAGTTGGACCACAGCTTCCGCCACGCCAAACGGGTTTTTGTTCTGTGGTCATGGTTATTACTATAAAGCCAATAGGGTGCACTTTAAGAAGTGCTGAACTATGTACAAATTCAACGTCCGGCTGCTCACAGTCCTCAGCCTGTATACCCTGACAGGTAATAGTAGAAACACACACTTAAGAAAAACATTATTCAAACCATTATTTTTCAACTGGATAAACAATGTTCAGTCCCACTTGCTTGCTCAATAGTGGGGACCCCGCCTGGGGTATTTTTCATTTTTCCCTGACCCAGCCGGGTCACGAGGGACTTCCTGCAGGGGTGGGTCCTTGCTGACATGGTACACGTGCAAGGCGTACCAGCCACGTTCACCATGCTGCCGGGTGAACGTGACACGATCTCCCGGATACAGGTTCCGGTCGGGATGGCCTTCCTCCAGCTCGGGCTCCATATCCCGCCGGTTGACAAACATGTCCCTGTTGAAGTCGGGACTGCGGATTAAGCCCCACCCAGCCTTCAAATTGAACTTAACTATGAGGCCTTCCTCACGGGGGCTGGGTTGGGCTGACTCCACCTGGCGGTCCTGCGCCTTGGCGGCCTTATCTCGGGCCTCCAGGCGCTCACTGCGCGCTGCCCGCGCGCGTCGCTCCCTCTCTAGTTGCCGGAGCAGAACTCCTGCCTTTGCAGTGCTTCGGCCTCGGTCTCTCGCGGGAACCCCATCAGGTCCCCCCCCCCCCGGTTGTCCCAGCAAAACTCCACTCCGCTGGTATAGGCGACCGGGGGCGCTGGTGTCGGTAGTAGCAGGTACGGCTGCTGGTCCTCCATCCAGGCGATCCAGTCGAAGGCCGGCACGCCGCACACCCACTCGGGTGCTGGAGGTGGAGGTGGCGGGAGGGCTTCCAGCAATAGGCCCGCAGCTTCAGCGCCCGGGATTAGAGGTTCCGGGAGGGCACTATATGGGGGATGCTCTGGTTCAGCGCCCGGGGGTGGAGGTTCCGGGCTGCACAGCTGTTCCAGCCAGGGTACGGCAGCATATGGCAAGGGCTGGGGGAAGAGGCCCAGAAGCAGGTCGGCGCTGGCAGCGCCCGAGACTGGGGATTCTCTCCTACCTGCTCCTGTACTCCATACGGCCTCCTGGTTCTCCGCGGGCTCCGCCGGGGCTGGGGCACCGCTGCTGGCTTCCGGTGCTGCTTTCCGCCGTGCCGCCAACTTTTCCAACAGCTCGCTTCTCCACTTTGCGACTGCTGCTCACTGGGCTTGCTCCACCTATTGGCCCCGTTCGAGGACCTCGCTCTGGAGGAACTCCACGTCCTCCGGGGACAATTTCTCCACTTCTCCCTCTATGGTGAGGGGGGTCACTTGATGCTGCGGCAGGCCAGAGGCGGAGGCTGGACTTTTGCTTCCTTCCATTCTGGCTGCCGGGTGCGGTCTGGCTAGACGGGTTGAGACCACACCCTGTTTCCATTCCTTTTCTCCGCCTCCTCTCTTCTTTCGGGGGCGGTCCCATGGCAATCTGCTGTCGGTCACTCCCTGTGATGGCCTCCCTGCCTTGATGGACACATCTATGCGGACAGTCACTGTTGCAAGGGGCAGGGTATTCTGGGATCCGGCCCACGATGGGAGGTTCCATACTGTTGTCTTTGATCACACACATAATGGCGCCTGTTCTTCTGGGGCGGGCACCACATTCAGTATCATAACACAACTCTTTAGGCACACTTCACCCGCCAGTACCGGGTGGTCACGCATCCTGTTCGTGACGCCAGAAGACGACGCGCCCCCAGGGCCGTGGGGTACTCGGCAGCCGGGCCTCTGGTTGCCGGTATAGGGGATATCACGGTGGCTGGCCCGGTCCGTGACCCAGGGCGGTCACTCAAAAGGGGGAATATTATAGGGGATTTGGGAAAGTTCATGACGCCACCTGTGGTACCTGGTGAGGATCACCAGCGCTGCAACAGTCCTCTGAGGCAGATGTTAGGGCAGCTTGTGATGGGACGGCTCCCCACAGGTGGAGCAGGCCTCAGGGCAGTGTAGTAGTAGAGAGTGGGTTGCGCTAGGCGTTGTGGTGCAGGGGGAACGATGGCGCCGATGAAGAATGGACGGAGGCAGTGCAGTGCAGTCATCCAAGATTTTACTCACAGTTCTTAAGACACTTCACAGGTGCACTATACAGGTAAAGGCCTCCCGCGTCGAGCTGTGTTCACCGGGCAGGGGTTCAATCCTTCCTCAGGCAACTTGGGAATACCTGGCAGAACCCCACTTTCTCGTGTTCCTATTTTGACCGTCTTCACTCTGGTCTTTCTCCCTCCTGCTCTGCGCTGCCACTCTCAGTCCTGTTCAGGTACTCTAAAGTCCCTCCTGTCCGTCGGAGTTACACAGACTTGCTTGACCCTCAGGGGACTAGAATGCGGCTGCGATCCCTCTGTCTTCTGACAGATGCGGGGCATACGGGTGCCGTCCTGCACGCGCCCTACCCCCTGGGATCCTTTCTGTAGAATGGAGTCTACTCCCTGCTCCCCACATGGGCCTCCTGACTTGGCCCTAATTGTGGAGCAGATCTCCTAATGAGACTCTGCTCCCGGATTGTTCTTCTGAACTGTCCCGAGCTGTTCTTCTGAGCTGCTCCCTAGAACTGACCTGCCACCGTAAGATGGCTTCCCTATAAATACTCCTACTAAAGTTCTCCCTCTAACTACTTCCTCCACCCACACCCACTACTGGTTCCCCCTACCTTTGGTTTCCCCTCACTCCAGCCAGGGTCAGGGCTCAGCAACTGGGCTCTACATGTTGCCCCTCCAGCCGGCCTGGAGCAGTGTAGTGTTGGATGCAGGTGTTTGGGGTTCCGTGCAGCACTCCCATATTACCTGAGAGAAGGGAGACACCACACCTCAGGGTGAGGTGCAGTACCTCTGTGGCGACTGAACCCTCAGGGGCGCCACATATGGATGCTGACAGAGACAATGGAGGGCAGGGAATGAACATGGATGGACATAACCAGAGATCAAACTCCCAAAAGGGACCAATACCAAGCAAACAAGCACATACCCCATAGAGACAAGGAACCATACAAAAAGCTACCTAAAGATATACTAGAAAGAAGATAGCATACAGACATCCAAAAAGATTATTATCAGATAGAACATACTATAAGTCCCATCAGATACAGGATTTTAACATATACACTGTGTTCCAAATTATTATGCAAATAATATTTTCTCAGATTTTCCCAAATTACCTATATGAATTGCAGTCATTGTAATTTTCCAGTCAAATAACTATTAGAGTACAATTGAAAGATTTTTGTACAAACTGCCTATGATAACAGTATATTTTAAAAAAAATAAAAAACTCAAACTGCACTCAAAATGCATGTTCCAAATTATTATGCACAGCAGAGTTTTCAACCTTTTCATTTTAATAAAGAACAAAAAAATGGTCATTTTTGAAATTATAAGCATTAGCGGGTTATTACAAACTGAAATCAAACAGTTTTCAACTCAAAACTTTATTCTAGGTGATGTTATATTTGCACATAGGACTGCTTGTTCGAAAGAAGCTTCTGAACTCTCTCGTCCATTGAATTTGTCAGGTTTTGGATGGTTTCTGCTTCAATTGTTTTGCATGAGGACAGAATACCCTCCCAGAGCTGTTGCTTAGATGTGAACTGCCTCCCGCCATCATAGACACTCCTTTTGATGATGCTCCAGAGGTTCTCAATGGGGTTGAGGTCAGGGGAGCATGGGTGCCACACTATAAGTTTGTCCCCTTTTATGCCCATAGCAGCCAGAGATGCTGATGTGTTATGTGCAGCATGAGACGGGGCATTATCATGCATGAAATGATCTCGATGGTCCAGATGGATGGAGTGCAGGATGGCTGGTTGATGGACACCCCATGCAAACACGGCTACGGCGCTAAAAAGGAGGAGGTGGAGTAATGTTTTGGGCTGGAATCACGGGGAGAGAGATTGTCGGCCCTTTTAGGATCCCTGAAGGGGTAAAGATGAACTCCATAATGCATGTTGAGTTTCTCAAACAGCACTTCCTTCCATGGTTCAAGAAGAAGAACCGTGCATTCCGCAGCAAGATCATTTTCATGCATGATAATGCACCGTCTCATGCTGCACATGACGCGCCCCCTGGGCCATATTCTTTAGGGGGAATATCCGGAGCCGGATCAGATGGGAGTTGTAGTCTTCCGAGTGGCTGTGACCCGGTCCGTGCCCAGGGTGTCAAACTGAGTTGTATGTGGCAGTCCTACAGATGTTGCTAAGTTCTTAATGTCGACTACGCCACCCGTTGTGTTGCGGTCACTGTGGCCGCCGCTGCAGCAGGGTCCGCTGAGGCTGATGGTGTAGGTGCAGCTTTGATGATATAACCCCCAACGGGTGGGGTATAGCCTCAGGGGGATCAGGTGCAGAGGATGGGGGTTGTGGTGATGCAGTGTAGACGGCAATCAGAGACAGAGTCGGGTTATGCAGTTTAGGATGTTTACTCACTGCTGATGTTCTGGTCACTCCAGCTTCGAGTGACCTCCCGAGCCGTGCTGCGTCCACCAGGTTCTGGATCCAGCCAACCCCCAAATAAGTCCGGAGCGTGACCCTGAGCTCTCCTTCTGTCCGTTCTCTGGCCGTCCCCACTATTGATCCACCCAGGTCCAGCTCCCTTGGGCCTTCTGTTGGGAGACCCTTGGCCTCGGGTTCCCTGACCCTCCACGTGGTATGCCTTCGTGGTGGATGTGGTGGGTGACCGTGACAAACGCTGCCCACGGTCTCCGGTCTCTGGCTGGGGTGTGTTTTTGCCCCCACCAGCTTGGGTTCCGGTACCCTGTGCCGACTCTTCACCCGGGGATTTAGTTTGGGGTCTTGGAGTCCTTTTCTGCTGTTTCCCCCCTCTGGGTCTCTCTCTCTCTTCTCCTCTCTCACTCTGGGTCTTTCTTCTCCTCTGCTCGCTGACTTCCTCTCTGCAACTGACCCTGTTCTTAGTTGGTGCCCACCTTATATACACCCTCTATGTGTGAGCTCAGGTGACCAGCACCCAATGAGCTCCTATCTTTACCCAGGCTGCTCCCCCTATCTGCCCCTACACTACTTGGGATGTACCACCCCCCCTCCCACTCCAGCCAGGAACAGACTCAGTCGTACCTGCACATTTCTAAGTGGGAGTACCGTCGGTCTGCTCCTCGGAAATGGGATGTGTGTAGTGCATGCAGCCTACCGAGCTCAGTTCCACACTCCTTCCTTACTCGGGAGTGGAATATCACACCTCTGGGTTGAGGTGCAATACCCCTGTAGCAGCCGAATCCTCAGGGTGCTACACACATAACACATCTGCATCTCTGGCTGCTATGGGCATAAAAGGGGACAAACTTATGGTGTGGCACTCATGCTCCCCTGACCTCAACCCCATTGAGAACCTCTGAAGCATCATCAAAAGGAGTGTCTATGATGGCGGGAGGCAGTTCACATCTAAGCAACAGCTCTGGGAGGGTATTCTGTCCTCATGCAAAACAATTGAAGCAGAAACCATCCAAAACCTGACAAATTCAATGGACGAGAGAGTTCAGAAGCTCCTTTCGAACAATGGGTCCTATGTGCAAATGTAACATCACCTAGAATAAAGTTTTGAGTTGAAAACTGTTTGATTTCAGTTTGTAATAACCTGCTAATGCTTATAATTTCAAAAATGACCATTTTTTTGTTCTTTATTAAAATGAAAAGGTTGAAAACTCTGCTGTGCATAATAATTTGGAACATGCATTTTGAGTGCAGTTTGAGTTTTTTATTTTTTTAAAAATATACTGTTATCATAGGCAGTTTGTACAAAAACCTTTCAATTGTACTCTAATAGTTATTTGACTGGAAAATTACAATGACTGCAATTCATATAGGTAATTTGGGAAAATCTGAGAAAATATTATTTGCATAATAATTTGGAACACAGTGTAATAAGCATGGAAGCATTCTCAGTCTCTGGCATAAAAAATCAGTTCAAATATACTGGTGGATTAACGAAACAAGAGATGACAGGAGGATAAAGATATAATATTACAATATGATATGAGTGTCCAAAACATAGACAACCCCTAGATCATGGCAGTAATTAATTACAAACATGGTCACCATTCCCAGGACATAACGCAAACTCATCTCAATCCCTATCTTACAATTTAATCTTGGTGAGGGCTGAATATTAATATGTAACCTTTTGGGTACTATTTTGTTTTTAATATAATTTTCTAATGCTTTCACGTCCCACAAAGATCTTATTTGATCCTTATACGTAGAATAGAGTTCATTAAATAAAGATTTGAATTAAAGGGAATTACTGGGTTTTGACCCCGGTTCAGAGAGAGAAAAAGCCTGGTTTATATGGGCTATGTGTGAGAGGGGTGAATCATTCATCCCAGCCCTCATGAAAACTCACTGTATCATCAATATTGAGCTATGATCTGGCTGTAAGAGATATCCTTGTGGATTTACCACACATCTTTTTTGCCTCCTGGGGAACCAGACAATGGGGAAACGCGTTGAGGCTTGCCTTTGAGGCTATTTATGGGATCTACATCCATGATTGCATCCATGATGTTCATCTGAGATAAGTCTTCAATTTTCTATATTCTATTTTCTTTCCCTAACTGAGGAGGTTGCATCGAATTGTGATGCAACGTAGTAGCAGGGCCATATAGGGCAAGAGAGGGAGAGCCGCCGAGGTGCGGGGGCGCCATTTCGCCATCTTTACCTAGGGTGTCAACCTCCGCTGTCAGGCAGGATACATTTTATAGCCTTTATCATAGGGCCTGATTAGCTTGGACAGGGATGTATAGACTTATCTACATATTTTTTGTATATGTTTTTGCACTATATCACTTTGCACTTAATCACTTTGTCCTGAGGACACAACATCTATTATTGCCAGTAGTGGGATTGTTATCTGTATTAATTGGACATAGCATTTGATCCATGAGTTCAGATCTCACTATATAAGCATGCATAAGAATTGAGTGACCAGATATGGCCTTTTGTGTCCTCTGGGTTGGATATTTGAGTGTCAGTCCGTATTTTAAAGTTATGTAATAAAGTATAGATTTTTTATTTTTTGAGGGTTCATGTTAACCTTATTCTATTCCTCAAGACCAGTTATAGAAATAGTTTATTCACTATCATGAAGTACAATATGTCATGAGAAAACACTCTCAGAATAAGTGGGATCCATTGAAGCGTTCCAGGGTTATTACCTCATAAAATGACAATGCTCAGAATTGTAAAATTTGGCTTTGTCATAAAGGTGAAACAGCCTTGTGGGGTAAAGGGGTTAAGGGGTTAATATTGCAATGTGTAGGAGACGCTTTGCAATTTATTTATTTTTTCATACTTGAAAAATCACTGATGGTAAAAACTAAAATACCGACCAAACACTGCTGAAAATTGGATTCAAAATGCTGATGACACTAGGAGCATTTTTTGTGTATGTGAAAAATCACTTACGTGTGAATGATACCTTATGTTAGAACTCTCCTGTTAGGTTTTTTCTAGTTTGCTGGTCACATGACCTTTTTTGCCTATTTTATCCTGCTCCGCCCTCCTGGCCTTGCTGGACTTCATTGTAATTTCTACTCTTGAGCTAGCTTGGTGCTCAGTTACCTTCCTCAGTCAGTTTTGCTAGGTCTTCGGACCTCTATGTTCTATGTTGTTTGTTTGTCTTATTTCTGCTACAATTTCTGCTAGGAGGTGTCCATCTTTCTCCCAGTCCCTAGTTCTGGTAGGGATCCCTTCCTCACATCTATAGGTCTTCGTTCAGACTAGCCGAGGACTTTAGCGGGTCTGATCGCAGGATCAGGTTCCCCGTTACATCGTAGGGATCCAGCTTAGTTCTATTGTAGGGACAGATCTCCTGTCTTTCCTTAGTGCTTGTAGCAGATCATAACAGTAAGTCCAGCCCAAAAAAATTCTCTAAGGAAAGACCTCCAGTTTCCATCATGGTCTCGGTTCAGGAATTGGCTCAACGCTTGCAGGGACTCTCTCTGGAGGTGGCCGAGCTCCAACAACACTTGAGTAGCTGTTCTGGAGCGCATTTTGTGGAGCCAAAGGTACGTGTGCCTGATCTATTTTTTGGTGAACAACAAGATTTTTTTTCCTCTAAAAATGCTTGTTTGCTGTATTTTCGTTTGAGGTCCAGATCCTCTGGTGATGAATCACAGCGCATAGGGTTCATAATGTCACTTTTGCGCAAAGAACCTCAGGGATGGGCCTTTTCTCTCCAACCTAGTGATCCGTGCTTTAGATCAGTGGATAGTTTTTTTCTGCTTTGGGGTTGTTGTATGATGATCCTGATCGTGTCTCATCTGCTGAGTCTGAATTAAGATGTTTGAGGCAGGGATCAGGTAATGTGGAAAATTATTGTACTCACTTCCGTTGGTGGTCTGCTCAGGTGGGGTGGAACGATTCAGCTTTGAAAAGTTTGTTTCTTGCGGGGCTAGGTGAAAGGGTTAAGGATCTGCTGATTGCTTATCCTTCACCTGGAAACTTGCAGGAGGCAATGCAATTAGCTATACGGGTGGACAGGAGACTGAGTGCAAGGGTTAATGAGAGTAAATCCTCTGCCATGTCAGCTCCGAGTCTTGAGAGGGTCTGTACTGACATTGGAGAGCCGATGGAGATTGGGGCGATGTCACCCCGCTCTCAGGAAAAAGACCGCAGATTTTCTGAAGGTTTGTGCTTTTATTACGGTGGATCTGACCATTTCATTAAGAACTGTGTGCTTCATATGAACAAAGAAAAAAAAAAGGTCAGTTACGCCCGTATAGCCTGTTTAAATACTAAGGGTGTACTTCTTTCTGCTACTACCACTGTTCATAAAGAATTAATTGAATTTCGGGTATTTGTGGATTGTGGTTCTACTCTGAATGTGATTGATGGGGGATTCTTGGAAAAACTTAAATTAAAACCCAAACCTTTGTCATCCCCTATTGCCGTGGTTTCTGTCGATGGCTCTCCCATTAAAGAGTGTTACTCATAAGGACTGTGAATTTCCCCTCACTATTAATGGTATTCACCAAGAAAATTTGGATTTGGTAGTATTAAATAATTTGCCTTCTCCAGTAGTGTTGGGGTTACCCTGGTTAAAATTGCACAATCCTGTACTGGATTGGTCTACCAATGAAATTAAGTCCTGGAGCTCTAAGTGTTATGACAAGTGTTGTAACGGGCGCATTGCTGCTGTGGATAAAGGGGAAGTACTTGTACCTATTCAGGATTTTTGGAAAGTTTTTTCTGAGAAGGAATCGCAAATTTTGCCTCCCCATAGAGACTATGATTGTACCATTGAATTTGTCCCTGGAGCGACTCTTCCTAAAAGTCATTTATTTAATCTTACTATTCCTGAGAGAAAGGCTTTGGAGGAATACATACAGACAAGCTTGGCCGCCAGTCACATTAGGCCTTCCAAGTCTCCTGTGGCTGTTGGATTTTTTTTTGTTAAAAAAAGGACGGCGGTTTACGTCCTTGTCTGGACTTTCGTGAGATTAATAAAATTACTGTACGCAATCCTTACCCACTGCCATTGATTCCTGATTTGTTTAACCAGTTAGTGGGGGCCAAGTGGTTCTCTAAAATTGATCTCCGGGGGGCATACAATTTGTTGCGCATGAAGGAGGGTGATGAATGGAAGACTGCTTTTAACACTCCTGTGGGTCATTTTGAGAATCTGGTTATGCATTTTGGTCTTACCAATGCTCTAGCATTTTTTCAGAATCTTATTAATGACATCCTTAGACCTTTGATCGGCAAAAATGTGGTTGTGTATTTGGATGACATTTTGATTTATTCGCCGGATCTGGAGTCTCATTGGCGGAGCGTACGTGAGGTATTGCAGTTATTGATTGACAATTCGCTTTTTGCTAAGCTGTAGAAATGTGAGTTCGCTGTTCAGAGAATTAGTTTTTTGGGCTACATTATCTCCAGCGAGGGCTTTGAGATGGACCCGGTGAAAGTTCAAGCTGTGCAGGAATGGCCTAGGCCTATTGGTTTGAAATCGATACAGAGGTTTTTGGGTTTCGCCAATTATTACAGAAAATTCATAAAAAAAATTTCTATTATTGTCAAACCACTGACCGATCTCACCAGGAAAGGTGCTAATACGGTTCAGTGGACTTCTGAGGCCATTGAAGCTTTTGTGTTTCTAAAGGAGAGGTTCATCTCTGCTCCCATCCTTATGCAGCCTGATGTGACTAAGCCGTTTTTGGTTGAGGTTGATGCTTCTTCTGTGGGGGTCGGTGCAGTGTTGTCTCAGGAAAACAAGGATGGAGTACATCCCTGTGCCTTTTTTTCAAAAAAAATTTCTGAGACTGAACTTAATTACGATATTGGTAATCGGGAATTGCTGGCTATTAAACTCGCATTTGAACACTGGCGTCATCTCTTGGAAGGTGCTGAATTTCCCATTCAGGTTTTCACTGATCATAAAAATCTGATCTATCTTGATGCTGCCAAGCGCTTGAATGCCCGTCAGGCTAGGTGGGCACTTTTTTTCTCGCGGTTTAATTTTTCCGTTACTTACATCCCGGGTACCAAGAATGTTAAAGCTGATGCTTTGTCTCGCAGCTTTTCTCCCATGGTCGGTGCTGAGGAGGAGGAGAACATTTTACAAGAAGGTGTTGTGATTGCTGCTTTGGACTCCGTTTCGGAGGATGAGATTCTTAAAGCGCAGGAGAATGCCCCATCTAACACTTCCCATGGGAGGTTGTTTGTGCCTAGGACCTTTAGGAGAGATTTGTTTGTTGAGTGTCATGAGTCTCTGTTGGCAGGTCATCCAGGAATTTCTGAGACCAAGAGACTTGTGGGTCGCAGTTTTTGGTGGCCTGGATGGCAGAAGGAAGTCATTAAGTGGGTGCGTCAATGTACTGTGTGTGCTAGATCTAAGTCTTCGCATGCTCCTGCTGCGGGGTTGCTTTGCCCTCTGGAGGTTCCTAGTGCACCTTGGACACATCTGGCTATGGACTTTATTACTGACCTTCCCCCCTCTGAGGGTTTCACGGTCATCTGGGTGGTCGTGGACCGTTTTAGCAAGATGTGTCACTTGGTTCCCTTCATCAAACTGCCCTGCGCTAAGACACTCGCTAAGGCCTTTGTCAAGGAAATTGTCAGACTACATGGCGTTCCTACTGACATTGTTTCTGATAGGGGACCTCAGTTCGTGGCTCGTTTTTGGCGTGCCTTTTGTGACAGGTTGGGAGTTCATTTGTCGTTTTCATCCGGATATCATCCTGAGTCTAATGGCCAGACAGAAAGAAAGAACCAGGATGTTGAGCAGTTTTTGCGTTGTTTTGTGGCAGACAATCAAGAGGGGTGGTCTGAGTTTCTGCCACTTGCTGAATTTGCTCTTAACAACCATACATCCTCTTCTGCTGGGTGTTCGCCTTTTTTTTGTTGTTCTGGGAGACATCCGTCTTTTGGGTCATTCTCCAAATTGGTATCGGCTGTGCCTGAGGAGGAGAGTTTTTCCGGTGATTTGGAGAGAGTTTGGACAGATGTGCGTGGTAATCTTCAGGAGGCTAACAAAAAATCTAAGAGGTACTTTGATAGGAAACGGCAAGAGGTTTTGTTTGCTATTGGTGACATGGTTTGGTTGTCCTCTAAGAATCTGCGATTGAGGATTTCTTCTAAAAAATTGGGTCCCAAGTTTGTAGGGCCCTTTAAGGTGCTTCAGATAGTTAATCAATCTGCTGTTAGGTTGGAGGTTCCTACCTCCTGGAAGATTAATCCGGTGTTTCATGTTTCTCTGTTGAAAAGAGCTGATGTGTCGGATGGTGACGCCTCTACCACTGTTCCTCCGGTGGTGGAGGACGGGGAATATGAAATTTCCCGCATCCTAAATTCTAGACGATATAGAGGGAGTTTGCAGTATCTCGTCGCTTGGAAGGGTTTCGGACCCGAGGATAACTCATGGGTGAGGGCGGATGATGTTTCTGCTTCCAGACTTGTCAGAGCGTTTCACAGGAGGTTTCCTGATAAGCCCGGGCCTAGGGGATCCGGAGGATCCTCTTAGAAGAGGGGGTACTGTTAGAACTCTCCTGTTAGGTTTTTTCTAGTTTGCTGGTCACATGACCTTTTTTGCCTATTTAATCCTGCTCCGCCCTCCTGGCCTTGCTGGACTTCATTGTAATTTCTACTCTTGAGCTAGCTTGGTTTTCTGTTACCTTTCTCAGTCAGTTTTGCTAGGTTTTTGGACCTCTATGTTCTATGTTGTTTGTTTGTCTTATTTCTGCTACAATTTCTGCTAGGTGTCCATCTTTCTCCCAGTCCCTAGTTCTGGTAGGGATCCCTTCCTCACATCTATAGGTCTGCGTTCAGACTAGCCGAGGACTTTAGCGGGTCTGATCGCAGGATCAGGTTCCCCGTTACATCGTAGGGATCCAGCTTAGTTCTATTGTAGGGGCAGATCTCCTGTCTTTCCTTAGTGCTTGTAGCAGATCATAACACCTTATTTTTGCTTCAATTCTGAGTAAATAAATTTACTGTAGTAAAATGGTGACATCACTGTTTTTTTATTTTTTAATAAATAATGGCCTTAGATTCATAGAATATAAAATATATTTATATTATTACCATTTATCAACTTGTTTAAATTCATTGGAAAATTAAATTCATTAAGGAGGTCTCCACTTTCAGAAAACCCCTTTCCAAAGCTGCAGTTTGTTTTCAAAACACAGCTGTGCATTACTCACCCTCTCCAGGTCCAGTATTTAGTCTCTGCTGCTTTCAGTGTCTGTTATTGGCTGCAACGCTGACGTCACATTGACAACTGTGCAGTTAATAAGGGCCTAAAAATTAAAAGTTTGAAAATAGCAAAATTTTCTACATTTTCGCCAAATTTTTATTTTTTTCACAAATAAACGCAAGTCATATAGAAGAAATTTTACCACTATCATGAAGTACAATATGTCACGAAATAACATTCTCAAAGTCTGTGGGATCCGTTGAAGCGTTCTAGTTGTATTACCTCATAAAGTGAGTGGTCAGGATTGTAAAATTTGGCCTGGTCATGAAGGTGAAAACAGTTTTTCACGCTCCAGTCTAAGCATAGTACATAGTTTGTTATCTACTTGAATTTATAAAATTGCTGCAACTCACATTTTCAGACACATCATAATAATTGAGTTATTACGATGATGTTCAGTTCATAGCTCGTTTGACTTTCTTCTAGAAATGTATTGCCCAAATGTACAGGATGTCATAATTTTTTGCACAATAAAATTATTCCTCCTCCATTTTCAGTATTTTCATACTAAATCCCTGAATATTATGAACCTACACTCACACTTGGAAAAATAACTTAAATCTCTGTGTGAGGCATGAAGAACTTCTAAAATCTAATTAAAAGGAAACATTAAGCTAGGTGTTGTACAGAAAGTCCTGGGCAGAAATAAATAAATTCATGTTATCATCACCATCTGCTGGACTCTTTGAATTCCAAGTGCCCTTGGCAAAACAAATGTGAAACCAACTTACCTTCAGTTTTACATCATACAAAGCAGAAATACTTTATCTTTATTTTCAGTTGCACACACCCTACTCTCTGCTAAACAAAATAAATGTATCACCGGCAATCTGAATCACATGTTTATACTTGGGATTATGGATGTTCACCTTCCTGCGCTGCCTGCTGATAACATCTGTATAACTTTTTTCCAAGCAAATACATTCCATATACATTGAAAGGAGAGAATGGCAGAACCAACCTTTATTTCTGGGATCAGCTATTATGGTGCTTAGTAGGGACCTATCAAAATTTGGCAGTCACCTTGTTACAATATGAAAGAACTATCAATGTTCAGGGATAACAACACTCAACATGGAAATCTTCTTAATTCTGACACTGACTTTTTTCCACACTCTAAGGGTCGGTGTAAACGTACCCTTAGGGCTCATGCACACATCCATAGAACTAGGTCCGATCTCGGACTGCAAAGCAGTGATTAGCCGCGGCTCTCCTGACCCAAGCGTGACGGCCTCATAGAAATATATGAAGCTGCCATGCTCCGGTCGGGAGACTCGCGACCATGCCGTGCGTTAGCAGTCTGTAACCAGTCCGTCTGCATGAGCCCTAAAGATCCATTTACATGGACTGACCAGCAGCAGTAAACAACTGCTGACTGGTAAACTTTTACCTATCAATGGTCATTTAACCCCTTAACGACCACCGTAACGCATTTTTTACGGCGGTCATTAACCCCTTTCCGACCATGTCAGTAATAGTACGTAGCTGTGCCCTGGGACTTATGGACCAGCTATGTATTATTACGCGAGCAGCGATCGCGCCCACACACAAGCGGTGCGGGGCGATCGCCGCGGGGTGTCAGCTGATTGTCACAGCGGACACCCGGTGCTATGTGCAGGGAGCGGTCCCGCACCGCTCCCAGCACATTAACCCCCGCAATGCTGCGATCGAAGTTGATCGCAGCATTGCGGTGGCAAGGGGGGAGGTGATCGGTATGCTCACTTCTCCTGCCGGCGTCCAGCGATGTCTGCGGCGACTTTCGGATGTTGCCATAACGACCCAATGTCATCATGACAACATCCGGGTCACCAGGAGGCAGGACGTTAGTTTAGTCATGCGCAGTGCGCGACCAAAGTAATGTCTCCCCTGTGTACAGCGCTGACAGGCTGCATGACAAAGGGAGCTTCGGCTCTCTATGCCATGCAGCCGATCAGGCTGCAAAAAATGAAAGTCCCATAGTGGGACAATGTGTAAAAGTAAAAAAAAAAGTAGAAAAGTGAAAAAAAAAAATTAAAAAAATTGTAAAAATATAAAAAAAAAAGAAAAAAATAATCCCCCAAAAATAAAAATATATTGAGCCCATAATATTTATTTATTATGAAAAAAAAAATAAACCAATAAAAGTACACATATTTTGTATCGCCGCGTCCGGAACGACCTGACCTACAAAACTGTCCCACTAGTTAACCCCTTCAGTGAACACGGTAAAAAAATAAATAAAAAACAAAGCAAAAAACAATGCTTTATCATCATACCGCCAAACAAAAAATGGAATAACACGCGATCAAAAAGACGAATGTAAATAAAAAGGCTACCGCTAAAAACGTCATCTTGTCCCGCAAAAAATCGGGTACTTGGGTATGCACTGAGTATCGCGGGTGCTCGAGTGACATGCTCGAGTCTCTGCCCCATATGCTTTGAGGCGAAAAAAAACGTTGCTGGGATCGCCTGCCATGCACGACTGATCCCCGCATGTTTTTTTTTGGGTGTCTAACAACCATGAAACATGCAGGGTGGGGACTCGAGCATGTCATTCGGGCACCCGCGATACTTGGTGCATACCCGAGTACCCGATGCAAACTCAAGTAGCGAGCACTTGCGCTCAAGACTAATGACAACTTATTCAATATAATGACCTAATGTTATCAAATTCTGTCGTTCCTTTGGGTTCAAAATGTACACTATACCACTTGATAAAATTCTTGAGGGGTCTAGTTTCCAAAATGGGGTCACTTGTGGGGGGTTTCCACTATTTCGGCACATCAGGGGCTCCCGATATGTGACATGGCGTCCGCTCTTGATTCCAGGCAATTTTGCGTTCAAAAAGTCATACGGTGCTCCTTTCCTTCTGAACCCTGACGTGCGTCCAAACAGTGTATTTTCCTCACATATGGGGTATTGGCGTACTCAGGAGAAATTGCACAACAGTTTTTAGGTTCCATTTTCTCCTCTTACCCAGGTGAAACTAAAAAAATGGGGCAAAAAGATCATTTTTGTGGAAAAAGTTAGATTTTTTTATTTTCACGGCTTCATGTTTTAAACTTCTGTGAAGCACCTGGGGGTTAAGGGTGCTCATCACACATCTAGATAAGTTCCCTGAGGGGTCTAGTTTCCAAAATGGTGTCACTTGTGGGGGTTTTCCACTGTTTAGGCCCATCATGGGCACATCCGCTAATTATTCAAGCAAATTTTACAATCAAAAAGTCAAATAGCACTCCTTCCCTTCCGAACCCTGCCGTGCACCCAAACAGTGGTTTTCCCCCACATATGGGGTATCTGCTTACTCAAGAGAAATTGCACTACAAGTTGCATGGTGCAATTTCTCCTGTTACCCTTATGAAAATGCAAAACGGGGGGCTGAAAAACATTTTTGTGGGAAAAATGTGAAAATTTTATTTTCACGGTTCCATATTATAAACTTCTGTGAAGCACCTGGGGGTTCAAGATGCTCACCACACATCTAGATAAGTTCCCTGAGGGGTCTAGTTTCCAAAATGGTGTCACTTGTGGGGGGTTTCCACTGTTTAGGCACATCAGGGGCTCTCCAAACGCAACATGGCGTCCGCTAATTATTCAAGCAAATTTTACATTCAAAAAGTCAAATGGCGCTCCTTCCCTTCTGAGCCCTGCTGTGCGCCTAAACAGTGTTTTTTCCCCACATGTGGGGTATCTGCGTACTCAGGGGAAATTGCACAACAAATTTTGGGGTCCATTTTTTCCTGTTACCCCTGCAAAAATAAAAAAGTTGAGGTCTAAAGTAACATTTTTGTGAAAAAAAGTTAAATGTTCATTTTTTTCTTCCCCATTCCAAAAATTCCTGTGAAGCACGTGAAGGATTAATAAACTTCTTGAATGTGGTTTTGAGCACCTTGAGGGGTGCAGTTTTTAGAATGGTGTCACTTTTGGGTATTTTCTGTCATAAAGGCCCCTCAAAGTCACTTCAAATGTGATGTGGTCCCTAAAAAAATGGTTTTGTAAATTTTGTTGGAAAAATGAGAAATCGCTGATCAACTTTTAACCCTTATAGGGCACTAATAAAAAAAATTTTGGTAGACATGTGGGAAATGTTATTTATTAACTATTTTGTGTAACATATCTCTCTGATTTAACGGAATAAAAATTCAAATTTTGAAAATTGTGAAATTTTCAAAATTTTCGCCAAATTTCCGATTTTTTCACAAATAAACGCAAGTGATATCGAAGAAATTTTACCACTATCATGAAGTACAATATGTCACGAAAAAACAACCTCAGAATCAGGGGGATCCGTTGAAGCGTTTCAGAGTAATTACCTCATAAAGTGACAGTGGTCAGAATTGTAAAAATTGGCCTGGTCATTAACGTGCAAACCACCCTTGGGGGTAAATGGGTTAAGGGTACTTATTCCACAGCCAGAATAAGTGAATAGCGCCGCCCGGTGGTGGCGATTCCTGTGGGTGTCAGCTGTGTGTGACAGCTGACACCCTGCAGTATCGGCCCCCGCCAGTCTCGATGCCGATGGGGGCCGATTAACCCCTTAAATACCGCTGTCAATCGTGACAACGGTATTTAAGTTGTTACATGGGGGTCTCGTGACCCCCTTAGTAACCATCGGACCCCCGCGATGAGAATCGCGGGTCCCGATGGTTACCATGGTACCCTGAGATCATGTGATGATCCTAGGGTACGGTGGCCTGTGAGAGCCAGCAATAAGCTGGATCTCACAGACAGAGTCAGTAAGTCAGACATGACTCACTGACAGGTCTCATGCACTTCAGTACAGAGGTACTGCAGAGTATGACACCAGCAATAAAATTCTGAATAACACAGGTCCCACAGTAGGACTTAGTCAAAAAGTAAAAAAAAAAGTAAAATAAAATATGTAAAAAAGTAAAAAAAAAAAAAAAAATTGCACACAAATCACTAAAATCCATTTTGCCGCTCAAAGCGCAGCGTTTGTGATAAAACAAATATAAACGAAAAAATGTACACATAATTGGTATCGCCACATCTGGAATGACCAGTTCTATAAAACTGTCACTTTATTTAGTTAGTTTGGCGAATGCCATAAAAAATAAAAATAAAAAAACACGCCAAAAATTACACTTTCTCATCATACTGACTCACAAAAAAGTGAATAAAAAGCGATAAAAAAATCGGATGTAAAAAAAAATTATACAAATAAAAACGCCAAACCGTCCCGCAAAAAACAAGCCATAACATGGTTCTTTCAGCAAAAAAATAAAAAAGTTACAGCTCTCAGAATGTGACCATGCAAAACCAAGTTCTTTTTTGTAAAATATTGTTTTTAGTCTGTAAAAATAGCAAAGCATAAAAAAAATATAAATCTGGTATCGCTGTAATGGTACCGACCCAGTGGACATATCGGTCTTATCACTTTTACCGCATGGCGAACGGCACAAAAAATAAAAACAATAACTGAATTATTGTTTTTTGTTCATTCTGTGTCTGAAAAATCTGAATAAAAAGCGATCAAAAATTACTATGTGCCCCAAAATGGTACCAAAAAATCTACAGCTTGTTCACCGAAAAATAAAAAAGTTACAGCTTTCAGAATATGGCGATGAAAATAACTACTTTTTATAAAAAAAAAAGCATTTTTACTGTGTGACGGCAGCAAAACCTAGAAAAAAAAACATTTAAATCTGGTATCGCTGTAATCGCACCGACCCAAAGAATAGATCAGCCTTATCGGTTATACTGCACAAGGAACGACGCAAAAATAAAAATAAGATCTATTCTGGTACTGCTGTCTATTTCTTCATTCTGCCTCCAAAAAAAATTGGAATAAGGCTTGATTGACATTTATCCTGCGCTCTCTGCTAGTCGCTTATGTTGGGGTTTCCGTGTAAATTCACCAAAACTGCAATTCAGACAAAAAACCCAGATGGAGCCACTTACTTATCAGACTGATGGAGTCTCTTTGGACTGGTCTCTGTTTTGGTGGCGTACCATCATTTTAGGCTTTTTTTTAGCACACAAGTGTGGACGACCACAGATCTGTGTGTGCCTAAAAAGATGGAGACCACCGAAGCAGATGTCAAACGGACTCCAAAGTGTCTCCATCTGCCTCTTTGTGGTGGGTGGTTCCGTTGGGGGTTTCGTCTGAATCACATTTTTGTGGGATTTACACGGAAACCCCGTCGTAAGTGCTCAGCGTAGACTTGTGATCCAGTTTTATTCTGGAAGCAATCAAAAATGATGTACCCCAAAATATTACCAATAAAACCCCTAATTTATCCCACACAAAACCTGCTCCCTCTCAGGTCCATCATCTGTCCCTGGGACTATGGGGAGTCCCACGTTACCGGTAGAACAAAGACTCTAGAAAAGCGACATGACTCCTCAAATAAAATCCAGTGAATTTTGCGCTCCAAAATCAAAATGCCCCCTCCTTCTGTGCCCCAATGTGTCTAAACCGCAGTAAGCGGCCACATGTTTGGCATTATTGTAGCGGGGAGAGCACTTAACAATTTACCGGGTGTGTGTCACCAGAAGAAATGTATGGGGGCACCACACTTTATGGGGGCACAATGTATGGGCACTAAACTGGCATTTTTGGAATCCTCCAGAATAAAGCCTGGTGTGGATGTTACATAATAGTCACTGCAGCAGTAGATGAATTCATTGAGATGTGTAATTTCTACAATGGGGTCACTTTTGGGGTTTTTCTGCTGTTCTGGCACCTTAGGGGCTCCGCAAATGTCGCCCACAAACTATTCTACCAAAATCTATGCTCCAAAAACCAAATATTGCTCCTTCCTTCTCAGCCCTGACGTGTGGCCTAACACTAATTTCTGATGACATATGGGGCATCATCGCGTTCGGGAGAAATAGGATAACAAATGATGGGGTCCATTTTCTTCTATTATCCGTTGCAAAAATTACAAATTTGGGGCTAAAACTACATTTTCGGGAAAAAAATGAACATTTTCAGTATGCCGACCTAATGTTATCAAATTCTGTGTAGTACCTGTGGGTTCAAAATGCTCACTATACTCATGGATAAAATCCTTGAGGGGTGTAGTTTCCAAAATGGGGTAACTTGTCGGGCTTTTCCACTGTTTAGGCACATCAGGGGCTCTCAAACCGCGACATGACACCCGCAGACCATTCCATCAAAGCCTGCGTCCCAAATGTCACTACTAACATTCCAAGCCCTGCTGTGCGCCCAAACAATAGTTTTCCCCTACATATGGGGTATGTCCGTACTCAGGAGCAATTGCACAACAAATTCTCCTGTTACCCTTGTGAAAATAAAGAAATTGGGGCTAAAAGTACATTTTTGTGGAAAAAAATGTGATTCCTTAATTTCATGGCTCTACGTTATAAACTTCTGTGAAGCACCTGGCAGTTCAATGTGCTCACCACACATCTAGATAAGTTCCCTGAGGGGTCTAGTTTCCAAAATGGTGTCACTTGTGAGGGGTTTCCACTGTTTAGGCAAATCAGGGGCTCCCCAAACGCGACATGGCATCCGCTAATTATTCAAGCAAATTTTACATTCAAAAAGTCAAATGGAGCTTCTTTCCTTCTGAACCCTGCCGTCCGCCCAAACAGTGTTTTTTCCCCACATATGGTTATCAACTTACTCAGGAGGAATTTCACAACAAATTGTATGGGGCAATTTCTCCTGTTAACCTTTTGAAAATGCAAAATTGGGGGCGGAAAAACATTTTTGTGGGAAAAATGTGAAAAGTTTATTTTTACCGCTCAATGTTATAAACTTCTGTGAAGCACCTGGGGGTTTAAAGGTGTTCACCACACATCTAGATAAGTTCCCTGGGGGGTTCCAAAATGGTGTCACTTGTGGGGGGTTTCTAATGTTTAGGCACATCAGGGGTTCCCCAAACGCGACACGGCGTCCGCTACGCTAATTATTCAAGCAAATTTTACATTCAAAAAGTCAAATGGCGCTCCTTCCCTTCCGAACCCTGCCGTGCGCCCAAACAGTGGTTTTCCCCCACATATGGGGTATCAGCGTGCTCAGGAGAAATTGCACACATTTTGTGGTCCATTTTCTCTCGTTACCCTTGTGAAAAAAAAAAATTGGGCCTGAAGTGAACATTTTGTGAAAAAAAAAGTTAAATGAAGCAATGTGGAAGTGTGGCGCCCAGCTGCGCTTGGTACCACAGATCCTAGAAGTGTGCATTAATGGAATCCTCCACAAGAGACCCCCATAAACATTCACACATCTCCACCTTCCACCTCAGACCAGCAGAGGGAGCCCGTTAGGGATATAAATAGAGAAGGTGGAACTAGGCAGTTACTGTTAGTCTGGAGTGCACAGTGAGTGAAGAGCTGTGTGTGAGGAGCAGCACGAGGGTTGCTGTGTAGGCAAGATAGGCCTCCAGCGGTCTTGAAGCCCAGTCTAGACTCAGGAGCTCAAGTAAGTGAGCCCAAGGTGTGCCGACGCCTGTAAGATCGGTGAAGCGCGGCAAGCTGCCGCTAGTGTGAGTAGCCTAGTGAGGGCCCGAGCGTGGCCGAAGGCGAATGGAAAGAGAGTAGCAGTAGGGGCAGAGGAGCTTACCCAGCTCACCCCGAAACATATACCGGACACCGGGTCCGAGCTTACCGGGATCTCTACAACCCAGTAAGGTATAACCGGAATCCCTGGAGAACTACAGGTCCCAGGTTCACCAGAGAGCTGATACGTAACAGAGCCAGGAGACACATAAACCCCGTAAGCTGGGAGCGTGCACTCCAAGAGAAGGCCCTACCACAACGTCAGCTGGTGTAGGACAGAGATAAAGTTAGGCCTAGCTTCAGGGAGGTCAGAAACTTACTACGCAGAGGCAAGAAACAGGAGGCCCTACACCCGCTCATTGGGGAGGATCCTGATATGCACCCTTCACCCTACAGTGCTCCGGGATGTGCCTGAATTACCACCAGTAAAAGGTAGTGAAGTGACTACCGTGTCCGTCCCCGTTCTTGCTCTGACCCGGCTGGGTCTCGTCTGTCCTGCATCCCCCTCTCCGTACGCTGCCCTGAGGCCTATCTCCACCTGTGGGGAGCTATACCATCGAGCTGCCTTATCACCGGCCTCAGTGGACTGCCGCAGCGCTGGTGATCCTCACCAGAAACCACAGGTGGCGTCACGAACTTTCATAGAGTTAATAAATAATCCCCTTTTAAAAGCTGACCCCAGGGTACGGGCCCGGGAGCCGACCACCCCAACATCCCCAAGGCCAGGCAAAGGCCCGGGTACCGAGTCGTCCCCATCCCCCTGGGCGAGTCAGAAGGAAAAAATGAACAGTTCCTGTGAAGCACGTGAAGGGTTAATAAACTTCTTGAATGTGGTTTTGAGCACCTTGAGGGGTTCAGTTTTTAGAATGGTGTCACTTTTGGGTATTTTCCATCATATAGACCCCTCAAAGTCACTTCAAATGTGATGTGGTCCCTAAAAAAATGGTTTTGTAAATTTTGTTGGAAAAATGAGAAATCGCTGGTCAACCTTTAGTCCTTATAACTTCCGAACAAAAAAAAATGTTGGTTCCAAAATTGTGCTGATGTAAAGTAGACATGTGGGAAATGTTATTTCTTAACTATTTTGTGTGACATATCTCTCTGATTTAAAGGCATGAAAATTCAAAGTTTGAAAATTACTAAATTTTCTAAATTTTTGCCAAATTTCCATTTTTTTCACAAGTAAACGCAAGTCTTATTGAAGAAATTTACCACTATCATGAAGTACAATATGTCACGAAAAAACAGTCTCAGAATCAGGGGGATCCATTGAAGCGTTCCAAAGTTATTACCTCATAAAGTGACACTGGTCAGAGTTGTAAAATTTGGCTTGGTCATTAAGGACATAATTGGCTCCATCCTTAAGGGGTTAATAGCCTGTTTATACTAACAGACAAAAGTAAACAATGTGCACTGAGCAATTTGTAATAGATTTGTGCAGTTTGTGATTAATCCCTTAAGGACTCAGCATTTTTTCATTTTTGCGCTTTTATTTTTCCCTCCCCTTCTTCCAATAGCCGTAATTTTTATATTTCCCTATGATAAAGCCATATGAGGGCTTGCTTTTTGTGGAACTAGTTGTACTTTTAAATGACACCATCCATTTTATCATATGATTTACTGGAAAATGGGAAAAAAACTCCAAGTGAGTGAAATTGCAAAAAAACCCTGCAATTCCAGAATTGTTTTTTGGGTTTTGTTTTTTCGATGTTCATACTGCAGTAAAAATGACCTGGAAATATGATTGTCTATGTTGGTATGATTACTACGTTAACAAACTTGCATTTTTTTTATTTAAATGTGAAAAAAAAATAGAAATTCATAAAAAAAATTTGCTTCAGTCGCCATTTTCCAAAACATTTTTTTTTTCGGTCAAAAGAGCTGTGTGAGGACTTGTTTTTTTGTGTGGTGACCTGATGTTTTCTGTGAGGCAGATGCAGGCTATACGTTGTGTTCCAAATTATTATGCAACTTGGGTTTAAGTGTCATAAAGATGTATTTTTTTTGTTTTTTAAATGAACTCATAGATGATATTGTGTCTGAGGGCTCTTCAGATCACTGAAATCAATCTCAAACATCTGTGATAATTAGTTTGCCAGGTGAGTCCAATTAAAAGAAGACTACATAAGGGTATGTACACACGTTCAGGAATTGAAGCAGAAATTTCCTGAGCGTTTTTGCCTCCCCCTGGCAGAAAAAAACGCATGCGGATTTACATGCATTTTTGACGCGTTTTTGAGCATCAATGAATGATTTTTGGAGCTAAATAAAGTTGGTGGGACATTGCTTAAGCCCTTGGATTACCATAAGAACTGGGGTGAGTATATTGGTTCATTTAAATGAATAAAGAACGAGTCTGTTGTATTTCAAATACAGTGTTTACACTGTGTGTTTCTTTACTTTGTTTGGCCATGAAAAGGTCTGATTGACACCTTGACATTACCAAACAAAAGAGCTTGGTGTCAGCTAGCCCCATTTCCCCAATCTTCATTAGCATTTCTATTCATGTAATTTATGCGACTGCTGTGAGCTGTTTTTTTTAGCCTGGGAAGGTGCCACTATGCAAACATTTCCCTGGCCATAAAATAACATCTCACAGCTGGTTTGTTAACCACTACATCCCCCGATCAGCACTCAGCAGCGCTTTGGACACAACGTATTTATATTGGGTCCAAAACGCAATGTTCTAATACCGCACTTTTGTTGTCGGTACATGATAATCCACCGCATATATTGACACTGCAATCGGTCAAAATCTGCAGCAGAGACTGGTGCGTCCGCTACAGGAATTGATACGCTGCGGGTGAGTTTGGGTACGTGGCCACGGTCAGGAGCCGCTGCAGGTTTGACGCTGCGTGTATATACAGTGTCAAACCCGCAGCGTCCAGATGTTACAGCATAGTGGATGGGATATCTAGAAATCCCATGTCTGCTATACGTGCATCAGAGGCTGCGAATCACCTGTGGACACCGACATGCAGCGCGTCTTTCAGGACTGCAGCATGTCAATTTCTAGAAAGTATTGAATGCGGTAAATCTGCATGGTTCAGCGAACACGTGGATTTACCTGCGTTCAATAGAATGCAATGTTTTGGACGCAAAAAAAATTTGCATCCAAGGCGTTGCTACATCTGAATTATGGGCACAGAGCCTAAAATGTAAAAAAAATTTGGCGTGGGCTCCCGAGTCATTTTTATAACCAGCAGAGGGAAAGCCGCAGAAGGGGCCATTAGCCAACAATGTTCCATGGCTATTAATATCAGTCCACAGCTGTTTGTTTAGCCTTTACTGGCTAGATTACAGGGGGACCCCAGAACAAAATTGACGTGGGGTCCCCCTATAAAATCTTGCCAGCAAAGGCAAAACTAGACAGCTGTGGGCTGATATTAATAGCCATGGAAGGGGTCGTGGATACTAGCCCCCTCTGGGGATATTAATATCACCCCTCAGCAGTCCCAGAAATGGTGTATCCATAAGATGCGCCAAATCTGACGCTTAGCCTCGCTCTTCCACACTGCCATGTAGCGGTGGCAGGGGGTAATGGGGTTGGGCTTCATGTCAGCCTTGTATTGGCGGCTGACATGAAGCCCAGGTTAGTAATGGAGGCCCCTATTACTTACTGCGTGGTTAAATGGTTGTCGCTTTTTCAATAAAAGACACAGCCAGAATAAAATATTTTAATGAAAAAAAACAAACATGGTTCTACAATTTTTTTTTATTACACGCCTCCGCAAAGCCCTCGATCTCCTGAAAAAAACGTAAAAAACCCCAACAATATTCCACACCTGTCTGCCGTCAACTACGTAGTCCATGATCAGCGGGGAGTGTCCCACGATGATCTGTATCACTTCTACTACAGCGACATCAGCCATCACTGATGTCACTGCTGTAGAATACAGCACTGTATACTGATAGGGGTGTAAAATCACCCCCTGTCAGTATACAGTGCTGCAGGGGGTCACTGGGGTTCATCAGCTGAAGATCAGAGCTAGAGAGCATGGGAACATTCTAGTGAATGTTCCCACGCTAAGCATCAGCTGATCATTCATGAGACCGATCAGCTGATTACAGGCTTCAGCAATCAGCTGATGGTCATGTGACCATCAGCTGATTGCTGCCGGCACTGATCACCTGATGGTCACGAGGTCCTGTAAGTACACTGCGGGGCGCGAGCCGGGGCCGCTGGACAAGTAAGTATAAGGATTTTTATATACAACCCCTGGCAAAAATTATGGAATCACCAGGCTCGGAGGATGTTCATTCAGTTGTTTAATGTTGTTGAAAAAAAGCAGATCACAGACATGGCACAAAACTAAAGTCATTTCAAATGGCAACTTTAGGGCTTTAAGAAACACTAAAAGAAATCAAGATTAAAAATGTGGTACTCAGTAAAGGTAATTTTTTTCAGAGCAAGCAGAGGGAAAAAATTATGGAATCACTCAATTCTGAGGAAAAAATTATGGAATCACCCTGTAAATTTTCATTTCCAAAACTAACACCTGCATCAAATTAGATCTGCTCGTTAGTCTGCATCTAAAAAGGAGTGATCACACCTTGGAGAGCTGTTGCACCAAGTGGACTGACATAAATCATGGCTCTAACATGAGAGATGTCAATTGAAACAAAGTAGAGGATTATCAAACTCTTAAAAGAAGGTAAATCCTCAAGCAATGTTGCAAAAGATGTCGGTTGTTCACAGTCAGCTGTCAATCTGGACCAAATACAAACAACATGGGAAGGTTGTTAAAGGCAAACATACTGGTAGACCAAGGAAGACATCAAAGCGTCAAGACCGGAAACTTAAAGCAATATGTCTCCAAAACAGGAAATGCACAACAAAAGAAATGAACAAATGAAGAACGAATAGGAGGAACTGGAGTCAATGTCTGTGACCGAACTGTAAGAAACCGCCTAAAGGAAATGGGATTTACATCCAGAAAAGCTAAAAATAAGCCGTCATTAACGCCTAAACAGAAAAAAACAAGATTACAATGGGCTAAGGAAAAGCAATCATGGACTGTGGATGACTGGATGAAAGTCATATTCAGTGATGAATTGCAAATCTGCATTGGGCAAGGTGATGATGCTGGAACTTTTGTTTGGTGCCATTCCAATGAGATTTATAAAGATGACTGCATGAAGAGAACATGCAAATTTCCACAGTCATTGATGATATGGGGCTGCATGTCAGGTAAAGGCACTGGGGAGATGGCTGTCATTACATCTTCAATAAATGCCCAAGTTTACATTGATATTTTGGACAGTTTTCTTATCCCATCAATTGAAAGGATGTTTGGGGATGATGACATCATTCTTCAAGATGATAATGCATCCTGCCATAGAGCAAAAACTGTGAAAACATTCCTTGAAAGAAGACACATAAGGTCAATGTCATGGCCTGCAAATAGTCCGGATCTCAATCCAATTGAAAATCTTTGGTGAAAGTTGAAGAAAATGGTCCATGACAAGGCTCCAACCAGCAAAGCTGATCTGGCAACAGCAATCAGAGAAAGTTGGAGCCAGATTGATGAAGAGTACTGTTTTTCACTCATTAAGTCCATGCCTCAGAGACTGCAAGTTGTTATTAAAGCCAGAGGTGGTGCAACAAAATACTAGTAATGTATTGGAGTGTTCTTTTGTGTGTTTGTTTTTCATGATTCCATAATTTTTCCTCAGAATTGAGTGATTCCATAATTTTTTCCCTCTGCTTGCTCTGAAAAAAATTACCCTTACTGAGTACCACATTTTTGATCTTGATTTATTTTAGTGTTTCTTAATGCCCTAAAGCTGCCATTTGAAATTACTTTAGTTTTGTGCCATGTCTGTGATCTGCTTTTTTTCAACAACATTAAACAGCTGAATGAACATCCTCCGAGCTCGGTGATTCCATAATTTTTGCCAGGGGTTGTATAAGTATAAGGATTTTTTCTTTTATTTTCTCTTTTTTATTCTTTTTTTTTAACTGGTGCTGGAACGCAGGATGGGAGAAGCAGGCTGCTGCTTCTCCCATCCATGCTGCTCTCGCGGTTATCAGCCAGAACAGCGGTCAGAGGGGAGGAGTAGCAGTCTCCTATCCCAACTCGGGTACCAGCCGCGACGTGATTGCGGTGCGATTTTCCGCCTATTGATTTACATTGAAAAGCAGCAAATCCGCATGTATAGATATTATACATGCAGGTTTGCTATGATTCAATGCATGTCAAAGGGCACGATTTCGCCGCAAAATGTCCGCATCATGTGCACAGCACATGCGGATTATCATTGCTCTACATGGCAGACCTATTACCAATCGGTTTTAATGCATTTCCACGGTGGAAAAACTGCCACGGAAACACATTAAAACCGCATCTTGTGATCTCAGCCTAAGAAAGACGTTCCACATTATTATCCAGACCAGAGGTTTCAAGCAGTATGGGAAAGAAAAAAGGATCTCTCTGCTGCCAAAAAGCGTCAAATAGTGCAATGCCTTGGACAAGTTATGAAAACATTAGATAGTTCATGAAAACTTAAACGTAATCATCGTTCTGTTAAGAGATTTGTGGCTGATACAGAGCACAGATGGATTAGTGCAAATAAAGACATAATGAGAAAGGTTTCTGCCAGACAAATTCATCGAATTAATAGAGAGGCTGCTAAAATATCAATACAAAGCAGCAAACAGGTATTTGAAGCTGCTAGAGTTCCGCGAACCTCAAAGTGTGGGGTCCTTCAGAGATTTGCAGTTGTGCATAAACCTACTATTTGGTCACCCATAAACAGTGCTCACAAGCAGAAATGAGTCCAGACTTAAATGAAGACTAATTTTAAAGCAATCTTATTTACTGAGTGATGAGTGCCGTGCAACCCTGGATGGTCCAGATGGATGGAGTAGTGGATGGTTGGTAGATAACCACCATGTCCTAACAAGCAGCAACGTCAGCAAGGAGGTGTCATGTTTTGAGACGGAATCATGGAGGGAGAGCTGGGAGGCCTCTTTAAGGTCCCAGGAGGTATAAAAATGACCTCAGCAAAGTGTATAGAGTTCCTGACTGACCACTTTCTTCTATGATAAAAAAAGGAGAACCGTGCCATCCGCAGAAAATTTCACACTAGGTGAGGGAAAGACTAACTGCACAACAACGGGAAGAGGGGGAGGAAGTCCAAACACTAAGAAAAGAGGGAGTGGAGACCCCTAGGAAGATCACCCTGACTCCCCTAACATCACTTAACAGGTTCCGCACCTATCGTCAAGCAGGAAACCTAATCCCTGACTGTCCCTAGCAATAGGTAGGGAAGGGAAGGAGTGAGCCCTAGTCAGCCTCCACTGCAACTAAAGACAAACAGGTAAACAGACAAGGGAACCACTTAGCTTGAGAAGACACTAGAGAGATTACGCCAACTATCCTCCAAAGGAACTCCAAGAAGACACTGGCCGACTACTAGTACTTCAAGACTGGACAGAGGAAAATAGAGCTATCACCGGCGACTCTCTGGAGAGACTGAAGGTATTTAAACATCCAGTAAGGGTGTGTCAATTAGCATCAGAAGGTCAAGGTCACTGCTATGTCCTAAAGGGAGAAGGATATCTCTACACTACAGAGAAGAGAAGATCAAGAAGGTGCCTGCTGAGCCAAGCACAATGACTTTCTACAGCTGGATCCAGGATGACTGTCTGTCACACCTGACACACCCGTGACAGAAAATCATCTTCATGCATAACAATGCACCATCTCATGCTGCAAATAATACTTCTGAGTCATTGGCTGCTATGGGCATAAAAGGAGAGAAACTCATGGTGTAGTCAAAATCCTCTCCTGACCTCAACCATATTGAGAACCTTTGGAGTATCCTCAAGCAAAAGATTTATGAGGGTAGGAGGCTATTCTGACATACTGCTAAGAAATTCAAGCAGAAACTAGCCTCATATAGTGCTCCATATAGTAAAATGGGGCCCATATATTGCGCCATACAGTACAACGGGCCCCATATATTGCTCCATACAGTATAATGGGCCCCATATAATGCTCCAGTTCTCAGACGCAGAGATTGAAAGATGAGAGAGGCAGGCTCAGCTGACAGCTCCCTCTCCCATCATTGTTTTCAACTATAAGGGCATCAAGGATACCGAAACAGTTGAATGTATGATGCTATGGAGCCCCCCCAACTGACGGGCCCCATAGCATGCCGATGTTCTCGACAACGAGTGGGCCCCCCCAATTGTACAGTGCGCCGGCACTTGCCCAGTTGCACCGAGTGGTGATGGCGGCCTTGGGGCCCTGTGTATATTATAGCCGGCAACTGCCCTGTGTGGAGCTGCCTCTGCTTCTGAGCCCACTCCTAAGTGCCTGACACACTCCATGATGGATATTTCTATCATGGGATGTTAACCCCTTCCTGACTTTAGACATACTCAGTACGTCCTGTTTGGGAAATGCTTCCCGACCTTGGACGTACTGAAAACATCCAGGCGAACATTCAGGCTGTGGGTGAGCAATTGCCTCCTGGGTGTCAGCTGATTCTGACAGCTGACACCTGGCACTCGGTGCCAAGAAAGGAGCAGTGCTCTTACTGCTCCCGACACTTTAACCCTCTAAATGCTGCGATCGCAGCACTTACCTGTCAGGCAGAGGGAGGGAGCCCCCTCTGCTCTTAGATCAGCGCCCTCGCGTAAAGTCGCTGGTGCCCAATCGTTGCCATGGTGACCTGATGTCGTCATGACGATATCCGGGTCACCAGGCACTAGCAAGTTAGTTAGATCATGCGCAGTGCATTACATGTAGGTTATTGTCGCACTCAGGAAAAAAATGGACCTCAGTTTATTATAAAAATTTCTCCTATTAGTCCTTAGAAAAATTAAAAACTTAGGGCTAAAACAACATTTTAGTGGTAAAATGTAATTTATTCTTTCTTCACCCCCCAATGATATAAAATTCTGAGGCATATGTGGTGTCAATATGATCAGTGCACTCCTAGATGAATTCATTTGGGGGTGTAGTTTGTAAAATGAGGTCACATATGGGGGTTTCTGTTGTTCAGGCACCTCAGGGGCTTTGCCAATCTGACATGGCTCCCTCAAACCATTCCAGCAAAATCTGAACTACAATATGGCGCTTCTTCCCTTCTGAGCTTTGCACTGTGCCTTAAAAGTAGTTTTTGACCACATATGGAGTATCGATGTATTCAGGATAAATTGCACAACAAATTTTGGGGTCCTTTTTTTCCTGCTATCCTTGTGAAAATGGAAAATTTCGGGGCTAAAACAAAATTTTTGTAGGGAAAATTTCATTTTCACAGATTAAAGTTGTAACATTCTGTGAAGCACCTGGGGTTTCAAGGTGCTCACCACATGTTAGAGAAATTTCTTGAGGGGTCTAGTTTTCAAAATGAGATCACTTTTCAGGGGTTGCCACAGTTTAGGCACATTAGGGGCTCTCCAAATGCGACATGACATCCGCAGACCTCAAACATCAAAAAGTCTGCATTCCAAAACATCACTCCTTACTTTCTGAGCCCTGTCGTGCGCCAAATTAGTAGTTTTCCCCCACATATGGGGCATCAGCGTAATCAGGAGAAATTGCACAACAAATTATATTGCGCAATTTCTCCCGTTACCCTTATGAAAGTTAAAAAAATTGGGGCTAAAATAACATTTTTGTTGGAAAAAATGTATTTTTAGATTTTCACAGCTCAACGTTATAAACTACTGTAAAGCACCTAGGGGTTAAAGATACTCACCATACATCTAGATACATTCCTTGAGGGGTCTAGTTTCAAAAATGGGGTCACTTGTGGGGGTTTCTACTGTTTAGGCACATCAAGGGATCTCCAAATAGGACATGGTGTCCGCTAATGATTCCAGCAAATTTTGCTCACAAATAGTCAAATGGCGCTCCTTCCATTCCGAGCTCTTCCATGCGCCCAAACAGTAGTTTTCCTCCACATATTGGGTATCAACATACTCAGGAGAAATTGCACAACAAATTGTGTGGTGCAATTTCTCCTGTTACCTTTATGAAAATGCAAAATTTGTGGATTTGTGGCTAAAAGAACATTTTTGTGGGAAAGATTTGATTTTTTTTATTTTCATGTCTCAATGTTATAGACTTCTGTGAAGCACATGGGGGTTCAAGGTGCTCACCACACATCTAGATAAATTCCCTGAAGGATCTAGCTTCCAAAATGGTGTCATTTGTGGTGTTTTCCACTGTTTAGGCATATGAGGGGCTCTCCAAACGAGACATGGCGGCCGATAATTATTCTGGCAAATTTTACATTCAAAAAGTCAAATGGAGCTCCTTCTCTTCAGAGCTCTGCCGTGCACCCAAACAGTGGTTTTCCCTCACATATGGGATATTGGCATGCTCAGGAGAAATTACACAACAAATTTTGGGGTCCGTTTTATCCTGTTACCCTTGCAAAAATAAAATTTAGGTCAAAAGTTTCATTTTTGTGAAAAAAAGTTCAATGTTCATTTTTTTTCCTCCTTCCAAAAATTCTTGTGAAGCACCTGAAAGGTTAATAAACTTCTTGAATGTGGTTTTGAGCACCTTGAGCGGTGCAGTTTTTAGAATGGTGTCATATAGACCACTCAAAGTCTCTTCACATGTGATGTGGTCCCTAACAAAATGGTTTTGTAAATTTTGTTGGAAAAATGAGAAATCGCTGGTCAACTTTTAACCCTTATGACTTCCTAACAAAAAAAATTTGTTTCAAAAATTACACAGATGTAAAGTAAACATGTAGGAAATGTTATTTATTAACTATTTTGTGTGACATAACTCTGATTTAAGGGCCTAAAAATTACATTTTTAAAATTGCTAAATTTTCACAGTTTTCGCCAAATTTCCATTTTTTCACAATTAAACGAAAGTCATATCAAAGAAATGTTACCACTATCATGAAGTACAATATGTCACGAAAAAAACACTCTCAGAATCAGTGGGATCCATTGAAGAGTTCCAGAGTTATTACAATGGTCAGATTTGTAAAATTTGGCTTTGTCATAAAGGTGCAAACAGCCTTGTGGGGTAAAGGGGTTAATGGGTTAATATTGCAATGTATAGGAGACGCTTTGCAATTTATTTATTTTTTCATACTTGAAAAATCACTGATGGTAAAAACTAAAATACCGACCAAACACTGATGAAAATTGGATTCAAAATGCTGATGACACTAGTAGCATTTTTTGTGTATGTGAAAAATCACTTACGTGTGAATGATACCTTATTTTTGCTTCAATTCTGAGTAAATAAATTTACTGTAGTAAAATGGTGACATCACTGTTTTTTTATTTTTTAATAAGTAATGGCCTTAGATTTATAGAATATAAAATATATTTATATTATTACCATTTATCAACTTGTTTAAATTCATTGGAAAGTTAAATTCATTAAGGAGGTCTCCACTTTCAGAAAACCCCTTTCCAAAGCTGCAGTTTGCTTTCAAAACACAGCTGTGCATTACTCACCCTCTCCAGGTCCAGGATTTAGTCTCTGCTGCTTTCAGTGTCTGTTATTGGCTGAAGCGCTGACGTCACATAAGTGAGCTCTGTGGATCTGCTTGAGTAGACAGTAGTGTTGAGCATTCCGATACTGAAATATCGGGTATCGGCCGATATTCGCGGTATCGGAATTCCGATACTTAATTCCGATACTTTTGCAATATCGTATACCGGAATCGGAAGTTCCCATAATGCAATGAGCCATTTTCATTTTATTCAGCCAATGAGTATCCTAAGAAGTGTGGGCACATCCTCTTAGGCATGTAGGCATCTTAACTAATGGCATGGCTGTGATTGGCTGCTGAAATGATGTCATGATGCACTATAAAAGCCGCCGCCGCCATTTTGAGCTCACTCTGCTGTGAATTCAGTTAGGGATAGGACGCTGTTGTTCTGAGGGACAGTTTTAGCTACCTATTTGGTCTATTCTGCTTTACCCAAGCTACTTTATAAATCGCTGTGCCTTGCAGCGCTAGTGCACAGTTCTCTGTGCTGTTCACCACTGTCTGCAAGGTCTGTGTGTGTGAGTGCAGCTCACCCTGTAGTGTGTGCTTCAGCCACGTCTGGTTATAGTGCACTCAGTGTGTGTCACTGCCTCATACATTGTCCTTTTTTGCCAATTCATAATTTTTCCTGACATCTCCTATTAGTGTGGTGGTTCCATCCGTATTCAGCTAAATTGGTTCCAAACACACTATATAGGAGTAGATAGAGAAATTTTTTTGGTCTTGCAGCGCTAGTGCACAGTGCTCTGCATCTGTAATGTTGACCGCTGTCTGCAAGGTCTGGTGTGTGAGTGCAGCTCACCCTGTAGTGTGTGCTTCAACCACGTCTGGTTGTAGTGCACTCAGTGTGTGTCACTGCCTCATACATTGTCCTTTTTTGCCAATTCATAATTTTTCCTGATATCTCCTACTAGTGTGGTGGTTCCATCCGTATTCAGCTAAATTGGTTCCAAACACACTATATAGGAGTAGATAGAGAATTTTTTTTGGTCTTGCAGCGCTAGTGCACAGTGCTCTGCATCTGTACTGTTCACCGCTGTCTGCAAGGTCTGGTGTGTGAGTGCAGCTCACCCTGTAGTGTGTGCTTCAACCACGTCTGGTTGTAGTGCACTCAGTGTGTGTCACTGCCTCATACATTGTCCTTTTTTGCCAATTCATAATTTTTCCTGATTTCTCCTATTAGTGTGGTGGTTCCATCCGTTTTCAGCTAAATTGGTTCCAAACACACTATATAGGAGTAGTTAGAGGAGCCTTTCTGCAGCATTGGGCCCTGCAGCCCCAGCCAGATTAGTATTAGCCTATTTTTTGCAGCCTCATCTATTGCATTGTAGGTTACCTTCCTACATTGTAATAGCTACAAAAAGTTTGTGATACTATCGTTATTACATCTTTAGGCACATCCAGTGTCTTTTTGTGACAAAAAAAACCTAAATAAAGTTCACCAAACACTCCACTTTACAGTTTTGTAGGCCACATTAGCTCATATTAAAGTCTAGTCCACACTTTATAAAATTAGTGTTTCTTATACCTGTTAGCAGCTGTTCAGGAATAAGCACACTAAGCCCTTAGTACTTTTCTGCCTATCTTTATCAGTCTACCAAGATGAAGAAGGCAGGGAGTAAGGCATGTGGTCGTGGGCGTGGGCGTGGAGTTTCTGCAGGGAGAGGACGTGAGGATTCTGTGCCTGCAGGGAGAGGACGTGGGGATTCTGTGCCTGCTGCGGGCACCAGTGACTCAGCATCCCCCAGTTTAACCAGGGAACAGTCCTTTATGCGCAGCTTTGTAGGAGCTAGCTGTACCCCACTGCTGCGCGAGGACCAAATTGAAGCCGTTGTCGGATGGATGGCAGCTAACGCATCGACTTCAATTAGTTCCAGATCCTCTCAGGTCCTGAGCACTGAAGAGCACCCATCTGTCTCTTCACCACCTGCCAAATTGCCCAGGCAGTCAGAGAGCCCTGGACAGGAGCCATCTCTACTTCTGTTCTCTGAATCTCTTGACTTGGAAAGAGGGGGCCAGCCAAGCAGAATTCGAGAATTTGAAGAAGAGGTAGCATGCAGTGATGCGCAACCGTTTTGTCTCTCTGAATCTGAAGAGGCGGGTGGGCCAGTGCCTATGGTCAGCAGCACACCTCAGTACGCATCTGATGATGAGACTCAGGTGCCACTTTCTGGTGCGTACTGTGCTGTCGAGACTACCCAGGAGAAGCAGTTGTTTGAAGAGGGTGGTGTAGATGATGAGGTCCTTGACCCATCATGGCGTGAGGGACAGGAAGGTGGTGGGAGCAGCTCTGAGGAAGAGATTCCCCGAACAGCCCAAAAAGGAGGGAGAGGGAGGGGGCAGACTTGGTTGCCTGTAGCCTCCACTTCGGCACCCATTAGGAGCATGGCTCTTCCAAAATCCAAAGCGGGCGCTCCCAAGACTTGCAGTGCCTGGTCCTTTTTTGACACAGTTGCAGATGACATTTGCTTTGTCAAATGCAAGCTGTGTAATCAGAAGGTGAAAAGAGGGAAAAGTGTCAGCAACCTCAATACCACAAATATGTGGAAACATGTGCGGACCAAGCACGTGGTGGAGTTACAAAAACACACTGAAGACCTAGGCCAACCTACAGCGCCACCTACCACCTCTTCAGCTCGTGTTGTAGCCTCTTCCTCCAGCTCACACACAGCTGGTTCGGCTTCCTCACAGGATCGCCATGGAAGAATCTCTGGCACTGTTGTACAGAGACACAGTGTAATTCCACCCACAGCACCACTTTCCCAGTCATCCTCACACTCCCAGGCCAGTCTACAGCCATCGTTAGCACAGGCATGGGAGAAAAGGCGCCCATACTCGGCAAACCACCCCCGAGCACAGGCTCTGAATGCTGGCATTGCTAAACTACTGGCCCTTGAAATGCTATCATTCAGGCTGGTGGAGACTGACACATTCCGTAACTTTATGGCATTGGCAGTCCCACAATACAACGTGCCCAGCCGATTTTATTTCAGCAGGCAAGCCGTCCCTGCCCTGCAACATCATGTGGAGGGAAAAATTAAACATGCGCTACAAAACGCCGTCAGTAGCAAGGTCCACCTGACCACCGATGCGTGGACCAGTAAGCATGGACAGGGACGATACCTTTCCCTCACTGCCCATTGGGTAAATGTTGTGGAGCCGGGTACAGATCTTGAGAGTGGCGCTGTACGTGTTCTGCCAACTCCAAGGATTGCAGGAATCCAGTCTGTAGACATTGACTCCTCCTCATACTCCAGTTCCTCTGAATCAGCGCTGCAGGAGCCGTCACGGTCTACCTCCACATTGACCCGTGAACGGTTACCTGTTATGGTGACCAATATGAGCACAGCCGTGGCCAAACGTCAACAGGATGTATTAAAATGAATTTCTTTGGGGAATCGAAGCCACACAGCGCAGGAGCTCTGGAATGCCATCAAGCAGCAGAGCGACGTGTGGTTTGTGCCAGCGAATCTCCAGCCAGGCATGGTAGTGTGTGACAATGGCCGAAATCTGGTGGCAGCTCTGGGCCTAGGCAACCTCACTCACATCCCATGTCTGGCACATGTGCTCAACTTGGTCGTGCAGAGTTTTTTGAGGGACTATCCGGATCTTGATGCACTGCTTCACAAGGTCCGCATAGAGTGCGCTCACTTGCGGCGTTCCAGCAATGCAAGATCACGCATTGCAGCTCTGCAGCGCCGATTACGTCTTCCGGAACATCGCATCATATGTGACCTACCCACCAGGTGGAATTCAACGTTACATATGTTGGAGAGGTTGTGTGAGCAGCAGGCAGCAGTAATGGAGTACCAGCTGCAGCAGGCGCAAACAAGTCACAGTGCACGCCGTTCACACTTCACCACCACTGAGTGGGCCTCTATGAAGGACATTTGCCACGTTTTGCGTGCCTTCGATTATTCCACACGGATGGCGAGTGCAGATGATGCACTAGTCAGCATGACTATCCACCTTATCTGCCTGCTTGAAAAAACACTGCAAGCACTAAGGGACGAGGTTTTGGAAGAGGTGGAGGATGAGGAGTCACAAATGCCATCTGCTTCTCTACAGTCTGCGCAACGTGGTTCCTCACAAAGGCCTAGGCAGGGGACACTTTGTGAGGAGGATGAGGAGGAGTCAATGGATGAGGAAGACATCTGTCCAGAGGAGGGAGGTACACAATGCTCTAGTAGTCAGTATCTAGAGCGAGGGTGGGGTGATGCAGAGCAGGCAGAGATCACGCCTCAAGCAGGGGACAGCGTTTCTTGGCCAGTTGGCAGTCTGCAGCACATGGTTGATTTCATGGTGCAGTGCCTGAGAAACGACCGCCGCATCGCCCACATTCTCAACACGGCTGATTATTGGGTGTCCACCCTCCTAGATCCTCGCTACCGGGACAACTTACAAAGCCTCATAACACCGTTGAACCGGGAGCGTAAAATGCGGGAGTACCAAGATGCACTGGTGCATTCCATCATGTTCTCCATTCCAACCGAGAGCAGTGCTGCTAGTGCTTTACAAAGCAGCTCAGTGCGTCGAGGCAGTGGAGGAAGCTCTGCACAAAGAGGGAGCAGAAGCAGCGCCTCAGCACAAGGCAAGATCAGTATGGCCGAAATGTGGCAAAGTTTTGTGTCCCCGCCGCCACAAATGTCTACACCATCACAGACGGCTCCAGTCAGCAGGAGGCAATGTTTCCGTCAGATGGTGACAGACTACATGTCTTGCCCTCTTAGCGTACTCCCAGACGGCTCTTCTCCCTTCAAGTTTTGGGTCTGTAAGCTGGATACATGGCCAGAGCTTAGTCAGTATGCATTGGAGGTGCTAGCTTGCCCTGCTGCTAGTGTATTATCGGAACGCGTCTTTAGTGCCGCAGGTGGTGTACTAACAGACCGCCGCATACGACTATCCTCCGATAACGTTGACCGGCTTACTTTTCTCAAAATGAACAAGGCCTGGATCTCTCATGAATTTGCCAGTCCTCTTCCAGAATAAATAATTGGTTGGCAACAGTATCCAGGTCTCCTGTTGTGTTCATGTTTCTACCACCTGAACTGTAATCCCTGAGCTCCAACACCGCCAGTTGGCGCTTGGAAGTGCCGTCTGCACAGTCAACAATTGCTGCCGTGTTATTGGGGTTCAGTAACGTCAGCTGTTCCCCTGCTGTGCGGACGGCAATTTCTCCTGCTCTGTCCACATTCTCACTACTACAGATTTTAAAGTTGCTCCAATTACACCTCTGGCTCCTCTGTTTTCAGTATTATCCCTGAGCTCCAACACCGCCAGTTGGCGCTCGGAAGTGCCATCTGCACAGTCAACACTTGCTGCCGTGTTATTGGGGTTCAGTAACGTCAGCTGTTCCCCTGCTGTGCGGACGGCAATTTCTCCTGCTCTGTCCACATTCTCACTACTACAGATTTTAAAGTTGCTCCAATTACACCTCTGGCTCCTCTGTTTTCAGTATTATCCCTGAGCTCCAACACCGCCAGTTGGCGCTCGGAAGTGCCGTCTGCACAGTCAACACTTGCTGCCGTGTTATTGGGGTTCAGTAACGTCAGCTGTTCCCCTGCTGTGCGGACGGCAATTTCTCCTGCTCTGTCCACATTCTCACTACTACAGATTTTAAAGTTGGTCCAATTACACCTCTGGCTCCTCTGTTTTCAGTATTATCCCTGAGCTCCAACATCGCCAGTTGGCGCTCGGAAGTGCCGTCTGCACAGTCAACACTTGCTGCCGTGTTATTGGGGTTCAGTAACGTCAGCTGTTCCCCTGCTGTGCGGACGGCAATTTCTCCTGCTCTGTCCACATTCTCACTACTACAGATTTTAAAGTTGCTCCAATTACACCTCTGGCTCCTCTGTTTTCAGTATTATCCCTGAGCTCCAACACCGCCAGTTGGCGCTCGGAAGTGCCGTCTGCACAGTCAACACTTGCTGCCGTGTTATTGGGGTTCAGTAACGTCAGCTGATCCCCAGCTGTGTGTCCGGCAAATTCTCCTGCTTTGTCCACATTCACTGTACTACGGATTTAAAACCTCCTCCAAATACACCTCTGGCTCCTCTGTTTTTAGTATTTACCCTGGGCTCCAATACCGCTAGTTGCTGCTCAGAAGTGCCGTCTGCACAGTCAACGCTTGCTCCAGTGTTATTGGGGTTCAGTAACGTCAGCTGATCCCCAGCTGTGTGTCCGGCAAATTCTCCTGCTTTGTCCACATCCACTGTACTACGGATTTAAAACCTCCTCCAAATACACCTCTGGCTCCTCTGTTTTTAGTATTTACCCTGGGCTCCAATACCGCTAGTTGCTGCTCAGAAGTGCCATCTGCACAGTCAACGCTTGCTCCAGTGTTATTGGGGTTCAGTAACGTCAGCTGATCCCCAGCTGTGTGTCCGGCAAATTCTCCTGCTTTGTCCACATCCACTGTACTACGGATTTAAAACCTCCTCCAAATACACCTCTGGCTCCTCTGTTTTTAGTATTTACCCTGGGCTCCAATACCGCTAGTTGCTGCTCAGAAGTGCCGTCGGCACAGTCAACGCTTGCTCCAGTGTTATTGGGATTCAGTAACGTCAGCTGATCCCCAGCTGTGTGTCCGGCAAATTCTCCTGCTTTGTCCCCATCCACTGTACTATGGATTTAAAACCTCCTCCAAATACACCTCTGGCTCCTCTGTTTTTAGTATTTACCCTGGGCTCCAATACCGCTAGTTGCTGCTCAGAAGTGCCGTCTGCACATTCAACGCTTGCTCCAGTGTTATTGGGGTTCAGTAACGTCAGCTGATCCCCAGCTGTGTGTCCGGCAAATTCTCCTGCTTTGTCCACATCCACTGTACTACGGATTTAAAACTTGCTCCAATTACACCTCTGGCTCCACTCTGTTTTTAGTATTCACCCTGGGTTCCAGCACCGCCAGCTGGTTCTCGGTAGTTCCATTTGCTTTTGTACCTTCTACTACCCATCCGGGTTCCAGTACCGTCAGCTGGTTCTCGGCAGTGACTTTGGCACGGGTACTCCCTCCTGCCCAGCCTGGTTCCAGCACGCCAGCTGTTTCCGGGTAGTGTCAACGTCACTTTGCCTCCAATGCGTTGTCCTGTCGTGTTGCGGTCGGGTTAGCCGACTCTATGGTGCCTGCAGTTTAGGTGACTCCTATGTGGGCTGCGGGATCTGCCAATGAAGGCTGGTTCCATAGTGCCAATAGGACAAGCACCCCCTGTAGGACTGTGGGTTTTGGTAACTGCGGCCGGCTCGCGGCCTTGAACTTTTTTTTACATGGGTACCTTCTGCTACCCATCCGGGTTCCAGTACCGTCAGCTGGTTCTCGGCAGTGCCTTTGGATTAGGTGCCTCCTTCTCGGTATCCAAGTTCCACCAACGTCTGCTGGTCCTTGGTAGTGCTTTCTGGCACAGGTACCTCCTGCTTAGTAACCGAGTTCCAGTACCGTCAGCTGGTCTTCGGCAGTTCCATTGGCTCTTGTACCTTCTGCTACCCATCCGGGTTCCAGTACCGTCAGCTGGTCCTCGGTAGTTCCATTTGCTCTTGTACCTTCTACTACCCATCCGGGTTCCAGTACTGTCAGCTGGTTCTCGGCAGTGACTTTGGCACGGGTACTCCCTCCTGCCCAGCCTGGTTCCAGCACGCCAGCTGTTTCCGGGTAGTGTCAACGTCACTTTGCCTCCAATGCGTTGTCCTGTCGTGTTGCGGTCGGGTTAGCCGACTCTATGGTGCCTGCAGTTTAGGTGACTCCTATGTGGGCTGCGGGATCTGGCAATGAAGGCTGGTTACATAGTGCCAATAGGACAAGCACCCCCTGTAGGACTGTGGGTTTTGGTAACTGCGGCCGGCTCGCGGCCTTGAACTTTTTTTTACATGGGTACCTTCTGCTACCCATCCGGGTTCCAGTACCGTCAGCTGATTCTCGGCAGTGCCTTTGGATTAGGTGCCTCCTTCTCGGTATCCAAGTTCCACCAACGTCTGCTGGTCCTTGGTAGTGCTTTCTGGCACAGGTACCTCCTGCTTAGTAACCGAGTTCCAGTACCGTCAGCTGGTCTTCGGCAGTTCCATTGGCTCTTGTACCTTCTGCTTCCCATCCGGGTTCCAGTACCGTCAGCTGGTCCTCGGTAGTTCCATTTGCTCTTGTACCTTCTACTACCCATCCGGGTTCCAGTACCGTCAGCTGGTTCTCGGCAGTGACTTTGGCACGGGTACTCCCTCCTGCCCAGCCTGGTTCCAGCACGCCAGCTGTTTCCGGGTAGTGTCAACGTCACTTTGCCTCCAATGCGTTGTCCTGTCGTGTTGCGGTCGGGTTAGCCGACTCTATGGTGCCTGCCGTTTAGGTGACTCCTATGTGGGCTGCGGGATCTGGCAATGAAGGCTGGTTACATAGTGCCAATAGGACAAGCACCCCCTGTAGGACTGTGGGTTTTGGTAACTGCGGCCGGCTCGCGGCCTTGAACTTTTTTTTACATGGGTACCTTCTGCTACCCATCCGGGTTCCAGTACCGTCAGCTGGTTCTCGGCAGTGCCTTTGGATTAGGTGCCTCCTTCTCGGTATCCAAGTTCCACCAACGTCTGCTGGTCCTTGGTAGTGCTTTCTGGCACAGGTACCTCCTGCTTAGTAACCGAGTTCCAGTACCGTCAGCTGGTCTTCGGCAGTTCCATTGGCTCTTGTACCTTCTGCTACCCATCCGGGTTCCAGTACCGTCAGCTGGTCCTCGGTAGTTCCATTTGCTCTTGTACCTTCTACTACCCATCCGGGTTCCAGTACCGTCAGCTGGTTCTCGGCAGTGACTTTGGCACGGGTACTCCCTCCTGCCCAGCCTGGTTCCAGCACGCCAGCTGTTTCCGGGTAGTGTCAACGTCACTTTGCCTCCAATGCGTTGTCCTGTCGTGTTGCGGTCGGGCTAGCCGACTCTATGGTGCCTGCAGTTTAGGTGACTCCTATGTGGGCTGCGGGATCTGGCAATGAAGGCTGGTTCCATAGTGCCAATAGGACAAGCACCCCCTGTAGGACTGTGGGTTTTGGTAACTGCGGCCGGCTCGCGGCCTTGAACTTTTTTTTACATGGGTACCTTCTGCTACCCATCCGGGTTCCAGTACCGTCAGCTGGTTCTCGGCAGTGCCTTTGGATTAGGTGCCTCCTTCTCGGTATCCAAGTTCCACCAACGTCTGCTGGTCCTTGGTAGTGCTTTCTGGCACAGGTACCTCCTGCTTAGTAACCGAGTTCCAGTACCGTCAGCTGGTCTTCGGCAGTTCCATTGGCTCTTGTACCTTCTGCTACCCATCCGGGTTTCAGTACCGTCAGCTGGTTCTCGGCAGTGCCTTTGGATTAGGTGCCTCCTTCTCGGTATCCAAGTTCCACCAACGTCTGCTGGTCCTTGGTAGTGCTTTCTGGCACAGGTACCTCCTGCTTAGTAACCGAGTTCCAGTACCGTCAGCTGGTCTTCGGCAGTTCCATTGGCTCTTGTACCTTCTGCTACCCATCCGGGTTCCAGTACCGTCAGCTGGTCCTCGGTAGTTCCTCAGCTTTCTTGTACCTTCTGCTACATTTCCAAGTTCAAGCTTTTTGAAATGGTTCTTGGTAATCACTCTAGATCTCCCTGACGAGGACCCTGAAGACGAAGACCCTGAAGACCAACCCTAAGAAGACGAGGACCCCGAAGACGACGACCCTGAAGACGAGGACCCTGAAGACCACCCCGAAGAAGACGAGGACCCTGAAGACCACCCCGAAGAAGACCAGGACCCTGAAGACCACCCCGAAGAAGACGAGCACCCCGAATACGAGGACCCAGAAGACCAACCCGAAGAAGACGAAGACCCCGAAGACGAGGACCACCGAAGACGACGACCCTGAAGACCACCCCGAAGAAGACCAAGAAGATGACCCTGAAGAAGTTGACCAAGAGGACAAAGAAGAGAAGACAAGCACCAAGATACAGAAGAACAAGAGACAGAAAACCAAGAAGCAGAAATACAAGAAGCTGCAGAACAAAAAGCGGAAGAACATTAAGCATAAGACTAAAAATCAGAGCAAAAGATAATATCTAAATTATAAGCAGAAGATGACTAAGCAGTGTATGGGGGTGAGTCCGTTCCTCCTCGTGGTGCCCCTGGAAAAGACCTGCTGCTGCAGGCCAAACTGAACGCGGACAAATCCTGTTGTAAATCTTTTGTGACGGGCAGAACGAAAGGTGTAATGTCCAACCTTTTATAAATAACAACTACAGGAATGCCTGCCGCAAATAAGAATATGATGAAGAAGAAGAAGATGAAGAAGATGAAGAAGCAGAATATGAAGAATGTAAAAAAAAAGAATAATACGAAGAAGGTGAAGAAGAAGAAGATGAAGAAGGTGAAGAAGAAGTGGATGAAAAAGATGCTGAGGATGATGAAGGAGAAAGTGTGGGAGAAGTAAAAAAGAAGGTGAAGAGCATGGAAGTAGTGAAACATAAATATCTGACAAAATATAAAAATACTTAACATAGTCAATATTTCCGTAACTCAGAATATCTTAAAAAAAAATATTAATTCCTGCTATTCCATTTGATTGGGCTAAACCTCTATGCCTTTATTGTCTCCCCCACCTCCCCCAATACATTCTACATTATTCTTAGTTGTTTTCCTTCATGTAGAATTAACCTACAAGGAAAGAAAGGGTTTATTTTCATTCCGATATTTCTGTCCCATTGACTTGCATTGGTTTCCGGTATCGGAATCGGCGATATCCGATACTTTTTCGGTATCGGTCCGATCCAATCCGATCCGATATTTCCGGATATCGGAAGGTATCGCTCAACACTAGTAGACAGCACACAAATCTGAGAGCAGTGCTGTCAATGTGAATCAGCGCTGCAGACAATAACAAACACTGTGAGCAGCAGCAGAGAATCAGCGCCGTACCTATTGTGGCTTTGGAAAGCGGTTTTCTAAAAGTGGAAAAGTCCCTTAACCAAAATTAATAATAGATAATATATATATACACTCCTCAACACTGAAATTGCAACACAAAGTAAAAGTTGTGAAATTATATAAATCACAGGATCCATGGACATGTTAATGATATGCAAATGAAGAAAAAGTGGGGACTACATTTTCAAAACATGTTGATTTTCTTCAGTATCAAGTATAAGCGCCACGAGCAGAAATGCATACACCTACTCGCCTTGGCTGCTATCAGTGACAAGGTTATTAATAGTTGTATAGTAGTCTGAGGAAGGTTCTGCCATGCTGAATGCACTTGGACACACAAATCAAACATCCAACTATAGTGGTTCCAGTGATGGCAACTGAAGCTGGAATGGAGATTTATCCTCTTCAGAGATAATTTCCTATTTTGTCTTGGATACACAATGATATCAGGAGATTGCTTTAAAGACTACATGGGCAATGCCATGAAGAAGCCTTTAGGAGGGAACACGACAGTGTCCCAAGAGCCGTTTTTCAACATAACAAGGCCAGACCACATGTTACTTAGTAATATAGTTTTTAAAGTTGAAGGAAGACTAAGTCCATCTAGTTCAACCCACAGCCGCCTAAAAAAACATGTGGCAAACACTAAGCTCCACCTTGGGGAAAAAAATTCCTTCCCGACTCCATACGACAATTAGACTAGTTCCCTGGATCAACGCCCTATCAAGGAATCTAGTATATATAACCTGTAATATTATACTTTTCAAGAAAGGCATCCATGCCGTTCTTAAATTTTAGTAGTCAATCACTCATTAAAACATCATGCGGCAGAGAGTTCCATAGTCTCACTGCTCTTACAGTAAAGAATCCGCATCTGTGATTATGATTAAACCTTCTTTCCTCCAGACGTAGAAGATGCCCCCTTGTCCCCGTCTCTGGCCTCAGAGTAAAAACATCAGTAGACAGGTCTTTGTACTGTCCCCTCATATACTTGTACATAGTAATAAGATCACCCCTAAGCCTTCGTTTTTTCAAACTAAATAACCCCAAGTCTAATAACCTGTCTTGGTATTGCAGACCCCCCAGTCCTCTAATAACCTTGGTCGCTCTTCTCTGCACCCACTCTAGTTCAGCTATGTCTTTCTTATACACCGGAGTCCAGAACTGTACACAGTATTCTAAGTGTGGTCGCACTAGTGACTTGTATAATTATGTTCTCCTCATGAGCATCTATGCCTCTTTTAATGCATCCCATTATTTTATGTGCCTTTGCAGCAGCAGCCTGACACTGGCCACCAAACGTGAGCTTGTCGTCCACCAATACACCCAGGTCTTTTTCAGTGACAGTTTTGCCCAGTGTTTTACAATTAAGTGACGCGCCCCTGGGCCTGTGTCGCGCTGCGTTGCGCACGCGGGAGCCTACCCGGAGCCGGATCAGTGGAGGGTTGTAGTCTCGTGGCGGTGACCCGGTCCGTGCCCAGGGAGTCAAACTGGACGGCAGTCTATTAGTAGTAAATAGTTGATGACTACGCCACCCGTTGAGTGCAGCCAGAGAGCTGCTGCTGCGGGGCAGACCGCTGAGGCCGATGGTAGGATTATGCAGCGTGATAGTATAACCCCCAACGGGAGGGGTATGGCCTCAGGGCAGCCGACGTGGATGATGGGGGTAGCAGGAACCACTCAGAGACGGTACGGTGTAGTTCAGGGTCTTTACTGGTAACAACGATAGACCCTCCCGGAGTACTTGCTAGCGAACGGGGCCTGGTCAGTCCTTGAGCAGATGGGATCTCCCCTGGCCAGGCGTAGTTGTAGGCCTCCCAAACTGACTGTACTCTTCTGGCTACCTTGCTAGAAGCTGATGTAAGTAGCCCACGTCCCTGAGTGTACCGTGTGGTGCTCACCCGTATGGCCGGTGACTCGGGGCCTTCTAATGGCTTCCGCTCCACGATGGCGGTGCTGGTCCCACACGTGTGACCGTGCCTTCGGGCTTCTGGGCCAGAGGACCTGAAATCCCCTGCCTGACGGATTCTGCTGCTGGGTAGGAGTTAGTCCCCACAGCCTCGGACTCCGGGTCCGGAAAGAAGTCTTCTTAGTCAGGGCGAGCTCTGCAGCTGCCAGCCCCTGACTCCTTGTGACTCTGCTGTTTCCTATGCTGCTTCTTGTCTCCACTCTCCTTGTCTCCCTCTCCCTGCCTCAGCCCTGGGTTTATACAGGGGAAGTTCTTCCCCTCCCAAGACTGGGCAGGAGGTGTGGCATGCACAGGATCCCTGACCAAAGGACCTCCCACCTGCTCTCAGACATAACATTACATTACTGTGGAAAACCAGACCCCTGGGGTGCCACATTCCCCCCTAGTGAAATTTAGTACTCCGGGACTAAACACATTTAGAAAAACATAACAAAGTATAACAATAACAATACTATAAGAAAAACACATAAGATGGTTACGGCGTGTCCGCAACCGGATGCAGTCTTTGAAGAAAAGCAAAGGTGTCCATTTCACCAACACAGGGAGACGTAACCAGGTAGGGGTCTGTCCTACCCCGAGTCCTTAACAGTCTCTAGTCCATCCTGGGTTACGCTCCAACTATATACAAGGATTCCCGGTAAATCCACCAAGGTTTCCTAAAAACAACTGGAAACACAGAATTATACACAAGCAACAATACACAGATAAACATAAATAAAACTATTTTTACACTTCAAATTCTCCAGCGTGCGGGTAACTGGCCTCTAGTGGCCCTAGTGGACCTACGGAGCTGACTGTCTGGCCCTGAACTACAGGGTGTAGGAGCTGTCAAGGGTAAACTGGGCAGCTGTCTACCGGCTCTTTGTCTCACTAGGGGTACGGCAGGCTCACTATAAGCAGAGAGTTGATTCTCCTGTTCTACTCGTGTGGAGTCTTCTGCCTCCTGGACCGGCTGTTCTTCCAGCTCTACCCGTTGCTCCGTAGGTTCTTGGGATGATGGTTGGAGGAAGGTGAGTACGGGTACCACAACTGCACCATTGACTTGAGTCCAAGACCGAGGGAAGTCCCCGAGCACGGTACTAACCATATCTTCCCTTTCTCCCACGGGTCGATGGTCTTCTTGTTCCTCTTCAGGGTCCCTCAGTTGTTCGGGACACTTCTTCAGGTGGTCCCGGGATACAATGGCTGTGGTTTCCCCTCCGTCTTTACTGATGGTACAGACCTTCGGGTTCTCGTGGCTTGAGGGCAGTACGGTGTACGGGTCCTTCTCCCACTGGTCATCCAACTTGTGGAGCCGTCTTTTCCTCTTCAAGACCTGCTCTCCGGGTACCAGGGGAACAGCGGGAGCATACTGGTTGTAAGTCTTCTCTTGTCTTTCCCTAGCCTGACAGAGACTTCGCTCCACGCTCTCTTGTACTCTCCGGTACTGCTGCTGCCTCTCTGTGTCCCAGTCTGTTTCTGGTGAAGTGTCCTCAGGTGTCAGGACTCCCATTTCCAGGTCAACAGGTAACTTACCAGGTCTCGCCCTCATTAGGTAAGCCGGGGTACAGTTGGTGGAACCTACCGGGATGTGGTTGTATAGGTCCACCAGATCGGGCAACTTCTCAGGCCACAGACTGCGTTCTTCCAGGGGCAATGTTTTTAGAAGATCCATTACCACCTGGTTCATTTTTTCACAAAGTCCATTAGTTTGCGGATGGTAGGGTGTCGTCCTTATCTTCCGGCAGCCATACAGATTGCAGAATTCCTGGAAGACCTCCGCTTCAAAGGCAGGTCCCTGGTCCGTCAGCACTTGGTCCGGGTACCCGTGTGGACGGCAGAAGTGCTGCTGGAAGGCTCTAGCTGCTGTTTGAGCCGTTAAGTCCTTGACGGGGACGACAACCAAGAACCGGGAGTAATGATCCACGATGGTTAACGCGTAGACGTAGCCACTTCTGCTTGGGGTCAGTTTTACATGATCCAAGGCTACCAGTTCCAACGGTTGCCGGGTGACGATGGACTGCAGGGGAGTCTTCTGGCTGGCCCGGTCCTTCCTTCTCAGATTGCACGGGCCACAGTCTCTGCACCACTTCTCGATGGTTCCCCTCATGCCTACCCAGTGGAACCGCTCGCGCAGCAGGAACTCCAGCTTTTTCCACCCGAAGTGTCCAGCTCCGTCGTGGTATGCCTCCATCACCATGGCTGCGTCTCTTCGTGGCACCACTACTTGCCAGAGTAGTTCATGCGTCCGGGAGTTGACCATTCTGCGGCACAACTTCCCCTTGTAAAGGAATAGTCGACTCTTCTCCGCCCACAGTTGTTTGGCTTCCTCCGGAGCGTCTGGTTCAAGGCGAGCCTCCGGCCGAGTCAGCATCTCCTTCACCAGTCGGACGGCAGGGTCGCTGTCTTGCGTTTCCGCCCAGTTGTAGTGGGGTAAGGGGTTCAACGTAGCAGCCTGCTTACCCCTTACCCGGTGGGAATACTGGATAGTCCCATGACGGTGGAACGCAGGGAGTTCAACTTCTTCCAGTCCCTCCGGATCTTCTCCTTCGTCCGGCAGGTTGGGCATCCTGGACAGGGCATCCGCGTTAGTATTGGAGCGTCCTGCCCGGTATTTGATTGTGAACTCGTAGTTGGACAGACGGGCCATCCACCTCTGCTCCAGGGCACCGAGTCTTGCCGTGTCCAGGTGTGTCAACGGGTTGTTATCCGTGTATACGGTGAACCGGGAAGAAGCGAGGTAATGCCTAAAGCGCTCGGTGACTGCCCATACCACGGCCAGGAACTCTAGCTTAAATGAGCTGTAATTCTCGGGGTTCCTTTCGGTGGGTCGCAGTTTTCGGCTGGCATAGGAGATTACTCGTTCTCTCCCCTGCTGAATCTGGGACAGTACGGCTCCTAGCCCGATGTTACTGGCGTCGGTGTAGAGGATGAAGGGCTGGCTATAGTCCGGGTACGCCAAGATTTCATCCCCCGTGAGGGCCATCTTCAGCTGGCGGAAGGACTCTTCTTCTAGCTCTTCCCATTTGAAGGGCGGCTTCTGGTTCTTGGCCTTTCGGGACTGGCCTATCAGGAGGTCCTGCATAGGCGCTGCCTTTTTGGTGAAACCGGGAATAAACCTTCGGTAGTAGCCTACCAACCCTAGGAACTGCCGCACTTCTTTTACGCTGGAGGGGCTTGGCCATCCCTTAATTGCGGTGATCTTATCGGGGTCGGGAGCCACTCCGTCAGCGCTCACCACGTGTCCCAGGTATTGCACCTTTGGTTTCAGGAGGTGACACTTGGAGGGTTTCACCTTTAGGCCGTAACTCGCCAGAGCTTCGAACACCTCCGCCAGGTGTTTCAGGTGGTCCTCATAAGTTTTGGAGTATACGATGACATCGTCCAGGTACAACAGGACCGTCTCGAAGTTTCTGTGGCCCAGACAGCACTCCATTAATCGTTGGAAGGTTCCTGGGGCGTTGCAGAGTCCGAACGGCATGCAGGTGAACTCGCTAAGTCCCATCGGGGTGGTGAATGCGGTCTTCTCCCGGTCCGCCTCTGCTACAGGAACCTGCCAGTACCCGCTAGTGAGATCCAAGGTAGAGAAGAAGTTAGCAGATCTTAAAGCAGCCAATGACTCCTCTATCCTTGGTAAGGGGTACGCATCCTTGTGTGTGATACGGTTGATTTTCCGGTAATCTACACACATCCTCATGGTGTTGTCTTTCTTTTTGACTAAAACTAGTGGGGCTGCCCAGGGGCTACAGCTATCCCGGATTACCCCAGCCTCCTTCATGTCTCTAAGCATCCCCTTGGCGTGTTGGTAATGTGCAGGGGGTACGGGTCGATACCTCTCTTTTATGGGAGGATGATCTCCCGTGGGGATGCGGTGTTCTACCCCCTTGACTCGCCCGAAGTCTAACGGGTGTTTACTAAACACTCTCTCATACTCTTGAACCACCCGATAGACTCCTTGTTTCTGATGTGAGGGAGTGGAATCAGTACCCAAATGTAGTTGCTGACACCAGTCCTCCATGTCTTTCTTAGAGCCGTTACCTTCCTCCGGGTGAGATGGAGGCAAGGGTTCCACAGATTGTATAGAATTTTGATTAGTGGTATATAATTTGGCTAGCGTGGCATACCGGGGCAGGTACACTTCCCTCTCCCCGATATTTATTATGCGAATGGGCACCCTCCCATGGCGTACATTGACCAACCCCCGTGCTGTCAAAATGGTGGGCCTACTGTCTGAGTAAACTGGTTCTACCATTGCCTGGTAATCTCTACCTCTCAGACCAATAGCTGCCCGGCACCAAATCATCATTTCACTTTTTGGGGGCATGGCAATAGGAAAAGGGTCACACATTCTTACGCTACCAATCTCACCGCCGGAGAGTTCCACTTGTTGCCGTTGCATCAGTGCCCGGATCTCTTTCTGGAGCACCCGCTGCTCGCCGGAGCTGGCGTTCTTGGCAACCTGCTGTAAAAGGAAAATCACCTCTGCAAGACAATTTTCAATTACGTTAGTTCCTAGAGTTATTTTTGGGTGACTCTCATGTTTATCAATATCTACAATGATCAGTCCCTGTGCGGCCAGTTCGACTCTACCGATTTTGAGGGTCACCTCTTTAAATCCGATCTGTGGCACGGGCTGGCCATTGCTGGCGATGATACTCAAGTCGTCGTCAGGGTAGCGGGTAATATCCGAGTCATTCCAGTACTGCTTGAAGAGCACGTACGGGATGGTGGTGACCTGTGACCCGGTATCCAGTAGGGCACTCATGGGAATGCCATCCAGTACCACAGGCAAGACTGGACGTCCTCCCACATATCTGTCGCGCCAGTTCGATGGGCCTGGTGATCTTTTTCCTGGGGGTTGGCCCTCTACCCCAGGTTGTGCCCGTTTAAAGAACAGTACCTTTCCATATGTCCGGGTTGATTGCAGCGGCGGCAGATGGGTCGTCCGTCCTCGCTGTATCGGTCACTGGGTCTTCCTCTGGCCGGTGGGGTCCTCCTTGGTCGACGCCACGGGATGTCCTCCGGTCCGGATGCCAGCTGGATCTTCCCTGGGGTGGAAACCTGTAAAGACTGCACAGTTCGGGTTAGCGCAGCAACGCTCTTAGCTAGCTCTTGGACCTGATGGTGTAGGTCTGGAGCCGGGTCATTGTCCAAAGCCTGCGCATCAGCTCCCACAGGCCCTGCCGACAAGGGCGCCGCCTCCTGGTGGTAAGTGATAGCTGGGCGCCTGTGGGTAACAACGCCACCCGGTGCTGGTTCTCGGAGCACCCGGATAGCTCTATCCTTGAACTGTGCAAAGTCCAGATGGGGATCCTGTAAGGCCATCGCCCGCAACTGGGTTCGGTGGGCATTGCAATATAAACCCTCTATAAATTGTTCAGTCAATAGCCTGTCCTCGTTTCCCACCCCATCAGGGTCGGTCTGCTTTATGGCCCTCAGGGCCTCTTGTAGGTTTAGTGCATAGTCCCTTATACTCTCATGCGCTCGCTGCTTGCACCCGTAGAATCTAAGCTTAATCTCGGCTGAGGTGCGGGTATCAAAGGTGTCCTTCAGCCGGGTTAGTATCCCTGCGACAGTCTTCCTCCCAGGTGGCCAGGATTTTACTTCCCTTTTGGCTGCCCCGGTTAGTTGGGCCACCAGGATGCTCACTTTTTGCTCTTCTGTGAGGGGGTACACCTGGAAGAGGCTATCCAGCTTTTCTCTAAAGTCATGCAGGGTATGTGACTCCCCTGAGTACTGGGGTAGCCAAGCTGCTCCCGGGATATAGGGCATGGTGAAGGGCATAACTGCAGCAGCGGTAGCGCTGGCGGGGGTTGAGGCAGTGAAGCTCTCCTCCGTATCCGACATCTTCCTCCCCCCTAGTGGACCGTGGCCTACCTTGCGATGATCCTCTTCCGTAGGCCGCGGCTCCGCAGTGGATCGTCAGGGTTGAGGACCTTCCGTCGCGCTCCTGTGACGTCGGCGTCTGCTGGGCTCCTTCCAGGACCTTACGCAACGTCCGGACGTGAGGCGGGGCTTCAGTTCTCGCGCGCTTTCGGAGTCCACGCCCCTCTTCTTCCCGCGCGGCGTCCTCAAGATGGCGTCCAATGGCGGGAAAACTCCACGGATGGCGGGAAGAAGGTCGAAGATGGCGCCGGATGGCGGGAAAACTTCGCGGATGGCGGGAAGAAGGTAGAAGATGGCGCCGGATGGCGGGAAACCTCCACGGATAGCGGGAATCTTCACCACTGGTAAGTTTGAACAGTCTTTGCTTTTCAGGCACGCAGTACCCGGTGGTTGCGGGCACGAAATCCTGCCGACTACGCCAAAGTTGACGCGCCCCTGGGCCTGTGTCGCGCTGCGTTGCGCACGCGGGAGCCTACCCGGAGCCGGATCAGTGGAGGGTTGTAGTCTCGTGGCGGTGACCCGGTCCGTGCCCAGGGAGTCAAACTGGACGGCAGTCTATTAGTAGTAAATAGTTGATGACTACGCCACCCGTTGAGTGCAGCCAGAGAGCTGCTGCTGCGGGGCAGACCGCTGAGGCCGATGGTAGGATTATGCAGCGTGATAGTATAACCCCCAACGGGAGGGGTATGGCCTCAGGGCAGCCGACGTGGATGATGGGGGTAGCAGGAACCACTCAGAGACGGTACGGTGTAGTTCAGGGTCTTTACTGGTAACAACGATAGACCCTCCCGGAGTACTTGCTAGCGAACGGGGCCTGGTCAGTCCTTGAGCAGATGGGATCTCCCCTGGCCAGGCGTAGTTGTAGGCCTCCCAAACTGACTGTACTCTTCTGGCTACCTTGCTAGAAGCTGATGTAAGTAGCCCACGTCCCTGAGTGTACCGTGTGGTGCTCACCCGTATGGCCGGTGACTCGGGGCCTTCTAATGGCTTCCGCTCCACGATGGCGGTGCTGGTCCCACGCGTGTGACCGTGCCTTCGGGCTTCTGGGCCAGAGGACCTGAAATCCCCTGCCTGACGGATTCTGCTGCTGGGTAGGAGTTAGTCCCCACAGCCTCGGACTCCGGGTCCGGAAAGAAGTCTTCTTAGTCAGGGCGAGCTCTGCAGCTGCCAGCCCCTGACTCCTTGTGACTCTGCTGTTTCCTATGCTGCTTCTTGTCTCCACTCTCCTTGTCTCCCTCTCCCTGCCTCAGCCCCGGGTTTATACAGGGGAAGTTCTTCCCCTCCCAAGACTGGGCAGGAGGTGTGGCATGCACAGGATCCCTGACCAAAGGACCTCCCACCTGCTCTCAGACATAACATTACATTACTGTGGAAAACCAGACCCCTGGGGTGCCACATAAGCATATAATTGTACATTTTACTTCCTCTGCCCAAGTGCATTACCTTACATTTATCCCCATTAAAGCTCATTTGCCATTTATCAGCCCAAGCTTCTAGTTTACATAGATCGTCCTGTAATATAAAATTGTCCTCCTCTGTATTGATTACCCTGCACAGTTTAGTGTCATCTGCAAATATTGAAATATTACTTTGTATGCCCCCTACAAGGTCATTAATAAATATGTTAAAAAGAAGCGGGCCCAATACTGACCCCTGTGGTACCCCACTGTTAACTGTGACCCAGTCTGAGTGTGTTCCATTAATAACCACCCTTTGTTTCCTATCATTGAGCCAGTTCTTAACCCACATACATATATTTTCCCCTATCCCCATTGTTCTCATTTTATGTATCAACCTTTTGTGTGGAACCTTATCAAAAGCTTTCGAAAAGTCCATATACACAACATCCACTGCATTTCCTTGGTCCAGTCCGGAACTTGCCTCCTCATAAAAGCTGATCAGATTAGTTTGACAGGAACGGTCCCTCGTAAACCCATGTTGATATTGGGTCATGAGGTTATTCCTCTTCAGATACTCTAGTATAGCATCTCTTAGGAAACCCTCCAGGATTTTACCCACAGTAGAGGTTAAGCTTACTGGACTATAATTTCCAAGTTCGGTTTTTCTCCCCTTTTTGAATATTGGCACCACATTTGCTATACGCCAGTCGTGTGGTACAGACCCTGTTATTATGGAATCTTTAAAGATTAAAAAAAAATGGTCTATCTATGACGGTACTTAATTCCTGCAGTACTCGCGGGTGTATCCCATCCGGGCACACGGATTTGTCAACTTTAGTGATTTTTAGACGCCGCCGTACTTCCTGCTGGGTTAAGCAAGTGACATTTAATGGAGAATTTTTGTTATAACTGATCATGTTTTCTGTCATGCGATTTTCTTGCGTAAATACTGTTGAAAAAAAATAATTTAGCATATTGGCTTTTTCCTCATCCTCATCCACCATTTCACCCAGACTGTTTTTAAGAGGGCCAACAATATTATTTTTTAGTTTTTTACTATTTATGTAGTTAAAGAATATTTTTGGATTATTTTTACTTTCTCTGGCAATGAGTCTCTCTGTCTCAATCTTTGCTGCCTTGATTTGGATTTTACAGAATTTATTTAATTTTCTGTATTTATTTAATGCCTCATCACTACCTACTTGCTTTAGTTTCTAAATGCTTTCTTTTTGTCACTTATTGCGCTCCTTACAGCTCTATTTAGCCATAGTGGTTTCCTCCTATTTCTAGCATGTTTATTCCCATTGGGTATATATTGTGCACAGGTCCTATTCAGGATGCTAATAAATGTCTCCCATTTGCTTTGTGTAGTTTTATGTCTCAGGATATCGTCCCAGTTTATTGCACTAAGATCATCTCTCAACCGTTGGAAATTTGCCTTCCTGAAGTTTAGTGTCCTTGTAACCCCTCTACTACACATCTTATTAAAGGATACATGAAAACTTATTATTTTGTTATCACTATTACCCAAGTGACCCCCAACTCGTATATTTGATATGCGGTCTGGCCTGTGGGTTAATATTAGGTCTAGCAGTGACCCACTTCTTGTTGGGTCCTGAACCAGTTGTGAAAGGTAATTGTCTCTCATAGTTGTCAAAAACCTATTACCTTTGCTTGAACTACAGGTTTCTGTTCCTCAATGTATTTCAGGGTAGTTAAAGTCCCCCATAATAATGACTTCTCCTTGAGTCGCTGCTTCATCTATTTGCTTTATGAGGATATTCTCCGCTGTTTCCATTATTTTTGGAGACTTATAACCAACCCCTATCAGTAATTTTTTTGTTATTTTTCCCCCCTCCCCTTATCTCCACCCACAGGGTCTCTACATTTTCATTAGATTCACATATTTTCTCCCGCAAGATGGGTTTTAAGGATAATTTTACATGTAAACACCCCCCCCTCACTTGTTTGTACGGTCATCTCTGAACAGACTATAGCCCTGTAAATTAACTGCCCATGGCTCTCATCCAGCCATGTCTCAGATATCCCCACCATGTCATAATTATTTTCCAACAAAATTAATTCTAATTCCTCCATTTTGTTGGTGAGGCTTCTGGCTTTAGTGTACATGCATTTTATGTATCTCTCTGTACCTCTATTCCTTCTTACTATATTGACTCTTCTAACCCCACCCCCAATTTCTTTATTTGTGCCGAGGTCACTATCTGCACTGTCTTCCCCACCTATAAAATGAATACACTCCCCCCAATCCCTAGTTTAAACACTCCTCCAACCTTCTAGCTATTTTCTCCCCCAGCACAGCTGCACCCTTCCCACTGAGGTGCAGCCCATCCCTAGCGTAGAATCTGTAGCCAACTGAGAAGTCGGCCCAGTTCTCCAGGAACCCAAAGCCCTCCTTCTTACACCAATTCCTGAGCCACTTATTTATCTCCCTTATCTTCCGTTGCCTCTCTGGCGTGGCACAGGCATTATTTCAGAGAATACCACATTGGAGGTCCTTGCTTTAAGCTTGCAGCCTAATTCCCTGAAATCATCTTTAAGGACTTTCCACCTACCTCTAACTTTGTCATTTGTGCCAATGTGCACCATGACTGCTGGGTCCTCACCAACCCCTCCCAGTAATCTGTCAACCCGATCAGTGATGTGCCGGACTTGAGCGCCAGGTAGGCAGCACACTGTCCGACGATCACTGTCTTTGTGACAGATTTCCCTATCTGTTCCCCTAATAATTGAGTCTCCCACTACCAGCACCTGCCTGGCCTGCCCTTCTCTCCTATTTTCCCCCTTAGTGGAGCTGACACTCCTCCGGCTTTCAGAGGACAAGCCTTGCTGCAGCAGTGCTACCCCTGTACTGACACCGCCCTCATCTGCCAACTTTGCAAACTTATTGGGGTGTGCCAGATCAGGACTAGCCTCCATGGCACTCTTCCCTCTACCCCCCCTTCTAACTGTCACCCAACTAACGGCCTCACTGTCCTGCAGCTCCCGACTACCACCCTCCCCCACATCTACCCCAGTGAGCTGCTGCTCAGTGAGCAGCAGACTCCTTTCCATATTGTCAATGGATCTCAGTGTTGCCAGCTGCTCATTTAGATCCAGTTCCTGGGCTTCCCACATCTCACATCTGCTCACATCTCGCACAGCGGTATGCACCCACAACCGGCTGTTCAAGGATTGCATACATGTGGCAAGATGTACACTGGATAGCATTGCCAATAATGGAGTTCATTTCCTAATGGGGATTGCACTAGACAGGAATGTTAAGTAAAAAGAAATGTAAAGAATTAATAAAATACAGACAGCAATTCAGTCCAAATTCCTCCCTTCCAAAGTCACTTAAAAACAAGTCACACACTTACTTCCGTTTGCACTTACGCTCCGGTCAAACTCAGCACGTTCACATTCGCTAAGGAAGAAGATTGAAAGAGGTTTTTTGTTTTTTTCCCCTTTAGCAGCAATCCAACCTACAGCTCAATGCACTTTAGAAAAGGACTGGAGGCCCCAACCAGCTGCCGCTTATAAACTTTTAATTATGACCCCTCACCCTTAATTAACCCCTTGTGAGTATAGCTACACCTCAGGATTTAAGTGCAATGTAGTTAACCCTTAAACACACAGGTAGTAAAATAAAAGATTGTAAAACTATAGAGAGAACCTGCAGGATTCCCAATTATCTATTCACTGAAAAACAATTCACACACTTACTTCCGTTTGCACTTACGCTCCGGTCACACTCAGCTCGTTCACACTTGCTAAGGAAGAAGATTTAAAGAGTCTTTTTTTTTTCCCCTTTAGCAGCAATCCAACCTACATTTCAATGCACTTCCAAAAGTGCTGTGCTACTGTAAGCACTTTCCGTGGCTTAAACGTGCTACCATGGCCTGCTGCAAATCCAGACTTGTCTCCAAAGGATATTATCTGGGACGTTATTGTAATGGTTGCTGTCAGCAGCGAATCTTCATGATTCGTGTGCTCAGGTGCATTAAGAGAGGAAAAACATTTCTCAGACAACCACTAAGGGGTGTGTGTCTCTTAATGAATCCAATGCCTCTCACTCCAGCACATCTCCTCATCAAGTCCTGCATGAACAACACCGGCCTTGGGTCTTGATGAATCAGGGCCGTAGGAGCGGCTGTCTTGCCTTAAAGGGTTTGTCCACTATTCAGACAACCTATTCAGAATCCCTATGTTTCCCCCAGTACAATAATATCAGCTATATTCCCCTCCGGTGCTGGTGCCTGCGCCGGTACAGCAGTGTTGGCACCGTATCTCCTAGGTATCGCATGACATCGTTATGTCATACCATCCCTCTTGTTAATCAGCACTGGCTTCACTGTCCTCTCCTCTGGACATAATTGACATCCAGATGAAGTAAAATGGCTGAACAGGTCTCACTTCCTCTGGATGTCTGATTTGTCCCCAGGAGAGGAGAACACTGATTGTCCGGAGGTATTACATGACATAATAATGTCACACGATACCCGAGAGATCCAGTTCTGACACCGCTGGAACAGTGCCAGCACCGTGTAGTGGACAACCCTTTAGAGGGAACTTGTCATGTCAAAAAATGCTATTAAGCTGTAGATATGGGTTTAATTTGCAGATTAATAGCATTATAAAGTTGCCTGACTGCCAGGATGAAATTAACTGTATTCCTCCTACTTTCAGTCACCGCTCAGTACATAGTGGGCTGCAGCTGTAACCATGTACTATCACTGACTGACAGCCGGCTCTGTACTGATGCACTGCTGAGCCAGCTGTAAGTTAGTGCCGGAGGCTATGTACTGAGTAGTGACTGAAGCCACGCCAGCCACTCCTCTATGACTGAAAGCCGGAGGCCTCTGGGACGAATAAAGTTCAAATTAACCCCATATCTGTAGAGTTAATAGTATTTTGGGATGTGACAGGTTTGCTTTAAAATGGTTGTGCCACCAGTGTGTTGAATAAAATACAAGCGTACGTACTTCCGAACCAACGCAGATGTCATGACATTGTTTATGTCACGAGAGCAGCCTATTATCGTCAGACAGAACTATGAATGCTGCAGATCATCAACCTCCACTGATAGTCTGCAGCGCTTAAGTCACATAAGCAATGTCATGAGATTGCCGGGGAACGCAGCCTCGGAGAGTGTCATCGGTCCAAGTGGTAAGAATGTTGGATAAGAGAAGCTGTGTAATGTTTTGGGGTTTTTTTATAGCAAAAAATTACTGCTGTAACACGGATGTTAAAAACGAACACATGAATGAGACTCCGACCGATATTTTTGCATGTAATAAAAAATTCACTGTTTGAACTAGAAGCAAAGCCCATTTAGTCAGCATTAACAAGCAACGATCAATCAGTGCAGTGCACCCCTGCAGACGGGTTAATAAAAACTGATTGCTCTGTCCCCATATAACATCGTATTGGCAATGCCATGTGCTTTCAACCAAGTTGATTTTTATGCTGGCATAAATGATCTGATCACTCAGTGAACAAGAGTTTTGCTCGTTATCAGGTGATTGTCGGTCTGTGTACACCAGCTAATAATCGGGAACAAACGTTTTATATAAACACTTGTTTGTCAGTTATCAGCGCCTCTAAATGGGCCTTTAGGACATTCACTTGAGTGGAGGCTATGAGATAACAATTCAGAAACATCTACTCTGTGTCAACAGATTCCTCTGTTATTTCTCCTGGAAACGACTGGCCTACATGAAGACTTTTGTGATACAACTAACTGATTTCATCTATGCAGCTGCTGCTGTGAAAAGCCATTTATTGAATGGCATAAAATCTTGAAAATTTCAGATTCCACTCAACGATTCAAATCAATATGTAGCACTTCAAAACATGCAGTCTAGAACTAACTGACAACTGGGCGTTACGATTAGTGTTGAGCGAATTTGTTCGGCATTTCAAATTCGTGTTCGGGGTTCTGACTTGTTCGCGCCAAAAAATCGGCTCCACCCATGATCATCCCTGATTTCAGGGATGTTCATGGGCGGAGCCTATTTTTTGGAGCGAACAAGTCGGAACCCCGAACACGAACACGAATTTGAAATGCCGAACAAATTCACTCAACACTAGTTATTATTCCCATTCTCACAGGGTAGTGGTGAGTTTAAAGGGAACCTGTCACCAGTATTGTTATACTTCAACTAAAACTATCACCTAATTCAGCGCCTGTGCTGCATTCTTTAAATGGTTATATAACCCCATGACTCCCCCTGTATACTCCCCAAAAACCTTTTGAAGTTGTCCAACACTGTATGTTAATCCTGTTGGTCTGGTCCAGTAGGCGTACTTTCTGTGATCTCTATCCCTCCTCCCGACTCTCTATCACTCCACCCGACCGAAATCTTGCATCTGCGCACTATGCTTTGCCCTACTTCATGCAGAGCCGAAAACATAAGTGTGCTTGCGCACAGTTTGGCAAAACATAGTGCGTGGGCGCAAGCTACACATTCTCTGTGCAGGCATAAGATTTCACCCAGCAATGTGCATGAGGCAGGAGGCGTCATCCACGTCAATCAAAGCAGGACTGGACCTACAGGATTAACATACAGAGTGGGAGAACTTCTAAAGGTTTTTGGAGGGGATACAGGGGGAGTCAGGGGGTTATTTAGCCACTTATGGAATGCAGCACAGGCGCTGAATAAGGGGATAGTTTTAGTTGATATATGACAAAACTGGTGACAGGTTCCCTTTAACACGTTTTGACTGCTCCACGGTCTTAATCGTAACACTATTATTAAGACCGTGGAGTGGTCGAAATGTGTTAAACTCACAAACTATCCTGTTTATTTGCATTTTTATGTAGACCAAATAAAGTAAGTTTTTATCTATCAATATTTTTTTTTTCCCCTTTGTCTTTTTACCCCTTTTTTAATGCTGAAACTGATAGTCACTGTGCTGCATAATGTTATATTACTTATTACACAACACTGCATACTGTATAACATACGGTATATACATGTATATATCACTGTTCAATAAAAGGCCCTGGAATAATGGTATGGCATCTAAACACTACTGAAAATATTTACCATGTTCTGTAGTATTATCCTTCTATTTGCCCACTAAATCAATAGGTTTCAGAATTATCAAAGTACTGTTGTCACAACTCTGTTGCTAGGTATTAATAATAATAATCTTTTTATTTATATAGCGCCAACATATTCCGCAGCGCTTTATGTATTCCAGGGCTAGGGGCTCCTTCCCTGTCCCTAGCGCTAGGGGCGCCCTAGCTATCCCTGTTTCCTGGTTTACTTCTAATGGTGAAGACACCGGGACCACGTACCTTGCTGAGTTCCCGAATCCTCCCTTAGTCTGTTCCCTCCCCCACCCAATACAGCAAACAGACTAACAAGGTAATACATACAGGTATAAAAGAAAATACCAATCATACAAATATGTTCTCACAAACAACAGAGGAGAACACCGAGGAGTGAAGGAAGGAAAAAATCAAAGTAGGAGAAGAAGAGGATTTGCACACAACCAAAACCAAGCAACAGTCTTTCGATAAATCCATCAAACGCCTCCAACAACAAAAGTCTACCAACTTCTGAACCATGCAACATGAAGCTAATTCTGGAAATGCCTGCTTGCCAGAGTCTAGTATATATAGGCGAGGGGAGTGGCCAACACTGAACAGCTGAGAGCATCACTGCAGGAAAGCTCCAGAGGCTCTCAACTGAACAGATTACCACCTGCACTGCTAGAAGAAACCTGCACTGTTTAATATGAAGGTGAAGTGTTTCTAATCAGTGTAGGAGTAGCAGAAATCAGACAGCACGTCATCTGGCTCCTTTCTGTCATGGTAAACCCAACAACTGTATTGTTTTTTTTATAACATTCACTCCTTGTTTGACTTTGTAGGTGACTGTATTTTCAGATAGCATCATTTCTATTATTGCCCCTTCTCAGAACTGAAAAGTACCAATCTTTCCTCAGGCAACTTGAGTATACCTGGCAGAACCCCACTTTCTCATGTTCCTATTTTGACTGTCTTTACTCTGGTCCTTCTCCCTCCTGCTCTGCGCTGCCCACTCTCAATCCCACTCGGGTGCTCTAGAGTCCTTCCTGTACGTCGGATCCGGGACCTACTTGACCCTCCTGGGGGATTAGAATGCCGCAGCAATCCCTCTGTCTTCTGACAGATGCGGGGCGTACGGGTGCCGTCCTGCACTCGCCGTACCCCCTGGGATCCTTTCTGTAGAACGGAGGCTACTCCCTGCTCCCCTCTGGGGCCTTCACACTTGGCCCTAACTGCGGAGCAGATCTCCTAATGAGACTCTGCTCCCGGACTGTTCCCCCGAACAGTCCCGAGCTGTTCTTCTGAACAGCTCCCTAGAACTGACACGACTACTCCACCAATCAACTGAACTGAACCCACTCTCTAAGATGGCCTCCCTATTTATACTCCTATGAAAAGTGCTTCCTCTATCTACTTCCTCCACCGACACCCACTACTGGTTCCCCCTACCTTTGGGTTCCCCCCACTCCAGCCAGGGTCAGGGCTCAGCAGAAACATACATTGCGTCTTGCCCCTCCAGCCGGCCTGGAGCAGTGTAGTGTTGGATGCAGGTGTTTTGGGGTTCCGTGCAGCACTCCCATCCTACCTGAGAGAAGGGAGACACCACACCTCTGGGTGAGGTGCAGTACTTCTGTGGCGACTGAACCCTCAGGGGTGCCACACCTTCATGGTGAAATAGCTGCTAGGAAACCACTGGTAAGGACAGGCAACAAGCAGAAGAGACTTGTTTGGGCTAAAGAACACAAGGAATGGACATTAGACCAGTGGAAATCTGTGCTTTGGTCTGATGAGTCCAAATTTGAGATCTTTGGTTCCAACCACTGTGTCTTTGTGCGACGCAGAAAAGGTGAACGGATGGACTCTACATGCCTGGTTCCCACCGTGAAGCATGGAGGAGGAGGTGTGATGGTGTGGGGGTGCTTTGCTGGTGACACTGTTGGGGATTTATTCAAAATTGAAGGCATACAGAACCAGCATGGCTACCACAGCATCTTGCAGCGGCATGCTATTCCATCCGGTTTGCGTTTAGTTGGACCATCATTTATTTTTCAACAGGACAATGACCCCAAACACACCTCCAGGCTGTGTAAGGGCTATTTGACCAAGAGAGAGAGTGATGGGGTGCTATGCCAGATGACCTGGCCTCCACAGTCACCAGACCTGAACCCAATCGAGATGGTTTGGGGTGAGCTGGACCGCAGAGTGAAGGCAAAAGGGCCAACAAGTGCTAAGCATCTCTGGGAACTCCTTCAAGATTGTTGGAAGACCATTTCCGGTGACTACCTCTTGAAGCTCATCAAGAGAATGCCAAGAGTGTGCAAAGCAGTCATCAAAGCAAAAGGTGGCTACTTTGAAGAACCTAGAATATAAGACATATTTTCAGTTGTTTCACACTTTTTTTGTTAAGTATATAATTCCACATGTGTTAATTCATAGTTTTGATGCCTTCAGTGTGAATGTACAATTTTCATAGTCATGAAAATACAGAAAAATCTTTAAATGAGAAGGTGTGTCCAAACTTTTGGTCTGTACTGTATATATACTAAATTTATATACATCAATTATAATCTCCTATAATCTCCTTGAGTGGATCTCAAAAAATCTTTCATCCCCTCCCTTCCTCCTTATTTCCATGATCTCTATAGGGTCCAGAACTTTCCTTGGCCGCAGTGGGCTAGATATGTATGTGTATGTATAATCAGAATAGGCAGTCACTTGATGCGCCCCCAGGGCCATGGGGCACTCGGCATCCGGGCCTCTGGTTGCCGGGGGATATCACGGTGGCTGGCCCGGTCCAGGCCCAGGGCGGTCAACAAAAGGGGGATACTTTTATATGGGATTTTTGGGGATTGTTCGTGACGCCACCTGTGGATTGCGGCTAGAGGGAGCCGCCGCTGCGGAGCAGTCCTCTGGAGCTGGTGTTGCGGCAGCAGGGATGGTGTGGCTCTCCACAGGTAGAGCTAGCTCCAGGGCAGTGTAGAATGTGTAAGGTGGTTGCGCTGGGCGTTGTAGTGCACGGAGGGAATGATGGCGCGGATGAAATAACTGGACTGAGGCGGTGCAGTGCAGTCATCCGTGTCTTTACTCACAGTTCTTTAGTTCCACAGGGTGCACTGTCAGCTTACAGCCTCCCACGTTGTGCTGCGTTCACCAGACAGGGGTCCAGCTCTTCCTCAGGGAATTTAGGAATGCCTGACAGAACCCCACTTTCTCGTGTTCCTCTCTTGACCAACTTCACACTGGGTCTTTCTCCCTCCTGCCCTGCGCTGCCCACTCTCAATCCCGCTCGGGTGCTCTGAAGTCCTTCCTGTACGTCGGATCCTGGACCTGCTTGACCCTCCTGGGGATTAGAATGCGGCTTACGATCCCTCTGTCTTCTGACAGATTTGGGGCGTACGGGTGAAGTCCTAGGATCCCTTTTGACAGAACGGAGCCTTCTCCCTGCTCCCCTCCTGGGCCTCCAGACTTGGCCCTCCTAGTGGAACAGAGCTCCTAATGAGACTCTGCTCCCGGACTGTTCTTCTGAACTGTCCCGAGCTGTTCTTCTGAACTGCTCTTCACTGAACCTAACTCTGATCTCGTTCTGCCACCCTAAGATGGCTTCCCTATTTTATACTCCTACCAAAGTGCTCCCCCTAACTACTTCCCCCACCCACACCCACTACTGGTTCCCCCTACCTTTGGTTCCCCCCACTCCAGCCAGGGTCAGGGCTCAGCAGAAACATACATTGCGTCTTGCCCCTCCAGCCAGCTTGGAGTAGTGTAGTGTTGGATGCAGGTGTGTGGGGTTCCGAGCAGCACTCCCTCCTTACCTGAGCGAAGAGAGACACCACACCTCTGGGTGAGGTGCAGTACCTCTGTGGCGACTGAACCCTCAGGGACGCCACACTCCCCCCTGGTAACACACTCATTACCTGTTTATAACCCACATTATCAGGGCCTAACAGGGAAAGTGAGAGACAGCCACCGTTGAATGGGGGCGCCAAACTCATATATTAGGGTGCCAACCTCCATGACATGCAGTATCAGTTGAGGCGTTTTAAGATAGGGCAGTTTTAAGTCTGTATTGTATATGAATGTTTATCATGTTTAAGACTTTACTGGCCCATATATGGGTATCTATTTCTATTTGACTCAATTTTTAAAAAATAGTCCCTAAGGGATACTGGATGGATTTTGATATAACTATGAACTTTCTTACTTGCACATCACTAGGGTTTTTTGGTGTTTTTTAAAAAGAATCAGAATAAAATTTATAGTTTTAGAGGTCCCTTCTCAGAACTGACCAGCTATGATAGTGTTAATTGACATCTCTCAGCTCAGATTTTCCATGGATGTAGAATCTTTCCCTGACTTCCAATGTTTATCTAATCAGGCTGTGAACATTTTAGTCCCCAGCTCTTCTCCATCTCACTCACTGAGTGCTTTTTAATCACCTCCTCTTCCTTAAAATAACTGAGGAGCTGCTATTTTCTCAACTTCCCAGCACTAAGTTTCCTACATTTTGCAAGAAGTTTTAACAATGGTTAAAACTGAGATATGAATTGTTGGAAGATTTTGGTTTTCTCAACCTTTTTAGACTGATTTTAGATTATAAAATGCGTGTATTTTCTATTATTAAAAGCGATATTATTATTAGCTGCTATTAATTATGGAAATAATTATGAATATATTTTTGATTACATGAATAATTATTATTTTTCCATATTTAATAACAGCCTTGGGAAGAGGACAGGTTCTTTATATAGTGTGGGGGGCCCTCAAAGTGTGGGGTCTACAGAGGGGGCCATCATACAGTGTGGGGGCAAATGTAGAGACCATTGTACAGGGTGGGAGCTAATATGAGGGCCATTATACAGTTTTTGGGCTACTGTGGAGGCCATTATATAGTGTGGGGACACTGTATAATGACCCTCACAGTAGTCCTCAAACTGTATAGTGATACAGTTTGAAGACTACTGTGCGGGTCATTATACTGTGTCTTGGGGGAATAGTGAGGACATCATACTATGCATATGGAAGCTGTAACATACCTGGCGGCGTCCTTGCATAGTGGTCCATCTCCCACTGTGCAAGAGCGCGCACTTGATCTCCAATCCAGAATGTCTCTCTGGCTTCCCTCCATGCTGTCTGTTTGCTTCTGTTTCTGCTGCTTAAGGGCGGCGCCCGATCGCTTCCTGCTTTTTGTACCTGCTGCAGGCACACCCCTTGTGCGTCCTCAGCCTATTGCTGTCTGTCACCTGGTATTTAAACCAGCTGCTCCAATTAACCCATGCCTGAGCATTGTGTTTCATTCAGTGTGCTCTTTCACTCTGAATGTGCCAGGTCCCTTTCTGTGTTTGCTTGCTTGCCTTTCTTGTAGGCTGTATTTCCAGTCCTGTCTGAACACGCTCCTTGCCTGTTCGTTCCGCCTTCTAGGGGCCGCATACCTAGACCCAATCCTGTATCTTGTCTGTCCTGTCTGAACACGCTCCTAGCCTGTTCCTCCCGCCTTCTAGGGGCTGCAAACCTAGACCCGCTCCTGTATCTTGCTACTGTGTCTGTTTTTGTCTGTATACTCTTCTAGCCTGTTTTCTGTGTTTCTCTATGTCCGTACCTTTCCTTTTTCTGCAGAGTCTGAACTCGTACCTAACTCCTGCTCGTTGTCACTGTACTTCCGTTTGTGAGTTTGTGGTCCACTTGCTACTTCACTGCAAGTACCCTGTGGGTATCTGGTTCTGCCTTTCCCTTCCTGCCTGTTCCGTGTGTACAGAGCCCTGTCCCCCCTGCTCTGGCTTGCTCACCGCTCCGGCGGTTCTAGCCTGCTCAGCTTTGCTCACCGCTCCGGCGGTTCTAGCCTGCTCTGCCTTGCTCACCGCTCCGACGGTTCTAGCCTGCTCTGCCTTGCTCACCGCTCCGGCGGTTCTAGCCTGCTCTGCCTTGCTCACCGCTCCGGCGGTTCTAGCCTGCTCAGCCTTGCTCACCGCTCCGGCGGTTCTAGCCTGCTCTGCCTTGCTCACCGCTCCGGCGGTTCTAGCCTGCTCTGCCTTGCTCACCGCTCCGGCGGTTCTAGCCTGCTCTGCCTTGCTCACCGCTCCGGCGGTTCTAGCCTGCTCTACCTTGCTCACCGCTCCGGCGGTTCTAGCCTGCTCTGCCTTGCTCACCGCTCCGGCGGTTCTAGCCTGCTCTAACCCTTTGCTCACCGCTCCAGGCGGCCTTGTCCTGCTCTACTCTTGCTCACCGCTCCAGACGGCCTTGTCCTGCTCTACTCTTGCTCACCACTCCAGGCGGCCTTGTCCTGCTCTACTCTTGCTCACCGCTCCAGGCGGCCTCGTCCTGCTCTACTCTTGCTCACCGCTCCAGACGGCCTCGTCCTGCTCTACTCTCGCTCACCGCTCTAGGCAGTCTCGTCTTGCCCTGCTCTCGCTCACCTCTCTGGGCGGCCTCACCCTGCTGTGTTTGTCCGCCACATCTGTGGTTCTGTTCCTGAGTCCCAGTGTGTACTGGGTCCTATCCCGCCTGTGTTCCAACCTGCTAGTGCCTCCCTGTCTGCACTCTAGCCGTGCTTGCCTGTACCCCCCCTGCCTGCATACCCGCCTGCCTGCATACCATTCGTGCCTGCCTATACCCACCAGTCTGTGTGCCAGCCTAACCTGTCTGTTCCTGTATTCCCCTGTGTGGGTCAACAGCCGTGTCCGGGGTCTGTCCTGGAGTAGCACCTGGTCCCTCTGCTCGGTTTCTCCTTGGTGCACTGGCGTCGTATGTCGTCGTGCGACCCTGGTCGGATCGGGTGAATACCTAGTTACGCCCCTCCAGGCATTCACTCTCCGGCACGGTCCAGTGGAATCACACGCACACGCCGCTCAGCCCGGGCGTGTGCATTACAGAAGCTGTGTAGTGGGCAGCTGAGTGCCCATCATACTGTGTATAGAGGAGCTGAGTGCTCATCATACTGTGTATAGGGGAGCTGTGGGCCCATCATACTGTGTATAGGGGAGCTGTGGGCCCATCATACTGTGTACAGGGGAGCTGTGGGCCCATCATACTGTGTATAGGGGAGCTGTTTTTATTGGTACCATTTTTCGATCACATAATGTTTTTTGATCGCTTTCTATTCAGATTTTTGAGAGGCAGAATGAACCAGTAATTCAGGAATTGTTTTTTCAATGTTTTTTTTTTGCCGTTCTGCGTGTGGTAAAAGTGATAAGGTAGCATTATTCTTCGGGTCAGTACGATTACAGCGATACCATATTTATATCATTTTTTTATGTTTTGGCACTTTTACACAATAAAAACTATTTTATAGAAAAAATAATTATTTTTGCATTGCTGTATTCTGAGAGCCATAGTTTTTTTATTTTTTCACTGACGGAGCTGTATGGCAGCTTGTTTTTTTCCGGGAACAAGATGATGCTTTCAGCAATATCATTTTTATTTACATTTGTCATTTTGATAGCGTTTTTTCCCACTTTTTGTTCGGCGGTATGATGAAAATACATGCCACTTTTTTACGGTGTTCACTGAAAGGGTTAACTATTGTGACAGTTTTATAGATCGGGTCGTTCCCAATATCGGGACGATGCCATATGTGTACTTTTTTTGTTCAGTTTTATTTTTACATAAATATACGTATTTATTGGTTTAATTTTTCTTAATTATTATTTATTTTGTGATTTTTTTTTTAAATAGTTTTTTTTTTTAATTTAACTTTTTTCTAACTTTTTAACTTAGTCTCTGTATGGGACTTCAACTTTCCTTTCTCTGATCGCTGGTATCATGCATTAAAATAAATAAGTATTGCAATTTATGAAACCAGTCAGCTTTACACTGGCATATTGCCTGTTAGACCCTGCTCCTGGCTGAGTCTAACAGGCCACCACAGCTGGCAGACCCGGAGGTCATCATTTGATCTCCGTCTGCCATGGTAACCCTTGACTCCCCCGTGATCATGTTGCAGGGGTGTCGGAGGAGTGAAGGAGCCCACTCCCTCTCACAAACTTCTAAATGCAATGATCGTATGAAGAAGATAACACAGGGTTAAGACCATCGGGACCTGAGCCAATCAGGTCCTGATGATGTCGCAGGTCAGAGCTATCACTCTGCACAGGAATCCCAGCATTGCAGGACTCTGGTGGTCCCAAGTGTTGCAAGACCGCTGACAGTAGAGAAACGTCCCAATAAGCGCTGACGTTTATTTACCTTCAGGGGTTGTGGAAGGGTTAATATGCCAGACAGCATGACTGATATCTACCTGGTGCACTGGTATCCAGCATGTAAAGGGTCTGGCACTGCCATTAATTTAATTGTTCAGCTCCTATGACAAAGCAGAAAAACTGAATTATAAATTATGAGCAGACATTAACCAATTAAATTCCAGTAGTAGTTCTCTAACCTGCAGTTGTAAAAGTAACACTGACTAGAAAATAGAAATATAGGTGGTTGCAATGGACACCACCTCATTTTTTTTCTACACTAGCTTTTAATATGAGGTCTGAGGTGTTGTACAATGGCTGCAATAAGTACTTCTAACTCTACTGTCAGATTGTCCTGCTGAGAATAAATAGATAATAAGCAAGTGACAGTAATGATAACTGCTGAATATCTCAGGAGCTCTGTTGCAGTCTATGTATCAAAAACATCACTTCATTTAATTGTTTTGCTTAAAAGGAAAGCATGAGGACAATAGAAAAGTAAAAAAGCCAAAACAAGCAAAAACAAGGAGTGTTCATAAACAGGAAACGACTGAAGTCGTTCCAGGATAAATTGAAAAACAAAAATGATTCAACTTTGTAAAATGTTTTTAAAATGTTTCCAAATGTATCAGTGATAAGCAGAACATGTAGCCTGCCCATAAAAGTGTCTGTTGTGATTACATAATGCTATAAAACAGTCCAGTTACTTTGGTTTCTACATGATTCTATTTCTATAACTGTATTAGTCTGTAGTAAAATAAATAATAGCCCGGCCAATTCTATGATGTAACCGACTGGCCCTTCTCTGAGATCTGCTGACAGCTATGGGCAACTGAGCGCTAATCAGACTTTCTAACTATAAGTGGGTAACATGCTTCATCATCACATCGGCAAAGGGATATCAAAACAATAAAGAGAAGAAAATGGGACACTTGAAACACAAAAGTATACTATGCTGGCACCATGATGCAGCTGTATTGTGAAGGCTAAATGGTAAATGTGCATTCTTATAATAGAAAATATATAGGATTCCAGAATAGAGACAAAGTGGGTGTTTTTAGTCTTTCCAGCTGAGGAGACACAATTGAGTTACTGACACACCCAAAAAAATTATTCACCCCCTCCTCCCCATAATATTAAAGACAATGTGTTCCGCTCGCGCTCGGACAGTTTAGCGCGAGCATGAATCGTGGACCCACTGTGCCACGGACCAGACTTACCCCAAAGGGGCGTAACTAAGCAGCTACTGTACCTTGGTGTTCGCTGGAGCTTCTAGTGGTGAGGTCAGGCTTGTGCGGCAAGTAGCTGTCAGTTACCACTTCAGGGCGGTGTCCGTTAGTAGCAGCTGACCCTCAAAGGGAAAGGGAGCTATAATGACAGATGCTGGCAGGAACAGCAGGTGCAGGCGCGTGCAGTAGGTATACTGACTGGCACGGCTGATTCACAGGCAGGCAGGTACAGGCTGACATGGCTGGTATACAGACAAGCAGGTGCTGGTGGGCACGGCTGATATACAGGTAGGGGTAGGGCCCAGTTCAGACTGGACAGACATGAACAGTTTCAGGAAGAACTGGGTCACTGGCAGGAACGACGGTAATACAAGAAGAGGTAGGACCCAGTTTAGACTGAAGGAACAGCTTCAGGAAGAGCTGGGTCACTGGAAGGTATTACTGGAATACAGGAACAGGGGCTCAGTTAAGACTGTGACGCGCCCCCTGGGCAATGGGGTACTCTGCAGCCGGGCCTCTGGTTGCCGGGGGATATCACGGTGGCTGGCCCGGTCCATGACCCAGGGCGGCCAGTAAAAAGGGGGAGCTTTATAGGGGATTTGGGAAAGTGTTAGTGACGCCACCTGTGGATTGCGGCTAGAGGGAGCCGCCGCTACGGAGCAGTCCTCTGGAGCTGGTGTTACGGCAGCAGGGATGGTGTGGCTCTCCACAGGTAGAGCTAGCTCCAGGGCAGCGTGGGGTGTAATGGATGGTGGTGCAGGGGAGAGACGGCAGGACGGTCCCGGAGGAAAGACGGACACTCACATGGGGGTAAGCTTCAGTACCTTTACTGGTGATGCTGCAGGCACGGTCCAGGGTACTCCAGGCGAAGGGCTCACTTTTGGACTCTCCCCAGTGAGCAGGTATAGGGCCTCCTGATCCGTTGCTTTATTCTCTAAGCTTCTGACCTGCCTGTAGATGGCCTAGTTTGGTTACTGTCTCTCTTTGCACCTGCTGACCTGGTGGTAGGGCCTTCTCTTTGGAGATCACTCTCCCTGGACGCTAGGACCTCCTAGCCCTGGTACTGTAATCAGCGTTTGGTGAACCTGGGACCTGTAGTCCTCCAGGGGTTCTGGTGGTTCCTACAGGGTATAAAGGGTCCCTGTAGGCGTGGACCCGGTGTCCGGTATATATATCGGGGTGAGCCTGGTATGCTCCTCTGCCCCCTTGCTACTTGTTCCTTCTCCTCTCGCCTTCGGCCCACTCAAGGCCCTCACTAGGCCTTCACACGTGCTGTAGGCCTTGGCTCGCCTAAGCACTGCGGCCAGCTTGCTGCCTCTTCGCTGCTCTCTGAGCATCAGCACGCTCTCTGCTCAACTCTGAGCTCTGTCCCTCTCTGTCTCTAAGCAGGAACTAATCTCCGCTGCCTGGCTCCACCCTCCCTATATATATCCCTAACGGGCTCCCTCTGCTGGTCTGAGGTGGTAGGGTGGAGGTGTGTGAATGTGTGAGGGCCTCTTGTGGAGAAGTCCATCCATGCACCCTTCTGGGTTCTGTGGCACCAATGCGCAGCAGGGCGCCACAACTGGACAAACAGAAACAGCTTCAGGAAGAACTGAGTCACTGGCAGGTAAGACTGGAATACTGTAACAGGTAATACCCAGTCCAGACTGGACAGACAAGAACAGCTACAGGAAAAACTGGATCACTGGCAGGAGAGGTACTGAACCGCAAGTGCAGACAGACAGGGAACCGTAGATGTGGACAGGCACGGAACCGCAGATGCGGACAAGCAGGGAACCACAGATGCGGACAGGCAGGGAACAGCAGATGCGGACAGACAGGGAACAGCAGATGCGGACAGGCAGGGAACAGCAGATGCTGACAGGCAGGGAACAGCAGATGCGGACATGCAGGGAACAGCAGACAGGGAACCGCAGAAGTGGACAAGCAGGGAACCTTACAGGAGCGACGGGACTAGGTTCATATGGAACGGATAAATACAGAACAGACAGGACCAAGTTCACACAAGACGAATACAAGGACTGGTACACTAATGTTGCACAGCAATAACAGATTAAAAATAGGTACTGATTCAGACTCACCTGGCTTAGGAAAGTTACAGGTTCTAATTGCAGGTTTAAAGATAGGTACAGATTCAGAAACAGGAGATTTAGCAAAAGGAGCTGCTATAGCAGGTAAAGGGTAGGGACTAATTCAGAAAACAGATTTGGGGGAAGAAACTGAATCAGATACAGCTGGTGTGGAAACAGGTGCTTATTTAGACACAGAAGGATATAGAGACAGGTTCAGATACTGGCAATACATACAGGAAAAGATACAGACAAACAGATACAAACAGGATAAGAGTCAGATCCTAATTCTGACTAGATCAGACACAGCTACAGGTTCAGGGTTCAGGCCTGGGTATACAAACCCAGGGAAACAGGTTTGGGCAAGGAGTGGACCTGACAACAGACTTAGCAGCTTACAGACAAGCTAGACACTAAAGTCCATGATGTTAAACAGGCACCTGCCAATGTGGGGGGAGGGTGCCTTAAGTATCAGATGCTTTCCAGATATTGGCTGGCGACATCTAAGGAGCGCGCACTCTACCCCTTTAAGAAAGAGGGAATGCACTCGCACGCACACTAGGCAAGATGTCTGCAACAGGAGCACGGCCGGGATGGTGAGTACGCCATAGTCCCTACCAGGGGGAGGCGAAGGCGAGCAGGGACGCTGGCATTACACAATGTCTTACAGGGAAATCTTGGCTATATGTTAGCAATGTATAGGCCCCCCTTCAGAGAAATGAGCATGGGGGACTTATGGGACCATGGAGCCCTGTACCCCATTCTTTCTCTTCCCATTATTTGAGGCATTAATTTAACAAAGGTAGTGTTTAGTAGGTTTAACTTTGTCGCTCCTTTCTCCCCCTATAATTTACCTCAGGTTAATGTTATGGTATGGACCATTTTCTAACTGCAAGGAAGTTTAATGGTACTCACTTTCTGGATTCTTCTTCAGCCAATCAGCTGATCGGGCAGTTTTGGGCAACAGACATTTGATTGGCAGAAGGTGTTTAAGCGGGAATCAGAAGATGATATCAGCCTGAGATTTCTGTCATCGGTCTCAGTGCCAGCTGGTTGGAGATTGTCTGAATTATAAGTTTGTGGACTTTTAATATCCAATTTTTATATATATGTGATTTTATTGGCACCTTCTGCTGCTAATTGACACACCCTTGCTGAATGTTTAAATATCTTCAGTCTCTCCAGAGAATCGCTGGTGGTAACTCTATTTTCCTCTGTCCAGGCTTGAAGAACTAATAGTCGGCTAGTGACTTCTTGGATTTCCTTTGAAGGATAGTTGGCGTGATCTCTCTGGTGTTTTCTCAAGCTAAGTGTTTCCCTTGTCTGTTTACCTGTTTGTCTTTATTTGCAGTGGGGGCTGACTAGTGCTCACCCCATCCCCTCCCTATCTAGGGCCTATTGCTAGGGGTAGTCAGGGATTAGGTTTCCTGCTCGGCGATAGGTGCGGAACCTATTTAGGGACGTTAGGGGAGGCAGGGTATTGTCAGATCTGCCTAGGGGTCTCTACTCTCCCTTTCCCTAGTGTTTGGGCTTCCTCCCACTCTTCCTGTTGTTGTGCACTTAGTCTTTCCCTCACCCTGCATGACAGGTGTCTGGTGATATGTCTCAATGGATCACAGCTGTTAAAGCAGCACAAGGGAGACGTATACAATATTAGGTAGGTAGTTGTAATGTTATTGTCATGGGTGTGTCAGGTGTGACAGACAGTCGTTCTGGGTTCAGCTGTAGAAGGTCATTGCGCTTGGCTCTGCAGGCACCTTCTTGATCTTTTCCTCTCTTTAGTATAGTGGTATCCTTCTCCTTCTAGGCCCTAGCAGTGACCTCCACCTTCTGCTGCTAATTGACACACACTTGCTGGATGTTTAAGTACCTTCAGTCTTTCCAGAGAGTCGCTAGTGGTAGCTCTATTTTCCTCTGTCCAGGCTTGAAGTACTAGTAGTCGGCTAGTGTCTTCTTGGAGTTCCCTTGGAGAACAGTTGGCGTGATCTTTCTGGTGTCTTCTCAAGCTAAGTGTTTTCTTAGTCAGTGGGGGCTGACTAGTGCTCACCCCGTCCCCCTCCCTATCTAGGGCCTATCTCTAGGGGCAGTCAAGGATTAGGTTTCCTGCTCGGCGATAGGTGCGGAACCTATTTAGGGATGTTAGGGAAGTCAGGGTGTTGAAATATCTGCCTAAGGGTCTCCACTCCCCCTTTCCCTAGAGTTATATGCATATATGATATGATCTGCTCTTATTGCCTTCTTCAATCTTTAGGTTTAGTACCTCTTTAAAATCAGACAGTCAATTTATAAACTATTTCCATGTGAATGTAATCTTCATAAAGTAAAACTCAAGTTACTATTGTTTGGATGTATTCTTAACTTATTGCTGTAAGCAGTCTCTTCTGAGAGGAAGAGCTCAGGAACGTTAGTGCCACCTATTGCAAGTAGCAATCCCAAAATTCAATATCTACCCTTTAAAGGGCCCTGCCACAGTCCGAATGATAAGAAGCCAAACCAGTAACTCCATTTGCAGACATGTTTTTGGGTGTTTTACCCTCATCAGTGTAAATCGTGAGATTAGGTTTGGCTGGCTGAGAGGCCTCTGACAGGGTTCTAGGGGGTAAAGTTTATCCTTGTGGAGAGCACTAAGTCAGTGTAAGGAGACTTTTAGGCCATGCAATGCTCCCCTGCAAATTTAAATATGCAAGTGGTCTCTTCAGAGAGTAAGAGGACATGAACTCTAGTGTCGCCTATTGGAAGGATCATATTTAAAAGTCTTTTAAAGCTTATTGCTGTCTCCAGACATAGATTTCTGCTATGAACTATAGTAATGTAGTGAAACTGCGGAGTACAACTAAAAAATTAATGAGCTCCAGTGACATTTCCACAGTTCAGGAATGTATGACGATTCAGTCCACTCTAATGCACATATTAAGGAGGTGCACACATCGCTTTTACCACAAACACAGTAGGAACTTTACCTAACTTTCATAAAAGTACAGAAATTTTACTCTTTGTAGAAATGCACCCAAAAATTCTTAGCACCAGCATCATTCTATTGTGGAGTCAGATTCTAGTTGGTACATGGGGACCTTACAAGAAAAAAAAAGGAAAAAACACAATCTACTATATAATTGTCTTATCCTGTCTGTCTGTCTGTCTGTCTGTCCAGGAAATCCCGCGTCGCTCATTGGTCCGGCAGCGGCCAATCAGCGCCGCGGGATTTCAGAAAAAAGATGGCGGCCGTTAGCGGCTCATCTGCGGGACGGAGCTCAGCGGCGTTGCAGCCGGGAGATGAGCGCCGCGAGGCGCTCATCTCCCGGCCGGTACCAGCAGAAGGACCCCGACCGCCGGACCCATCTGCGGGACGGAGATGCAGCCGGGAGATGAGCGGCGCGAGGCGCTCATGTCCCGGCCAGTAGCAGCGGAAGGACCGCCGGCGTCGCTGACATCCATGCGGAAGGGAGGACCGGGAAGCGGCGCTGCGGGTCGGGATACTTCTACTGCGAGCGCCCGCTCATGTCCCGGGTTCTCGCAGCGGAAGTAGCCGCACAGGCAGCGCCGCTGACATCCATGCGGCAAGGGTGTGAAGGGAGGACCGGGGAGCGGCGCTGACATCCAATTGGTCGCGGCCGCTATTTAAATGTGCCGCACAAATCGGTGACATGAGCAGGCGCTCGCAGCAGAAGTATCCCGACCCGCAGCGCCGCTCCCCGGTCCTCCCTTCACACCCTAGCCGCTGATGTCCCCACAGTATCCGCATGGTGTTACAAAGATCCGGACATTTGTGTTAAAAATCGCTGATTGGTCGCTGGTTCTGCCCGCGACCAATCACCGATTTGGGCGCCAAATTTAAATATCGTCCGCGACCAATCAGCACAGCGGTGTTTAAATCTGGAGCCAAGATCGGTGATTGGTCGCGTCCGATATTTAAATTTGGCCGTCAGCCGCGACTAATCAGCGATTTTGGCGCCAAATTTAAACACCGCTCTGCTGATTGGTCGCGGCCGGCGACCAATCAGCGATTTTGGCGCCAAATTTAAACCCCGCTCTGCATCGCTCTGTTGATTGGTCGCGGTCGCCGGCCGCGACCAATCAGCAGTATTGTCGCCAAATTTAAACACCTCTTTGCTGATTGGTCGCGGTCGCGACTAATCAGCGATTTTGGTGCCAAATTTAAACACGCTCTCCATTCCTCACTAACACGGTTCGCTGATTAGTCGCGTCCGCCGCCCGCGACCAATCAGCGATTTTGGCGCCAAATTTAAACACCGCTCTGCTGATTGGTCGCGGCCGCCATCCGCGACCAATCAGCGAGATTGGCGCCAAATTTAAACAACGCTCTGCTGATTGGTCGAGGCCGGCGACCGCGGCCAATCAGTAGAGTGATGCAGAGCGGGGTTTAAATTTGGCCCCAAAGTCGCTGATTAGTCGCGTATGACGGCCGGCGGCCTCGACCAATCAGCGATTTTGGCGCCAAATTTAAACACCGCTCTGCTGATTGGTCGCGACTAATCAGCGATTTTGGTGCCAAATTTAAACACGCTCTCCAGTCCTCACTAACGCGGTTCGCAGATTGGTCGCAGCCGCCGCCCGCGACCAATCACCGATATTGCCGCCAAATTTAAACACCGCTTTGCTGATTGGTCGCGGTTGCCTAACGCGACCAATCAGCGATTTGGGCGCCAAATTTAAACGCCGCTCTGCTAATTGCGCCCCGTCGGCCGCATACCTATTCTAGAATACCCGATGCGTTCGAATCGGGCCACCATCTAGTTCTGTACATAATGACTAATATGTCAGGTACTGGATTTCTATCAGTTGTAACAATATTTGCTTTCTGTGAACACCATGAACAGACATTGTTTATTTTATTAATATGAAGTATTTGTTACAGCAGGACAAAGTTAGACTGAGCTTTCCCTTGAAACGTGACACATAATTGTAAGCAGACTTTATTTTTCTTTGCAAAAAGCTTGCTTTCTTTGCAACTCGTTGGCCTGCTTTGGCTGTTTAAAGAATTATTTACAATAACAAAAAAAATTGTTGCCGTTTGTTTTTTTTCTTGTGTAGTATGACTATTGTTGAGCAATATATCTGGTAAATGTGCGTTAGTTGCTAGACAGGATGTTCTTGATATTTTTATGGTGCCCATAGACATTGCACTTTAGTTGATGAAAATTATTTCAACCAAAATGACTGATTAGAGACCATCGTCGTCTGAAGTTAAAAGGGGTGGTCTGAAACATAAATTCATTTTCATTCTAAATGCCTGTTTAATGCCATAATCTAATTTATTTTCTAATATACTTTAATTAAAAAGTAACAGAGAATGAGAATTACCCAGCTTGCAGAGACCAGTGCTGTCCCCTCAAGTGACGTCACTTGCAGGTGTGACGCTGGTCTCTTCATTCAGGGTAATCATCTAACAATGCGCACTGACAGTGCGCTCTGTTGCTGGTTCGTTACTTATGATCAGAGCTGACGAGAGAGCACACTGTCACTGTGCACATCGCATAGTGACAAGAATCTACTGAGCATCTATCGGTATTGACAACTGATGCTTGTTCAGTAGAGCAGGGACTAGCCCAGCCCCTGAAACTAAGGTCACTGATGATAATTCGTTCAGGGAAGGAGGGGGCAGAGGCTGTGACAGTGACCCCAGTCTCTTCCCCGTGATGACATTTCCCTTGAGTTTCCCAGCATCCAATGAAATTCTCAAACAAAGTATCATCAAAAAGGAAATAGAAAAAAAAGTAGTTAGATAGTCTAGTTAGGGAAGGATATGGACTTTTTATTTAAAGTATATTTGAAAATAGATTAGTTTATGGCATTAAACAGACTTTTAGAATGAAAATTAATTCATTTTGGACCACCCCTTTAAGTGGACTCTGAAAGAAATATTTTTCTACCAACTATCAAAAGAAAAAAACAATTCCCAGAAAGATTGTTTGTTTGTCGCCTGATGTCATTGAACGGATATGGCCAGGCTGAACCACTTTAACTGCCATTCAATGGCTGTTTAACTATCAAACTAATATTATCTAATGTATATTGCCACCTTTAGGATTTGAACAACTGACCAAAAAATAGGAAAGACAACAAGCTGCTATTTGGCAACATATGTTAAAAGCTCATTCATCCCACCCAAATGACTGCATTTTACTCTAAGTATAGAGTAAATATAGGCTCCGATTCATTAAGAATGGTGTTTTTATACATCAGCCGAAATGAAGCCCGTAGTCTACATAGTTTATACTTTTTATTGTATGCTTTGCCTTCATTGTATTTTTTTAGCCCTACAATAAGACCTTTTGTGCATTTTAATGTATTTGATCATCACTAGATACATGACTGTGTGCATTGTGCTTTATCACATTATGCCTATCCTGTGACATAACTTTGTTCATTCATAACTAGGGGCATTGTTCTATGGACATAAATAAATAATGATATTATGAGCAGCACGGTGGCTCAGTGGTTAGCACTGCTGCCTTGCAGCGCTGGGGTCCTGGGTTCAAATCCCACCAAGGACAACATCTGCAAGGAGTTTTTATGATCGCCCCATGTTTGCATGGGTCTCCTCCAGGATCTCGGGTTTTTTCCCACACTCCAAAGACATACTAATAGGGAATGTAGATTGTGAGCCCCAATGGTGACAGTGATGATAATGTCTGTAAAGCGCTCTGGAATTAATGGCAGTATATACGCAAGTAAATTAAATAAAATAAATAAATAAATATACAGTAAAATAGTAGTACAATAAAGAGACAATCAGCACAATGATATAACAGCTAACTAATGTTGCACACAGTTGTAATATACCTCTGTACAGTTTCTTTTCGGATTCCATTATACTTTTGTTGGTCTTGCCTCTTTTCTGAGACTGAACCACATGGATTACTTCTGCTCCTATTGTATATAATAGGAATACCCAGCAGGGCTTTGTTTCCTGCTGTAAGACTTTTGAACCTTTTGCCCAGTGAACAGCATGATGTTGAATCGTGTATCATACCCCTAACATCCCATAAAACACATTCCTTTGCTAAATACCTTTAAAAAAAAATCTCCTTAGCTGATGTTTATTAAGAAAAATACAAAGAATTACTTGAATAATAACCATCAGTTATCAAAATAACACTCAATACTTCAAGTAACTGAATCCTTTCAGCGTTGTAGAACCAATGAATTACTGAGCATACAGTCAATCAATCATAGTCAAACAAGACTAACAGGGAAGTCCTTCAATCTACAACAATCTAGCAGCAATCTGCCATAAACCTGGCAGCACTGGCACCAATAAGACCTGTAAATGTCCAACAACTCCAAAGGAATACCATCCTAGCCAATCCTAAAATCAAACCAAACAGTAAAAGCCATCTTTTACATTTCTTGAGGCATTCATATCTACAATGTGATCTCCACAGCAAATTGTTTTCTCTAATTTATAAACTTTCCCTGATCGCTACTATGACAAGGAAAGCAACAAAAAAGCAGCTGAAACAAAACTTTCTCTAAAAACAGAGTTGAGGAAATTTCAGAAAAAAAGGGAAATAAATTGGAATAGATTGGGGGCATAAATAATGTTCCTTAACTACTCCCACAGAAAGTGACAGATCAACAACAGAAAAGTAATTTTACCCATCTAGTTGTCTCCTCCTTAAAGGGTTATCGAGGACTATTTATTTTTTTTACTGTGAGCCCAAAAACTATCAGGCAGTTAGTTGCTAATAACCTGCCTGTTCTGTCCAGCGCCAATCTCTGCTGGTACAGAGCTGTCACAGAGCGCTCCTGCCGGCAGATCAGTGGCTTACAGAGTTGTCACGTCAACAGAGTAGCGGCTTCTCGTGACGGGGCATGACTACTGACATCATGATGATTGACATGCAGCTCTCCGCTGTCCAACTGGGAGTCCGCTGTCAATCGCTATGACACTGGCAGTCATGCCCTGTCGACAGAACAGTCCGGAAGAAGAGGAGCTGTTCTCGTGACATGGAGCAGCTGAATCGCTGTAAGGAGCGGTCGGTGACAGGGTAGAACAGGCAGGTAATTGCCTCTGTTAGCAACTACCTGCCTGTTAGTTTTTAGGCCCATAATTAAAAAAATAAAATAGTCTCGGTCAACCCCTTTAATCCTAATCCCTCTTAGCTAGTTAAAGCCCATTTACTCTTCCTCTTGGCTAAATCATGCAGACCTCCCATGACTGTGAAGAATAAAATTAATAGGGCAGATTTATCACTACTGACTAATTTTTAAACATTGCAAATGTGACATGCAGAAGTAGTGCTGTTGCTTCCAAAGCATCCAGCAACTGTTACCAATAACACAAGCACAGGAGACAGGAAGTGTTGTGCTTCAGAAGCATCCAGCAACTAGAGGGGTTAACACAGTCACAGGAGACAGGGAGTGTTTTAGCAGAACATCAGGGGGATTGTGGGGAACTGGTTATTGTAGTCTGGCTGAAGCCGAAGAGAAAGGTGGTGTGTTATCTGTATCTGACAGAAGGCAACTGAACAGGATTCAGATCAGGAGAGAAGCTAAACACAGGTCAGATAAACTCCCTGAACTAACAGTGCAGAGTATTATCGGGCAGGAAGATAAGTACTGGAAGGAATTGTGTCACAGGGATCATCTCCCTCATCAACCCCCCCCCCTCCATTTCCATGCAGGATAAAGAATGCTGTGTACTTTTGTGTCCTTGTGAAGGAAAAGCCTGTGGTTGTGTATGCACAGAAGTGTGCTGCTAAGAGATCTAATCTATGCTGAATTATATGCTACTGAAGAGACTGTAATACTGTGCCTTGCGAAGAAACTACTGTATTGTTACTGGAGCCGGTTGCTCACGAAACTCAGACTGTACTGTAATGAAGATTGTTGCTGTAATATCCCTGAATTGCACTGGCCGTGCTTCAGATTAATTCCACTGTTAAACTGATGAAAAAGTCTCTTGTCAGATGTGTCTGGTCAGCAATTGAATCTATCGTGTGCCTAAGAGAAGCTGCAGCCTATGGTCGCCCTGAGTAACGGTTCCCCCAGGATTCCAAAGAATTCATGAAACCCGTCTCGCCCTATCTGAATTTAGCGGCGTGTGTGTAACACAAACATAGACTTGACAGTCTTAAAATGCCCCAAATTTATCACCGTGCTTCATGCTGTTTGATAAAGTTGTGTCATCTTTAAATTGTCTAAGATATAAATTATAATTTTTTTTTTCAAATTTCTTTGGTGTGTGTCTGACGATTGATGGACGAGGCCAAGCTGCTTTCGCTACTGGGCAGGTTATTATGTGTTTACCAATGAACATATAGTATATACACATCTGATTCCAACGCATGAAATATATACAGTTGAAACCAGAAGTTTACATACACTATATAAAAAGACACATATTCATGTTTTTCTCAATATCTGACATGAAATCAGAATAAACCTTTCCCGTTTTAGGTCAATTAGGATTACCATAATTTTTAATATTTGCCAAATGCCAGAATAATGAGAGAGAGAGAATATTTTAAGGCACTTTTATTACTTACTGCAAAGTCTAAAGTTTACATTCATTTCATTAGTATTTGGTACCATTGCCCTTAAACTGAATGACTTGGGTCAAATGTTTGGGATATCCTTCCACAAGCTTCTCACAATAGTTAGTTGGAATTTGGGCCCTTTCCTCCTGACAAAACTGGTGTAACTGATCCAGGTTTGTAAGTCGCCTTGCTCGCACCTGCCTTTTCAGCTTTTCCCATAAATTTTCAATAGGATTGAGATCAGGGCTTTGTTATGGCCACTCCAAAACATTGCCCCAATGCAGAGCCAATGTCAGTCAGGGCTGGGGGCACGGTATTCTCAGAGCAGTGACTGAACCAGCGCCATCCCCATGACTGAAATCGAATGCTGCCAGGGAGAATAAAGTTAATTTTCTCCCCGCAGCGTTCAGCTAAGTGCATCTCCAGGCAGGTAGGTAACGCTGTTAACCTACAGATTAGCCCCATATCTGCAAGTTAATAGTATTTTTTCTGGTGACAGGTTCCCTTTAAAACCCAGCGGACCTTGTGTTTTGGCCCACATAATCCATTTAGCTTCTCTTCTTAATAGAAGTTGTAACGGGTCTGGGAGGTGGAACCTCTGAGCAACTATACAAAGGGGCAGTCCTTGTAAGGAAGCGGGTGGCTCCCAGGGAAGGCGGGCAGGTAGTCAAGGCAAGTGACAGGGACAGTCTCTGGGTAGAAGGGCAGGAAGTCACGGCAAGTGACGGGGACAGTCTCTTGACAGGCGGATGGTCACGGCAAGTGACAGCAGGGTAAGAGTCTCTAGACGGGCAGGTGGTCACGGCAAGTGACAGCAGGGAAAGAGTCTCTAGATAGGCTAGCAGGCAGGTAGCAGGTGAGCGCTCCCAGGTGAGCGGGCAAGAGTCTCTGGACAGGCAGGTGGTCACGGCAAGTGGCGGCAGAGCCTCCAGGTAGGCTAGCAGGCAGGTAGCAGGTGAGCGCTCCCAGGTGAGCGGGCAAGAGTCTCTGGACAGGCAGGTGGTCACGGCAAGTGACGGCTGAGCCTCCAGGTAGGCTAGCAGGCAGGTAGCAGGTGAGCGCTCCCAGGTGAGCGGGCAAGAGTCTCAGGACAGGCAGGTGGTCATGGCAAGTGACGGCTGAGCCTCCAGGTAGGCTAGCAGGCAGGTAGCAGGTGAGCACTCCCAGGTGAGCGGGCAAGAGTCTCTGGACAGGCAGGTGGTCACGGCAAGTGACGGCTGAGCCTCCAGGTAGGCTAGCAGGCAGGTAGCAGGTGAGCGCTCCCAGGTGAGCGGGCAAGAGTCTCAGGACAGGCAGGCAGGTATCTGGCAGGTACTTCCTGGTCCGCAGGCGGACTGATCCATAGACAGACTGGCAGGTGCTGGTAGGCAGACTGTCGGACCACAGGATAGCAAGCAGGTAAGCAGATATCAGGCAGGTATCAGGCAGGTATCAAGCAGGAATCTGGCAGGTGACTGGCAGGTAACTGGTAACGGGACCTGAGGGCTGAAGCAGAGTTGAAAGGCTTTGCAACAACATTGCTCGGGCACCTCCATTTTGGAGGAGGTGCCTTATATATGGTGAGGTCCTTAGGACGGCGCGCGCGGCCCCTTTAAGAGAGGGGGAGCGCGCGCGCGTGCGCCCTAAGCACAGAGTCCGGGAAGCAGCGCGCGCTGCCAGCAGAGCGGGAGGAAGACACCAGGCATGGAGCGGAGAGGTGAGGGGAACGGCGTCCCTGCCTAGCAGGAGGCAGGGACGCCGACGCTACAGTACCCCCCCCTTTAGGCCCCCCCTTTTTTAGGCCAGACAGAAATTTATCAAGGATGAGAGGGGCATGGATGTTCTCCCGGGGCTCCCATGTTCTCTCCTCAGGACCAAACCCCTTCCAATCCACTAGAAAAAAGGTCCTTCCTCTTACCCTTTTGGTGGCCAGAATGTTCTCTACCTCAAACTCGTTTTCAGCGGAAACCGGAGCAGCAGGTGTACCTGTAGACTTGGAAAAAGAGTTAAGTATCATGGGTTTGAGTAGAGATACATGGAAGGAGTTAGGAATCCGCAAATTGGCCGGGAGTTTCAATTTATAGGCCACCGGGTTGATTTGTTTGATAACTTCCAGTGGGCCGATGAACCGAGGCCCTAACTTGTAGGAAGGAATCTTGAGCCGGACATATTTGGACGAGAGCCAGACCTTATCTCCAGGACGGAATTGTGGTGGATCCAGACGTCTCTTGTCAGCCTGTTTTTTCATCCGCTCGGATGACTGAAGAAGTGTGGATCTGGTACTTTCCCAAATGGAGGAAAATTCGTTAACGAGAGATTCCGCAGCCGGATTGTCCACCGAGGCGGAGACGGGAAACGGGATCCGAGGATGCTGACCGAAGACTACAAAAAACCGGGATTTGGAAGAAGATTCGCTCTCGTGATTATTGTAAGAAAATTCGGCCCACGGTAAGAGATCCACCCAGTCGGAATGGTGAGCATTAACAAAGTGCCGGAGGTAACTGGTTAAAATTTGGTTGATCCGTTCTACTTGGCCATTGGACTGTGGGTGATAAGCAGAAGAAAAGTCCAAGGTGACCCCCAGCAGTTTACACATGGCTCGCCAAAAACGAGAGGTGAACTGAACCCCTCGGTCGGATACGATGTGGAGAGGAAGACCATGAAGACGGAAGACATGATGGATAAAGTCTTTAGCTAACTCTGATGCAGACGGGAGACCCGGCAGGGGAATAAAGTGAGCCATTTTGGAAAAGCGGTCAGCGACCACCCATATGACCGTACAACCGGCAGAGACAGGGAGGTCCGTTATAAAGTCCATAGCTATATGCTGCCACGGGGCAGCAGGTACAGGAAGAGGAAGGAGACGGCCGGCTGGCAGATGTCTCGGAACCTTGTTGCGGGCGCAGGACACACAGGGTGAAACAAAGTCTATTACGTCCTTGTGCGGGGTAGGCCACCAGTAATGCCGGGTAATAAGCTGGAGGGTCTTTTTCTGACCAGCGTGACCAGCTAGCTTGGACGAGTGTCCCCAGTGTAGAACCTTCTCACGATCAGGAACAGTTACGGACGTCTTACCGGGTGGAAGACGATTTAGATTCACGGGGGCCACCTGCATTACTTTGGCGGGGTCGATGATGTGTTTAGGCTCCTCCTCAAGATCAGAGACCAAAAAGGATCGGGATAAGGCATCAGCTTTGATGTTTTTGTCAGCCGGGCGAAGAATGAAATTAAAGCGGGCGAAGAACAAGGACCACCGGGCTTGGCGGGGGTTAAGTCTCTGGGCACTCTGGAGGTAAGCCAAGTTCTTGTGGTCCGTGTAAATTATTACCGGGTGAAGAGCCCCCTCGAGCAGGTAACGCCACTCCTCCAGTGCCAGCTTAATGGCCAACAATTCTCGGTCTCCTATAGAATAATTGCGCTCAGAAGAGGAGAAGAGTTTGGAGAAGAAGCCGCAAGTTACCATTATTCCGGAAGACGACTTTTGGGTAAGTACTGCTCCGGCTCTGGAGGAGGAAGCGTCGACTTCTAGAAAGAATTGTTTGTTGCCGTCCGGACGATGCAGAACAGGGGCGGAGGAAAAAGCTCGTTTTAAGGAAAGGAAGGCCGCCTCTGCTTCGGACGGCCATTCTCTGGGATTAGCGCCCTTAATGGTGAGTGCCGAGATAGGGGCAGTCCGGGAAGAGAAGTGCGGAATGAAGAGGCGGTAGTAGTTGGCGAAGCCCAGGAACTGCTAAATAGCCTTCAACCCCTCTGGTCGGGGCCACTTCTGGATGGCAGACAGTTTCTCAGGGTCCATTTGTAGGCCGGTCTGAGAGATTATGTAGCCCAGAAACGGAAGCGAGGTCTGCTCAAAGAGGCACTTCTCATATTTAGCGTAGAGGTGGTTCTGCCTGAGCCTGAGCAGAACCTGACGAAAGTCCCTCCGGTGAGTGAGAAGATCCGGAGAGAAGACCAAGATGTCGTCCAGGTACACCACCACGCAGGAGTAGAGAAGGTCACGGAAGATGTCATTGACCAACTCTTGAAAGACGGCGGGAGCGTTACAGAGACCGAAGGGCATTACAAGATATTCATAGTGGCCGTCCCGGGTGTTGAATGCCGTCTTCCATTCATCCCCCTGACGGATACGGACCAGATTATACGCCCCACGGAGGTCCAGCTTGGTGAAGATTCTAGCCCCCCTCAGACGGTCAAATAATTCAGGAATGAGCGGAAGGGGGTATTTATTCTTCACTGTGATCTGGTTAAGGCCTCTATAGTCTATACAGGGACGGAGTGAGCCGTCCTTCTTTTTGATGAAGAAGAAGCCTGCTCCCGCCGGGAAGGTAGATTTCCGGATAAATCCCCGGGCCAGATTCTCCTCAATATATTCAGACATGGACCGGGTCTCAGCAGCGGACAAAGGGTAAATACGCCCACGGGGAGGAGTAGCGCCGGGCATCAGGTCAATTGGGCAGTCGTATGGTCTATGAGGGGGTAATGTCTCTGCTTCTCTTTTATTAAAGACGTCCGCAAAAGACCAATAGGGAACCGGTAGGCCGGGTAGATTGGCTGGGGTAGGAGAAGGACGAGCAGGATGAACGGGAACTAAACAAGTCTTATGACAGTCCTGTCCCCAGCGAAGAACTTCTCCGGTCTGCCAATCAAGCACGGGTGCATGTCTCTGGAGCCAAGGTAGGCCTAGCAAGAGGGCGTGAGAGAGTCCAGGCAGAACATGGAAGAAGATGCTCTCAGAGTGCAGCATTCCCACCTGCAGAGTGATGGATTCGGTGATGAGTTGGATGGGATGTGGTAAGAGGCCCCCATCCACGGCGGCGACAGATAAGGGTACAGCCAGAGGTTTGGTGGGAATGCGATATTTCTCTACCAGGGACTGAGAAATGAGATTTCCGGCAGCTCCAGAGTCAAGTTGAGCCAGTTCAAAATAACAATTCTCCCCGCAGATGATAGAGACCGACAGCATTAGAGATGGAGAGGGTTTATTTCTGTCTAGGGTGACCTCTCTGAGCGATCCTAGACACAGGCGTTTCCCGACCTCTCCGGGCAGGAACGGATCCAGTGCTCCTTACTGCCACAGTAGAAGCAGCTCCCCTCAGCACGGCGTAATTCTTGACGGGTCTTGACCATCTTGGTCTGGTCGAGTTGCATAGGCTCAGGTGAGTGCGCCGGAGGAGTAACGGAGGAAGTGACGGGTCTCTGGAAGGTAGGGGCAAGGCGTGGAAACCTCCTCTCACGGGTGACCTCTTTGGTGCGCTCCTGGAACCGGATGTCAATCCGGGTGGCAAGTGTAATTAAGTCGTCGAGAGTGGTAGGAATGTCCCGACCGGCGAGTTCATCTTTAATACGGCCGGACAGACCCTCCCAGAATACGGACACCAGGGCGTCGTTATCCCAGGCAAGCTCCGAAGCAAGGGTACGGAACCGTATGGCATATTGGCCCACGGTGAGACTTCCTTGGCGGAGGCGTAGCAGAGATGAGGCGGATGAGGTCCTTCGTCCTGGTTCGTCGAAGACCTTCCGGAAAGCTGAGAGAAAGGCTGGCAGATTGGACACCAGGGGGTCTTCTCTCTCCCATAGAGGATTTAGCCAAGCCAGCGCCTCCCCCGTGAGATGGGACATGATGAAGGCTTCTTTGGCTCGGTCGGTGGAAAACTGATGTGCCAACAGTTCGAAGTGCAGAGTGCACAGGTTAAAGAAGCCCCGTGCCTGACCGGGATCTCCGCCAAAACGAGGCGGGGCGGTGAGGCGGGGACCGGGAAGAGATGCCATGGAATTGATGGGCAGCGACGCTGCCGGGGTAGGAGTCGTGCGACTGGAAGCCGGTCCCGAAGATGTAGTCAGTGTGTCCAGGTGGGAGTGAACACTATGCAGGTGACTCAGGATGGACTCCTGTTGGGACCTCTGACGGGACAGTTCATGACATAGGTCCGAGAGCGAGGGAGCTTGGGTGCCACCGGGTTCCATGGCCCGAGCAAACTGTAACGGGTCTGGGAGGTGGAACCTCTGAGCAACTATACAAAGGGGCAGTCCTTGTAAGGAAGCGGGTGGCTCCCAGGGAAGGCGGGTAGGTAGTCACGGCAAGTGACAGGGACAGTCTCTGGGTAGAAGGGCAGGAAGTCACGGCAAGTGACGGGGACAGTCTCTTGACAGGCGGATGGTCACGGCAAGTGACAGCAGGGTAAGAGTCTCTAGACGGGCAGGTGGTCACGGCAAGTGACAGCAGGGAAAGAGTCTCTAGATAGGCTAGCAGGCAGGTAGCAGGTGAGCGCTCCCAGGTGAGCTGGCAAGAGTCTCAGGACTGCAGGTGGTCACGGCAAGTGACGGCTGAGCCTCCAGGTAGGCTAGCAGGCAGGTAGCAGGTGAGCGCTCCCAGGTGAGCGGGCAAGAGTCTCTGGTCAGGCAGGTGGTCACGGCAAGTGACGGCTGAGCCTCCAGGTAGGCTAGCAGGCAGGTAGCAGGTGAGCGCTCCCAGGTGAGCGGGCAAGAGTCTCAGGACAGGCAGGCAGGTATCTGGCAGGTACTTCCTGGTCCGCAGGTGGACTGATCCGTAGACAGACTGGCAGGTGCTGGTAGGCAGACTGTCGGACCACAGGATAGCAAGCAGGTAAGCAGATATCAGGCAGGTATCAGGCAGGAATCTGGCAGGTGACTGGCAGGTAACTGGTAACGGGACCTGAGAACTGAAGCAGAGTTGAAAGGCTTTGCAACAACATTGCTCGGGCACCTCCATTTTGGAGGAGGTGCCTTATATATGGTGAGGTCCTCCGGCCATTGGCCGGGGACTCCTTAGGACGGCGCGCGCGGCCCCTTTAAGAGAGGGGGAGCGCGCGCGCCCTAAGCACAGAGGCCGGCAAGCAGCGCGCGCTGCCAGCAGAGCGGGAGGAAGACGCCGGGCACGGAGCGGAGAGGTGAGGGGAACGGCGTCCCTGCCTAGCAGGAGGCAGGGACGCCGACGCTATAGAAGTTTATAGTGATTTACACCCTGTGCTGGTAAATTAACCCTCTGAATACCTACAAACCTTAGTATTTCAGGGTTAGAATAGTGAAAGTCTTAGATATGCTTAATCAGTCTAGGGGACCCTTTTCCAGAGGTGATAGATTTAAAATGTTCCTTAAAACAAAACACTATGCACCCACAAATTGGGTTTTACAAGAAATAAAATCAGGAACTCGGTGTATTAATGAACCTATCCTCAAGGAATTAGCAGTAAGATGAAACCTGCAAAAAGAGCAACCCCCCACATCTGAAATTACCCACCAGATTTGATTTTCCCAACCAATTACTGGATTCTAATTTTAAACGGTTCAAGACTAAAGTGTCTTTTAAATTTACGCATCTCCTATAGGTGATTAATGGTTTTCGAGTTGCCACCTCAGATAAATCCTTATCTACATTGAGCAAATGCCAATTTTTATGAATGGCCGAAAGGATGGCCCATCCATTGGGCCATATTTGAAGTTGAAAATAAATCGCTTTTCTTTCTCTTTGGTCTTTTGTCTACTGACACTATTTAATAAATCCTTCTGATTGACGGATTTCGTTCTATCTAGTGCTTCTTCCAAAAAGGGATCTGAATAGCCCCTATTTAACAACCTATTTTTGAGATCATCTGCTTGTTCCTGAAATTGATCATTATTATTATTCATTTTTCTCAAGCGAAGGAACAGGCTATATGGGAGAGATCATTTTGTATGAAAAGAATGGGCGCTTTTAAAATGTAGTAGAGAATTTGTTGAAATCGGTTTCCTAAAAGCTTCTGTCACCATCATTGACACAAATTTTTACAACTAGGAATTCTAATTCTGAATCTCCAAATACGGAAGTAAAATGCATATTCATAATGTTTACCTCATTTAAATACTCCACAAACATATAGAACTGTTCTTTTGTCCCTGTTCAAATTATAAAGTTGTCATCCACATATCTGAGTAATGTATTTTATGAAAGGGTTTGTCAATGAGAATACATATTTGTCTTCCAAAACCACTAGAAAGAGGTTTACAAAAGAACGACAGGAGTACCCATGGCGGTACCTGTACATTGTAAGTACCATTTGTCCAGGAATTTGAAAGCATTGTGTGTGAGGATAAATTCAAGAGCCTCGTAAATCAAATTAATATATTCCAAGCTTTTCTCAGTATTTAGCAGAATACCGCAAATTGCCTCAATCCCCTGTAGTTGATGTATTCCCGTATAAAGACTCTTGACATCAATAGATACCAACAATTTAATGAGAAGTCTTCCTGCCACTCCACACCCTGCATGGCACTCAAAAATTCACCCATGCCTTTTAGATATGACGGTACATTGTTCCGGAGGATTCGCAAGAGCCAGTCAACACATTGTGACAGGGGCTCTGTTAAAGATCCCACTCTTGACACTACTGGATGGCCTGGTGGAGCAGATAGTGATTTGAGCAATTTTGTTATAAAATACCAGTGTGGCTTTTGCGGGTACTCTGAACAAAGTTTTTTTCATTTTCTTCTTTGATAACATTCCTGATTCAACTAATTTTCTTAAAAAGGTTTGTAATTGTTTTTTTATTTAATAGTAGGACCCTGTGGCAAATGAATGTACGATCTCAACACAATATGATGCCCCAACTGTGATCCCCACACTGCCCTCCACACAGTATAATGGTCCCCACATAGTCCTCCATAAGGCGCCCCACATAGTCCTCTATACAGTATAATGGGCCCCACATAGTTCTCTATACAGTATAATGGGCCCCACGTAGCCCTCCACATAGTATAATGGGCCCCACATAGACCTCCACACAGTATAATGGGCCCCACATAGTCCTCTATTTAGTATAAAAGGCCCCACTTAGTCTTCCATAGAGTGTAAGGCGCCCCACATAGTCCTCCATACGGTATAATGGGCCCCACATAGTCCTCCATACAGAATAATGGGCCCCAGATAGTCCTCCATACAGAATAATGGGCCCCACATAGTCCTCCATATGGTATAATGGGCCCCACATAGTCCTCCATACAGAATAATGGGCCCCAGATAGTCCTCCATACAGAATAATGGCCCCACATAATCCTCCATACAGTATACTGGGGGCGGTGGCGGTATCGGCGTTGTGAGCCAAATATAATCATCCTGTGGGCCAGGTTCGGTCCCTGGGCCAGAGTTTGATATGTGTGCTCGCGACAGTAGCACAATGTTCCCCCCTTTATCAGCTTCCTGGATTATTACATCATCTCATTTTTTAATCTTACCCATAGCACTACTTTCTCTTTCACTTAAATTATATGACTTTTCTGGATATATAAGGGCCTCCACATCACTAACTACCTGGTCATGAAATAGATCTATAACATTACCCCTCGCCGTAGGGGGCATATAAATTGAATTAATCCCACTTTAAAAGATTTTACCAACACCTTTCTTATCATTGGGAGGATTTTCATTTATGCTTAAAAGTAACGCGGCATCATCGGAGACTGTGTGACTGTGGGAACCCTCCACCCTGAACCCAAGGGGACCAATGGTACAGGGGATATCAACTTGACACATATTAGGGTCTGTATGTCCTGTTGAGCAAAAAGATTTGAACAAATGATTATAACAAAAAAAACATTTTTCTAATGGCTTTAAATAAATCGATTTTGAAGTCTACAAAATCAAACTTCTCTGGAATGCAAAAACCCAAATCTTTAGATAACACTGATTATGAGTGCTCATCCTAAACATGATCAGTCAGATTGACCACGTTTTTGCTTTGGTCTTTGTTAACAATTTGTGCCTCCATGACACCTGCTTTTGCTTTGTTCCCGGGTTGCCGTTTGTGCCTCCTACCGCCCCCCTCCTAATGCGTCTTGTAAAGGGAAAGAACGTTGAGAAGTCGCAAATGGTAAGGAAACAGAATCATGTGGTCTTAGATTCCCCTTATCTTCTGAGGCACTGGAATCTGAGTCTGTTGTTCAGTGATCCTGGTGAGGTTTTCTTTTTCCTCTATTTTCTGGATGTTTTCCTCTCCTGTTGTTCACTCTGCTCTTGTTCCATAGAAAAACAAAATTAATTTGTCGCCTCCCAGCCTCTTGTATACACTGAGCTCGGACTTTGTGTCTGGTCTCCAGCCGATAACCTACTTCAATTACCTATTCACAGCAGGAGATCCTAGAGCAATTGGGGTCATGTGGAGTGTTGAGAGTGCTATCTCTTTTTCCATTCAAGTTATGATCGAGCCATGCCTCAATGCTCAATATGAGTGTGATGCATCCCCTCTCAAAGATGATGTCAATATTGGTCCCATTTTATCATTAAATCTATGACAGTGTGTTTTGCAATTTTTTATGTTTTTATTTTTATCATATTTATCAAGTTGTTGCCCCCTTTTTTATCAATTTTACACAGTTTTAATCAGTTTTCTATCTTGCTGTAAAACAGACCAGAATAAGGCATGCTGTGATTTTTTTTTTTTACTGATGGTCCCTGTGTGTAATCGCTCATGTGCACTTGGCATAAGCTAAAGTTTCTCACTTTGCTGTCTGTGTGCTAACTGTTGCGCAAATGTACACCACTCTTACCAAAAACAAAGCCAAATGAACAAGACCTTCAGTTGAGAATCCCCATTATCCAAAATAAGATGACTTCCACAATATGAGAACCTTGGTTTTGTTACAATTTGGTTCCTCATTTCTTTCAGGTTGCGCATTCACTGAAAATTGTGAAATAAAAGTTTGAGGGTAAGGCTATATTCACTTTCAGCTGGTCCTTACATTTTTAAATTTAGTGTGTTTTAGCAAAGGTAACCAATTATTATTATTGTTAGGTTAACTTGTTAGGTTAAATTTGAGAATGATTCCTTTAAGATGATTGGATTCATAGGTCCCAATTCATCAAGACTAGCGATTTTCACGCAGGTGTTGATGATGGGGTGTGTTGGAGTCAGACACTTCTGATTCGTTAAGAGGTGCATGCCTCCATGCGCCACACCTCAAAACTTACTGTAGTCAGAGATTGGAGTTAGATTTCTGGAGTATGGAATGTCACAACTTGTCATGAATTAGATGAGCTGTGGCATCAAACCTTCCCCACCTCCTATCCCAGCCAAGATCCACCAAGTTTGGGAGAAACTAGGGAGAAAATGCAAAAATGTTGCAACTTTTCAAACTGGCACAAGAGCTTTGATGAATCAGGGCCTTAGTGTTTTGGAGGCAGAACAAGTATATGCTAGTACAGAAAACATATGTCAAAGATATCTTGGGTATAAGCAATATGGCACGGGGGCATGCCATAGCCTGGGGTGTCCTTTGTGATGACTTTCATTAATATGTTTAATTTTTCCAGTACTCAGAGAGCAAGGGGGAAAGTTATCAAGACTTTGCATTTTTTGCACCAGTCTTGAACCTGCAGAAGTAAGGTGCACTAAATTTCATGAGCGGCTCAACTTTGCTAAATTTGGTGCATTTTTGACCTGTATGTGCCAGAAAATGAAATCAATGCCAGCCATGTTTACATATATGCCAAAAAAGAGTAGATGAACTAAAATAATTGAAATATACTCTTTTGAAAGGGTTATATGATCACATCTAAGTCTCTGGGACCCGCCTGAACCACTACGAGGACCATTATCGACTACGGAAGTGGAAAAAGATCTATCAGATAGAGTTCCTCAGTTGAAGGCTTGAAGTGGCGCAGAGGTTACAATGACCTCATGCTTATTGGAAGTACAGAAGGGTGTATCTCTGCAGGCAGGAAAAACACAACATGGGAGGCAATGGATACTGTGAAGACAGAAAGGATTTGAGGTGCAGAGTGATTAACGGAAATGGTGACAATTTATTTTGAGAGTAGAATAGGAAGAAGTAAGAGGATGTGGTGATGATCTCTATGGAAACAAACGAGTGAACCAGAGGCCAATGACTATTAAATACAACGAAAGATCTGCTAATTATGTCACTGTACAAACCATCATCATGTCCATTATCCCTTTAAGGTGTGGCCAATTGTTGCATTCTGCATACTAGGTTTTCTTTATTTCATCCTCGACTTCCAAGTGCCATGACTTTATTATTTCTGCATTGATTTACTGTTGGAGGGCTTGTTTTTGTATCAAAGGTTTTTTTAAAGAAATTTTAAAAAGTGATATATTGTCCCAAAACACTCATACCTTGTTAACAGCAGGGTAGGAATGACCCAGGGGGAGAATATCTCAATGTTACAAGACTTTTTCTAAGACCTAATCATATATTAGTGGATTTGAGTGTAAATAGTAAATAGTAAATGTCGTTTTATTACTTTTATCCAGAAATTAATAATACATGTGAAAATAAGAAATGTTATAATGTATCTTATCATTGAAATCTATTTTTTTCTCTTCTGGGACTCATCTTTTATTCTGAATTCACAGATAAACTATGTGAACTCAGTGAATTCAGACTTTGCCAATACAGAGATTGGAAATGGCATTTGGTGCTCATGAAGATTTCTGTAGGGGGAGGAGCTAGAGGCAGACACAGACATTCTGCTGCAAGTTCTCCTGAAATAACCGATACACATTAAATGGATGGTTGCAAATTCAGATGTATGCTCAGTCTGAGAGCCCTTCTTACTGTGTAATATTCTTCTCAATGCACAGTGACAGTGTGCTCCCTCGTCAGCTCTGATGAAAAGTGACGAGCTGGCAAAAGAGTGCACTGTCAGTGAGCAATGTAAGGAGATAACTTGGCGAGCAGAGAACTGACCCACCCCTGAAACAGACGTTACTTTCGATGCCGGGGCTGGGCTCTGCTTGCCGCTTCATCTCCTTACAATGCGTTGTATATTGTTTGAATATATGTATATCATGGAAACAAACGAGTGCCAGGTAGACCCCATTGATGGATTTCATGGGTTTTACTTGCAAGTGTCCCAGGAAATAAATGAGACTGCAATAACAGGGATGTTGACGTATATTTTTTCTTAGCTTATCATTTTGGTAACCCCGGCTTTTACTATGTCCACTGAGAGATGTGGTGACTTCCATTTTGAGGCTATATCAATTCTTGCTGCTGTGCGCATGAATCAGGATAATTTGTGAGTTTGATTGGAAGATTTTGGAGGTTTATCTCTTATAATTAGGCATGGATAGATTCTTGAAGAATGGATTGCAGGTCACCCTTCTGATAAGTACAGAGATTTGTGAGAATGAAGCTACTTCCGGGCATGTCCACCATACTGTAATTCCAAGGTCACGACAGGCTTTAAAGCAGTATGAGTATAAGGCCATGTGTGCTTCTTTCATTTTCGTTTTAAATAATGAAGCAATTTTAATTGGGATCAGGTTTTTTTTTATCTTTAAAGGGGTTGTCCACTACTTTATATTACCCCCCCAATGTATCCCCCTGGGGCCCCTAAGACTTTTTGTAAATACCTTCTGTTGCTGATAATGCCTGTGAGTGGCGCTATCACTGGCCGCTCACAGGCATCATGTGACCCCCAGCTGCAGCCGGCTCTGACATCCGCTGATGTCACGACAAGTGCTGACAGCAGCCGGGGGTCTTTGTATTCCTGATTCCACGGTGGATGCCAGGCTGTGGGCGGGGTTACTGTGGCACCCCAGGAGTCCGGCTGCCACAGTGGCATTGCCTCCCTCACAAGGGGTGATGCCATGACTGGAAGCAAGCAGGGGTCCCCTAGACAGATATACTAGCATGCAACACTTTCCTGGCTCCAGACCAGCAAGGGGAGCTCCTCCCCTTGACAACTGGAATCTGGAGGCGGGGTTAGTTAGAGTTAGTGAGAGGAGTTGAAGTCAGGACAGCGAAGAGGAAAGACCTGGGGATTGGAGCTGCACGGCAGCTCACCCCAGAGAGGAGTGTAGAAGAACCGGACACCGGAGTCCGAGGTTGTGGGGCACTGAAGGCCCAGCAGCAGAAACCAGAGGACAGGAGACTGCAGGTCTCCTGGCCCCATCAGACGCCTGGAGGCTCAGCAGCACATAGGGCCCAGCACTGCCACGTGGGAGCGACACTCCAGGAAGGCCCGAGCTGCCTGCCATACGGGTGAGCACAAAAACGTTTTACTCAGGGATGAGGGCCGCAGCACAGCTACAAGCAGCCGGGCCAAAGAGATTAGCGCAAAGGGAAGGCCTACAACTTCACCTGGCGAGGTGGATTCCCAACTTGCTTCCAGGCCGCCCGGACCTCTACTACCAGCTAGTACCCGTGCCCTGGTCTGCCTAACCACCGCAAGTAAAGGTAAGAGGAAACCGCCATTAAGTTGTGGACTGGTCATTATCTGCGCCATCCCCTGCACTACACTGCACAGCAACATCTATCACATCACTACTTCCTGCCCTGGAGCGAAGCTCTGCCTGTGGAGAGCTGAACCAACTCTGCTGCGTCACCATCAGCTCCAGAGGATCTGCATCGCAGCGGCGGCTCCATATAGCCACATACCACAGGTGGCGTCACAAACATTTATATAAAAACTTTATTTCCCTTTAACTTCATTCCCCTTTTATTGACCGCCCTGGGTCACGGACCGGGTCACTGCTACCGTGACACCCCCAGCACCGACCGGCCCAGCTACCGAGTACCCCACGGCCCAGGGGGCGCGTCATACTTGGCGTCACGAACAGGATTCACAAAGCCCGGTATAACCGGGTCCTGTGTGCCATAGACTTTACTGAACTGTATCATCACGTCATTTGCCGTCAGCCGAGGGGAAGCAGGAGGCCCCAATCCGGAACCGTGGGTTAAGAGATCCCTCCCGCCTGCAGAGCAGCATACTGGTATGTCAGCAGAAACCCAGGACCTGGTTGAGGTTCACTAGGGGGGAGGAATATGCCCAACCTGGGAGAGGATTCAGCTGCCGCTGTAATGCTGTTATCAATGCCATATATACCAGGGGCGGCGTGGTTGCCCCAGTACTCAGGGGAGTCGCACACCCTGAACGACTTTGAGGAGAGACTGCGCAGTTTGTTTAAAGTATACCCCCTGTCTGAGGAGCAAAAAGTCAGCATCCTCATAGGCCAGCTAATCGGTGCAGCCCATAGAGAGGTGAAGTCCTGGCCGGGCAGGGACAAAGACACTGTTAAGGAAATACTGGCCCGGTTGAAGGATACCTTTGATACCCGCACAGCAGCAGAGATTAAAATGAAGTTTTACGGGTGCAAACAAAGGGTGCAGGACAGTGTATGGGACTATGGTCTAAACCTGCAGGAGGCGCTGCGGGCCATTAAACAGGTAGACCCCGACAGTGTGCGAGACAAGGACAGATTGCTAACTGAGCAGTTTATTGAGGGACTCCTGTCTAACGCTCACCGGACACAGCTGCGTATTATGGCTCTGCAAAACCCTGATCTGGACTTTGTGCAATTTAAAGACCAAGCCATCCGGGTGCTACGAGAACCAACCCCAGGTGGCACTGCATCCCTCCGGCGCCAAGCTATCACATACCACCAGGAGGTGGCGTCCTTTTCCCCAGCCCCTGACGCGCAGACCCTAGATAATGACCCTTCTGCAGACCTACGCCTTCAGGTCCAGGAGCTGACCAAAAGTGTGGCTACACTAACCAAAACCGTGCAGGCCATGCAAGTGTCTCCAAAGGAAAAGATGCAGCTGGCTTCCAGTCCAGATGATGTCCCATGGCGACGACAGAAAAGAATTCCACCAACCAGAGGGAGGAACAGCGATCGCTATGACCAGGACGGACAACCCATCTGCCGCCACTGTCAAAAGGCAGGACACTGTGCAAGATTCTGTGATTTAAAACGAGCAACCCCTGGGGCAGAGGGCCAACCCCCGGGAGTTAGATGACCAGGCCCACAAAGCTGGCGAGACAAGTACATGGGAGGCGACCGGTCCTACCTGTCGTGCTTGATGGCATCCCGATGAACGCGTTGCTGGACACTGGTTCCCAGGTGACAACGATGCCATATATCCTTTATAAACGATACTGGACTGACTCAGACATTACCTGCAGTCCAGATGAACATCTTAGCATCTATGCCAGCAATGGTCAGCCCTTGCCTCAGGTGGGGTATAAAGAGGTGACCATAAAGGTTGGCCGAGTAGAATTGCCATCACAAGGAATGATTATTGTTGATATTGATCGCCGAGAGAGTCATCCTATAATAACTATAGGCACCAATGTGATAGAAAATTGTCTTGGAGAAATTATTGTTTTGTTGCCACAGGTTGCAGAGACTGCCAGTTCCAGTCAGCAGCAAGTTCTGCAGACTGTAACTGGCAGATAAACAAATAAGCTAAACACTGGTTCGTCTGGTGAAATAATGATATTTTCTGAAAAAGATCATTGTTCTCGGCAGCGCATCAGCATGTGTAAACAGGACCGGGGTTGCCGAGAACGATGGTAGACTATTTGCATTGAACAATCTACTACTGACTGTTCGATGCACTTTGTTAAGCGCGGTATGCCTGTGTAAACAGGATATTAAGTGACCGCCATTGGTAAACATTTACAGATCAGCGGTTGTTTAGTGTGCAAATCGGGTGGTGTAAAGCAACCTCAAGGGCCATCCAGGAGATAGGCGTACTGATAGATCAAAATTATCCTTTAATTATCAAGACACCATCTGCCAGACCTCCCGGATCTTTGGACCATCCCATAGACAATGAGTGTCAACCTTAACTGCAGTGCATTTACAGCGTTTGGATTGTTGTAAATGTTGTGTGTTAAATTGCAATATTTTTTTAATATTTTTCTAACATGTCAAATGTGAAGGAAAGAAACACTGGTTGAGAACTTTTTGCTTCAGTTTTTGTGACGATTTGGGAACTTTTAGGCTATGTGCCAACGTTGCAGAAATGAAGCGGAAAATTTGCGTTTCATTTCCACATGTCCTTTGCCGGAAAAACGCATGCGGAATTTCGCAAGCGTTTATCGCGCGATTTTCACGCGTTTTCGCCATGCAGAATTGCCTTGCGTTTTTTATTGCATTGAAAAGGCAATTCCGCTTGCGGAAACGCAAAATGAATTGATATCCGCAGCATGGGCATAGAAATTGTGGATTCCCCTTGGGGACCATGGGGGGCGGATTACCTAGCGTTTCACAAGCCTTTACGCTGCGGAAATTCATACATACCGTTAGGAAGACATTAAAAAAGTTAATGAGAAGTTCTGTATGTAAGGCTAGGTTCACACATGTTTTTCCTGCGTCACAAATCTGCAGCAAAACCTATTCTCTGGCAGGAAATCAGCTGCGTCAAAAATGCAGGTTTTGCTGCGTTTTTGATGAGTTTTTTTTCCACTGTCCTTCTGTCTCTATGCATGTACATAAAGTTCTGTGAAAAAAAGAACCCCATTCTATTTGGCCATCAAAAAGGCTGAAAAAAAGCTGATGCAAATTTTGGTGCATTTTTTCAGCGTTTTTTTCACCACTCATTACTTCCTATGGCTGAAAAAACGCTGAGAAAATGCTGAAGGAAGTGACATGCTCTACTTTCCAAAAACCCAACCAAGGCACAAAATATGCAACCAAAAAAAAACATGATGTGTGAACAGAGAATTCTGGTTTCTCATAGACCTTGCTGATACTGCAAAATGCAGCTGAAAATTTGCATAAAAATCTGCAGCAAAAAACGCTGAAAAAACACAACATGAATGAACATAACCTAAGATATTATTTAATTTATATTGCTCTTTACTTTTTTTTTTTTGCTCATCACATTTGAAGCTATGTACCTTTCATGTTTCCTATTTAGAACTGTATACGACAGCTATAATTTCTACATTAGTAAGCTATAGCCAACACCTGCCCTGATGCTCTGCTGATGTCTACATTGACAGTAGATGAAAACATTTTGCTTACTGGCTTATACGTACAGATTGATATCTTTATCGTCTGATGATTAGAAGCATTTTGTGAACCAGTTTATACCTACAGATTTGCATCTTCAGCTGCTATAATTAGATATGATGGGATGCATTACAGCATATCGCATGCCTTTTTTAGGTTTATGGAGTCTTGGCAGGTACCGTGAATGTCCTCAGTATTGTAAAATCAGCAATACATTTTCATGGCCCATGCCATGGTATAGCACCTGTGCCCCAGCCATTGCAAGCTATAGGGTAGTTATGATTGACAAGCCAGTTCACTTTATGCATTGTGAACATTTTAAATCTAATTTAAAGCCTATGGACCCCTGTAGCATGGAAAAAATGTTTTTTTTTACATACAGTATGTAAGTGGTTTCCTTTGGTTAATAAAATCGCACTGTTTCGCAATCTTCATTCTTTCATTCATTTTCAGACCCCCTCTAATATGTAATTTGCAGCATGATCCAAGTTTCTAATTTTCTCATGTGGGAGTTTCCTTCCCTGTTATATAGGCTGGATGTGATCTCTGTGTGTATGCAGAGTGCTGCTGTCTGCACTTGCTTTCATGTATCAGCACTGCTACAGAGCTGCACGTATTCCCTCGCCTCCCTCCTTGTCTATAGATGGTTTTCTGTAACTTTAGATACTTTCCTCTTTCTTCGATGAAGATCTATGTATAATTCTGTCCTCCTGATGTCTCTAAGGCTGCATTCACACATACATTTTACATGTCTGTGTGATGGCTGTTTATGTTCAAAGAGTTTCATTGATCCATATACACAGCCGTTTTATAAAATGAATCTGTGTCTCGTCCATAAGACTCAGTCTGTCCTATTCTTGTCCATTTTGCAGTACAAACTGCAGCATTAAAGGGAACCTGTCAGCGTACATAGCAACTAGGACGTGACAGGTTCCCTTTAAAATCTGTTAAAAACTGATGAAATACGAAACACTTCCTGTTTACTTGAGTTTTCCACCTGTGTTCCACCTGTGAAAATGCTTCTTTATTCGGGTGAAATGATTCTTTGTGCTGTAAAAAAGATTGTTCTCGGCAGAGCATTGTCCTGTGTAAACAGGACTTGGTCTGCCGAGAACAAGTGCAATACTTGTGCGCTGAACAATCAATGAAAGATAGTTTACTGGACATCTAAAGCCATGTTGGCTTGTGTAAACAGTGTATTTAAAGAACCGCTGATCAGCAAATAACTGATCTTTGGTTGTTTAGTGCCCCAGGTAAATCCATGTAAATAATCCCTTACAGATACTCTGCAGCACCAAAATAGTAGAACAATTTTAATTAACATTATTTCGAAAATTGCTTAGAGAGGATTTCTACTACTAGACAACCCATTCTCACTGTTTAAGTGACCATTGATAACATAAAAAATATATGCTTACCTTATGGATTCCTGGCGGTCACATGACATTATGTCACATGAGGGGATCTGACAACTGGGAATCGCACTGATCGGCAGAATGGGGAATTTTTATTCCTGATGGTTCATTTTTATCCCTGTTAAAATGGGGCAGCAGTGCGCATGCCCGACCACAGCTCCATTCATTCTCTATGAGGATTTCAGAAAAATCCAAGCACTTTTCATTCAATCTCTATGGGGCAGCAAGAAAAAGGTGAGCACTAGGGAACTATGCATTTACTAAGCAAATTGACACTAAAATAGCCACGCAAAGGTGTATATAGCCTATAATTAACTGGCCATGGCCATGGAGTGAAGAAGTTAGACCTTCCTTCGTCCACATGTAAATGAAGAACAAAGCTCTTCCATCCTGATCATTCTGTGATATGTGTTTAGCACCAAGTGACAGATTTAATAGGATGCCTTATGTAAGCCAAATGAGACTAAAGACCCTTCCTGTACAACATTTCTTACAGCGTGAACCATTTAGCAGCACCACAAATATTTTTACGTTGGATATTTTCATAAATCATTCATACTTTACAAGCTGGCTTTATTACTGGCTAGTAAACTACACTGCTCAAAAAAATAAAGGGAACACTTAAACAACACAATGTAACTCCAAGTCAATAACACTTCTGTGAAATCTACCTGTCCAGTTATGAGGCAACACTGATTGTGAATCAATTCCTCCTGCTGTTGTGCAAATGGAACAGACAACTGGTAGAAATGATCGGCAATTAGCAAGATACCCCTATAAGGGAGTGGTTCTGCAGGTGGTGACCACAGACCATTTCTCTGTTCTCATCATTTTGACTGTTGTTTTGGTCACTTTTTCATTTTACCATTGCTCTCACCCCTAGAGGTACAGTAGCATGAGGTGGTGTCTACAGTACAACCCACAGAAGTTACTCAGGTAGGGAGGTCATACAGGCACGTGGAGGCCACACACAATACTGAGCCTCATTTTGACTTGTTTTAAGGACATTACATCAAAGTTGGATCAGCCTGTAGTGTGTTTTTCCACTTTAATTTTGGGGGTGACTCCAAATCCAGGCCTCCATTGGTTAATAAATTTGATTTCCATTGATGATTTTTGTGTGATTTTGTTGTCAGCACATTCAACTTTGTACAGAACAAAGTATTCAATGAGAATATTTCATTCATTCAGATCTAGGATGTGTTATTTTAGTGTTCCCTTTATTTTTTGAGCTGTGTAGTACGAATAGGGCATTCCTACATGGTTGTCACAATCACATGAATGGGTCCAGATAGAACTGTATATTCTCAATGCGCAATCCAAGAAAACCCACAAGCAATTATGGCATCTTTCACCTGTAATGTGTCAGCACAGGTGAAAGAAGCCGGACGAGGAATACAATTTCACTTACTGGCAGCAGTAATAATAACCTGATGTAAGAAGTTCTTAAAGGGAATCTGTCACGTCCTAGTTGCTATGTACACTGCCCCCATAGCGTTGTTAGTGATGCAATGTGCATCACTAACAAGCTGTTTTCATTAAAATCTGTGGTAATATATTGATGTTATAACGTTTTATATACTTTGTCTTACCTGCTTGTATTCAGTCATAGGGGTGTGATTCTCAGATTCAGTCATGGGCGGTTAGTGCTGGCGCCGTCCATGACATTTGAATACTGCTCTTGGCAAGTGCTAGGTTTGAGGGGCGCATGCGCATTTGCACACGTTGGGCCGCTAGTCCGGTGCGTGCTCACTCATGCTGTGTGATTACCAGCTTCAGTGCGCACGCGCTGTCACCTGTGACTCCCGGCGCGTGCGCAGTCAATGTATCTTGCGGTCACTGCATGCGCAGTGACACTGCAGCGGTGACCGCATGATACATTGACTGCGCACACCGCTTTCAGTATCACCTCTATGCTGATGACACACAGATCTACCTCTCTGGACCCGATATCTACTCCCTACTAACCAAAATCCCACAATGTCTGTCCACTATCTCATCCTTCTTCTCTGACAGATTTCTAAAACTTAACATGGATAAAACTGAATTCATCATCTTTCCACCATCCACTCAACCCCCCCAACTGACTTATCCATCAAAGTCATTGGCTGCCCACTCTCCCCAGTCCTGCCAGCCCGCTGCCTCGGGGTAACCCTGGACTCTAATCTCTCCTTTAAACCACATATCCAAGCCCTTTCCACTTCCTGCCATGACATACAAAGCCATCCACAACCTGTCTCGCCCATACATCTGTGACCTAGTCTCCCGGTACTTACCTACACGCAACCTCCTATCCTCACAAAATCTCCTTCTCTACTCCCCTCTTATCTCCTCTTCCCACAATCGTATACAAGATTTCTCCCATGCATCCCCCCTACTCTGGAACTCTCTACCCCAACACATCAGACTCTCGCCTACCATGGAAACCTTCTAAAGGATCCTGAAGACCCACCTCTTCCGACAAGCCTACAACCTGCAGTAACCTTCGCTCCACCATTCGCTGCACGACCAGCTCTACCCTCACCTACTGTATCCTCACCCATCCCCTGTAGATTGTGAGCCCTCGCGGGCAGGGTCCTCGCTCCTCCTGTACCAGTCGCTGACTCGTTTTGTTAAGATTATTGTAAGTGTTTTCTCTATGTATACCCCTTTCTCACATGTAAAGTGCCATGGAATGAATGGCGCTATAATAATAATAATATAGTATTGTATTGTTGCTGGTTTGCCTTTTAGAAGTTTGTCCTTTCTCTCTCCCTGCATGTCTTCATTTTTCGAATATGAGCTGCCAATACTATTAGTACGTACACTAGCGTTCAAAAGTTTGGGGTCATTTAGAAATTTCATTATTTTTGAAAGAAAAGCACATTTTTTTTCAATGAAGCTAACATTAAATTAATCAGAAATACACTCTATACATTATTAATGTGGTAAATTACTATTCTAGCTGCAAACGTCTTGTTTTTATTGCAATATCTACATAGGTGTTGTAAGGCAGCGCTAGTCATCATAATGGGGGATACTCGCTGCACCGGGTAAAATCAAAACACACCAGCAATGACTTTCCGGTTTTCACACCTCAGCAGTTTATTATCTCATCATAAACCGCAGTTCACACATATAATGTCAAACGAGCCCCAAGTGGCAGACAGGCCCACTTGGCTCCAGGTCCAGCCTTCAGCAAGGTAATAATATAGCAATGTCCATATCAATGTCCATATAAGCAGTGTTTTTACCTTTGCTGGCTTATGGCTGCTCCAGTCCGTTTGGTCCCGCCACCACTGGGGCTCTAGGGCTTACCACACGTGGTCTCCAGCCCTCATCCCGTCCAAGGCCACAGGCATCTCTCACACACAGATCCAGGCTCTGTGCCTTCCAGGACGCTGATCTTCCAATGTTATGATCTGCTACAAGCACTAAGGAAAGACAGGAGATCTGTCACTACAATAGAACTAAACCGGATCCCTACAATGTAACGGGGAACCTGATCCTGCGATCAGACCCGCTAAAGTCCTCAGCTAGTCTGTACGAAGACCTATAGATGCAAGGGAGGGATCCCTACAAGAACTAGGGACTGGGATAAAGTTGGACACCTCCTAGCAGAAATTGTAGCAGTAAAAGACAAACACACAACATAGAACATAGAGGTCTGAAGACCTAGCAAAACTAACAGAGAAAGGTAACAGAGCACCAAGCTAGCTCAAGAGTAGTAATTACAATGAAGTCCAGCAAGGCCAGGAGGGCGGAGCCGGATTAAATAGGCAAAAAAGGTCATGTGACCAGCAAACTAGAAAAAAACCAACAGGAGAGTTCTAACATCCAAACCTCTGGCCCTCCAAGGCTTACTGGCATCTAGTCACCAGATCCAGGCTTCACCCTCCAGGACGCCACCAGGCTTCACCAGGCCTCTCACTCACACATGGTGTCCACACGGGAACAGGCCTCATGCCTTTCACGCCGGAGCAGGCCTCATGCCTTTCACCACAGGAGCAGGCTTCATGCCTTACACAACACATCCCGCTCTCAAAACTAACAGGGTTTTTATATCCTGTAGCACACACACACACAGACAGGACCTTGCTGATGTCACAGTCATGTGATCAGACAGACATTCTGTGTGCACAGGACCTGAGCTATGTCACAGTCATGTGACCAGTCACCTGAGGGAAAGGTACATGTTCAGCCAAAATACACACTGGATCATTACAATAATGCCGCTGCATTACAGTGTATAGAGGCCCATTTCCAACAACCACCACTCCAGTGTTTTAATGGTACATTGTGTTTGTTAACTGTGTAAGAAGGCTAATGGATGTTTAGAAAACCCTAGAAAAACCTTGCACAAGTATGTTAGCCCAGCTGAAAACGGTTTGGCTGATTTGAGAAGCTATAACATTGACCTTCCTTTGAGCTAGTTGAGAATCTGGAGCATTACATTTGTTTGTTCTATGAAACTCTCAAAATGGCCAGAAAAAGAGAACTTTTATGTGAAACTCGACAGTCTATTCTTGTTCTTGGAAATGAAGGCTATTCCATGCGAGAAATTGCCAAGAAACTAAAGATTTCCCACAACGGTGTGTACTACTCCCTTCAGAGGAGAGCACAAACCGGCTCTAACCAGAGTAGAAAGAGAAGTGGGAGGCCCTGCTGCACAACTGAGCAACAAGACAAGTACATTAGAGTCTCTAGTTTGAGAAATCGATGCCTTACAGCTCCTCAACTGGCAGCTTCATTAAATAGTACAGTGTCAACATCTACAGTGAATAGGCGACTCCGGGATGCTGGCCTTCAGGGCAAAGTGGCAAAGAAAAAGCCTTATCTGAGACTGGCTAATAAAAGGAAGAGTTTAATATGGGCAAAAGAACAAAAACATTGGACAGTGGAAGATTGGAAAAAAGTTTTATGGACAGACGAATCAAAAGTTTGAGGTGTATTGATCACACAGAAGAACATTTGTGAGACTGAAAAGATGCTGGAAGAGTGCCTGATGCCATCTGTCAAGCATGGTGGAGGTAATGTGATGGTCTGGGGTTGCTTTGGTGCTGGTAAAGTGGGAGATTTGTACAAGGTAAATGGGATTTTGAATAAGGAAGGCTATCACTCCATTTTGCAACGCCATGCCATACCCTGTGGACAGCGCTTGATTGGAGCCAATTTCATCCTACAACAGGACAATGACCCAAAGCACACCTCCAAATTATGCATGAACTATTTAGGGAAGAAGCAGGCAGCTGGTATTCTATCTGTAATGGAGTGGCCAGCGCAGTCACCAGATCTCAACCCCATTGAGCTGTTGTGGGAGCAGCTTGACCGTATGGTACGCAAAAAGTGCCCATCAAGCCAATACAACTTGTGGGAGGGGCTTCAGGAAGCATGGGGGGAAATTTCTCAAGATTACCTCAGCAAATTAACAGCTAGAATGCCAAAGGTCTGCAATGCTGTAATTGCTGCAAAGGAGCATTCTGTGCCGAAAGCAAAGTTTGAAGGAGAAAATTATTCTTTCAAATAAAAATCATTATTTCTAACCTTGTAAATGTCTGGACTATATTTTCTAATCATTTTGTAACTTATTTGATAAATAAAAGTATGAGTTTTCATGGAAATCACAAAACTGTCTGGGTGACACCAAACTTTTGAACGGTAGTGTATGTTATGTGCTACTGCTATGCCTGATCAAAACATGGTGTTCCAAGCCTCTAGCTAAACTTCTACATGATCTGAGACTTAAAGTGACCCACTATGCCGTGTCACTGAAACCACCATGATCTTGTGATGTATCCAGAAAAGTTGTGCTCACAAGAAAGAATATTTATAAAAGCAGTGTATCTTTTTGGATCGGAAAGAAAAAAAAAACACAAAGATGTTTTGATTCAATCCTGCTAATTATAAAGTGCTGTTCTGTCTCTTCCTAAATACACTGCATCCATGTCTGTATGAATGAGTGACCTTGTGATAGAAAGTTCTTGTTTTTCCCCAAAACATCATTCCCAAGGGATAGCAATGACTCAGATTTTCTGAGAATCAATATCAAGTTCCTATGTGCTGCTAGGTCGTTTCCGTTTCTCTTAAGAGACTTATTTTCCATTCTTGGCCTGGGAAGTTCTAGGTGTTATATTTTCTTCTTTTTTATAAGGACATTTTCCTAATTTATACCATTAATACTCTGAGTCTTTACAATAGCTCCAGTAACCTGAGTGACTGGACTATTTCTGCTCAGTCTTGGTCTGGGTGGTTATGGGCTGTTTATGTCTCTGATTCAATGATCTAGAGAACTAAACATCAAGGGATGGACAGTTTATTCCTTCTCTATTAATAGCGGAAGGAATCTCCGGCAAAGATCTAATGTCAGTGATGTTTCTAGGATTTCTTGTTTGGAGTAAGAGCTGGAATAAGTGGTTGCTAAGAATGGTGGAGAAGGTAACAACATTTTTTTCTGCACGGTGCCGTGTGTTTATTCAGCTGCTCACATGCAATAATTTGAAGCTTCAGTATATCATGAGTAGAGATGAGCAGATCTTTGGAAACTCAAATTTGCTGACTTTGCTGAATTTTCCCCCAAATTTTATTTTGCACTGAATATAATTGTGCATATCTTAATAATGGAAAGCTGGTAATTGCTTGGAAAATACACTTGGGGAAGAGGAGAATGAGAAAGAGGACCCTGCTGACCATAATAGCTTACAATCTTCAGAAGAAAGAAAAAGAGGATCCCATTAATCTTAGGAGCCGATACTCTACTGGAAAGAGAGGACCCTGCTAACCATAAGAGCTTACAATCTACTGAAGAGACCAGCGACTCTGGAAATGGAAAATGACTGCCTTACAAACTGTACTCCGCTGGGAACCTCTGATCTGTGATGGCCCAGGTACTGGTCATTACTGTACAATATATGTTAAACCACTAGATGTCATAGCTGCAGGGCATTATGGGGAGGTCCACGCGACAACGCAAAATGACATTAGCCTCCTCTCTGATGCTTCAGCAGTGTGGGAAATGGTGCCCGGCAAGGGTTTTTTTTTTGTAGACTACAAATCAAACTCAAAATATTGAAATTTGCGTGAAACTGCGAATATCAGGAAATTCAACTCAATCTCAATCCTCCGCTAATCGATCCGCTCATCTGATATCTCGATGATTATACCATGTTATACGGCTGTAAGAAGGCTGTAATGATTCATCTTCAGTGACTGGCTCATCAATAAAGGATACCATGTCTGCCTGTTAGCGTGTATAATGCAGTTGTGGGACATGACGTAGGCAGACTAGGCAGTCACTTAGTGCACTACTGAAGTGTCACAAATTATGGATTTGAAAAAAAACAAGCAATATTCAGCCTTAGCCTGACTGACCAAGGAATATAATTCCACAGAACAGGTACAGCAGGGAAAAACTCTTAAGGAGGTGAGCTAGGAGAATTAGAGGAATTAACTGTTAGCAAAAAGGAGGGCTTAAAGGGAATCTGTCAGCAGGTTTTGTTGCATCATCTGAGAGCAGCTTGATGTAGTCAAAGAGAAGCTGAATCCAGCAATATATCACTTAGATTACTGGACACAATTTTAAAGCAGAGCTGAGAAAGCTAACCCCGCCCACACCAGGCTCTGTATATAAAATGACCATAGACAGTGATCTGCCTATCACAGGAGGGGGCATGTGAGACCAGGAAGTACATGACCAGGTAGTCACAGCAATGATAAGCTACTGGTGCTAAACAATCATTGTAAGCAAACAAAACCTCTGAGCTTGATAAGAGAGGCATCGCTGAAATCTGTGTTTTAACCCCTACAGAATGCCGTCTTCAGCTTACATAGCGAAAACCTGCTGACAGATTCCCTTTAAGTGTGGTGGCAGAGATGAGCATAATATATAGGACAGTTTGGATTAGGTGAAGTTTGCTTTTTAAATCCAAACAAACTATGCTGTTATAGTGTATGTGACACAGGTGAATTTTAACGAAAGCAAAAGCAAGTAGGAGAAAGCAAGAAGTCAAGAAAACTTCTATTCCCGCGAACTGTGTAACAAGTTCTTCATAATTTTTGTGTTCTGAAATTAGAAGAATCTTTTACAATAAGATGATGTAGTGACGACCTGACAGTTTCGCTCAGTAATGTTTTTACCGTTTGTTGCTCAAAAAGATAAAATTCTAATAATAGACAAATCAAGAGTTCAATGATAAGGCTAGGGCTACATGGCGACACGGCTCATGTGACAGCAAGTCTCTGAAAAGTCGAGCAACAAAAATATTTGTGCAACTTGCTAGTTTAGAGCAGTGATTTTGCTCTAAATAAAATAGCCAAGATGCAGAAAGGTTGCACACAAGTTGCATGTCATGTGTGATTTGCACTGAAGTCCAGGACAAATATGTTACATGCGACCTTCGGCCAGTGACTGAAAATACAAAACATTTGTAAACATTTGCGACTCTATGCCATAGTATGTCACAGGTCGCAAGGCAGCACCATAGGAAGTCATGACATCCAATATTGCAATGTGTCGCTGCGATTTCAGTGTCACACGACACGTCACCATGTAGCCCTAGATTAAGCATGCAAATCTGCATACCCTGCATGTGATGCTCGATCAATAAGCATCATACAGACAGGATATTATTTAGTGAAATATTTCCCAATGATCTGGTATCAGCAATATCTGCACAATTAGTACTTTGCAAAAATGTTCTGATGGCCACATTAAAAGGGATCTCCAGGAATTAGATAAAATGGCGTCCCTGATATGATTCAAACTGCAGTCCATCCAAGCACCTGTGCGGAAGGGCTGCAAACTGAAGACATACACTTGCCGAGACCTGTGTCTCAACTCACAAGGGCTATATCACACATACCCCATTGGTGGACGGGAGCATGGCTGCGATATGTGAAGAAATATATTTTAACCCACATTTTGCTCAGCAAGGAGATTTCCAGTGTCTCAATATAACCACCATAATGTAAATGAACAAAACCCACTATACCAAGACCAATATACCATTAATACCACATACAAAAGACAAATATCGCCACACCAAGACCAGATATTACCAGCATGTACAGTGGTGACCGAATAATACCACAAAACTGATCATTAACAAAAACTACAGCACTAACACTAATATCTCTGGCGACATTATACATAGGAGCTCTGTATATATGAGTTCTGTATTTAGTACATATCATATACAGTGCGGGTACATCCAATGACTAACCGGTGACATTTCTGATTGAAGTCATTCATTTTCTTCTTCATCCGGCGCAGACTGCTATGACTTCCAGCCATTATCCGTCTCTGCAAAAATGTAACACACAGACATCTATGGATGATCGCTTCTAGAGCATATTCCCAACTCCATCACCCCCACTTTGACACTGCACTGGATGAAGAAGAAAAGTGACATAGTATTACTCTGGTGCCCTATACAGTAACAGAGCCTCTCTTTTGTTCCCCCTACAATAACAATATCCCCAAAAATAAAATATATTTTAGTAGTGATGTCTCCCTTTGGGGCCTGAATGTCAGACATTATACTTGTAACGTCTCCAATAGACTTGTTATCTTCCATGTGTTGATCCTCTTCAGATAGAAAGTTAAAAAAAATAATGTTTTCACCTGTCCCTGCTCCTATGATGAGTGTCTCCTTCTTCCTACTACTCTTTTATTGTCCAGCACAGGCAGAAAAGATGAGTGCTTACATAAGTCATGTGTCATGAGTAAAGCATCCTGAGACCATTCATGTGTGGGGGTTTTCATCCAAGGCAGTGGGCTCACTCACAATTTTGCCTAAGAACACTGCCATGAATAAAGAATGGGATCTAAATGACGCGCCCCTGGGCCTGTGTCGCGCTGCGTTGCGCACGCGGGAGCTTACCCGGAGCCGGATCTCTTGAGGGTTGTAGTCTCGTGGCGGCGACCCGGTCCGCGCCCAGGGAGTCAAACTGAGCGGCGATGTACTAGCAGTAGATGGTTGGTGACTACGCCACCCGTTGAATGCAGCTATGGAGCTGCCGCTGCAGGGCAGACCGCTGAGGCCGGTGGAAGGATGGTGCAGCGTGGATGGTATAACCCCCAACGGGAGGGGTATGGCCTCAGGGCAGCCGACGTGGATGATGGGGGTAGCAGGAACCACTCAGAGACGGTGCGGTGTAGTTCAGGGTCTTTACTGGTGACAAAGATAGACCCTCCCGGAGTACTTGCTAGTGATAGGGGCCTGGTCAGTCCTTGAGCAGATGGGATCTCCCCTGGCCAGGCGGAGTTGTAGGCCTTCCCAACTAACTGTACTCTTCTGGCTACCTTGCTAGAGGCGGGAATAAGTAGCCCACGTCCCTGAGTGTACCGTGTGGTGCTCACCCGTATGGCCGGTGACTCGGGGCCTTCTAATGGCTTCCGCTCCACGATGGCGGTGCTGGTCCCACGCGTGTGACCGTGCCTTCGGGCTTCTGGGCCAGAGGACCTGAAATCCTCTGCCGGACGGTTTCTGCTGCTGGGTAGGAGTTAGTCCCCACAGCCTCGGACTCCGGGTCCGGTAAGAAATCTTCTCAGTCAGGGCGAGCTCTGTAGCTGCCAGCCCCTGACTCGTTGTAACACTGCTCCCCACAGAGCTCCTGATGTTTCTTGCTATGCTGCTTCTCTTCTCTACTCTTGTTCTGTCTTCTTTCTCACTCACCCTGCCTCAGCCCCGGGTTTATATAGGGGAAGTCCTTCCCCTCCCAAGACTGGGCAGGAGGTGTGGCATGCACAGGATCCCTGACCAAAGGACCTCCCACCTGCTCTCAGACGTAATATCTCTATCACTGTGGCAACCAGACCCCTGGGGTGTCACATTCCCCCCTAGTGAAATTTAGTACTCCGGGACTAAACATATTTTTTTAGAAAAACATAACAAGGTATAACAATAACAATACAATAAGAAAAACACATAAGATGGTTATGGCGTGTCCGCAACCGGGTGCAGTTTTGAAAAGCAAGGTGTCCATTTCACCAAAACAGGGAGACGTAACCAGGTAGGGGCCTGTCCTGCCCCGAGTCCTTAACAGTCTTTAGTCCATCCTGGGTTACGCTCCAACTATGTACAAGGATTCCCGGTAAATCCACCAAGGACTCCTAAAAAGAACTAGAAACACAAAATTATACACAAGCAACTATAAACAAGTAAACATTATAAGGTAGCTTAAACATTTAGATCCTCCAACGTGCGGGTAGCTGGCCTCTAGTGGCCCTAGTGGACCTACGGAGCTGACTGTCTGGCCCTGAACTACAGGGTGTAGGAGCTGTCAAGGGTAAACTGGGCAGCTGTCTATGGGCCCTCTGGCTCACTAGGGGTATGGCAGGCTCACTATAAGCAGAGGGTTGATTTTCCGGGTCTGCTTGTGTAGAGTCTTCTGCCTCCTGGACCGGCTGTTCTTCCAGCTCTACCGGTTGCTCCGTAGGTTCTTGGGATGATGGTTGGAGGAAGGTGAGTACGGGTACCACAACTGCACCATTGACTTGAGTCCAAGACCGAGGGAAGTCCCCGAGCACGGTACTAACCATATCTTCCCTTTCCTCTACGGGTCGATGGTCTTCTTGTTCCTCTTCAGGGTTCCTCAGTTGTTCGGGACACTTCTTCAGGTGGTCCCGGGATACAATGGCTGTGGTTTCCCCTCCGTCTTTACTGATGGTACAGACCTTCGGGTTTTCGTGGCTTGAGGGCAGTACGGTGTACGGGTCCTTCTCCCACTGGTCGTCCAACTTGTGGAGCCGTCTCTTCCTCTTCAAGACCTGCTCTCCGGGTACCAGGGGAACAGCGGGAGCATACTGGTTGTAAGTTTTCTCTTGTCTTTCCCTAGCCTGACAGAGACTTCGCTCCACGCTCTCCTGTACTCTCCGGTACTGCTGCTGCCTCTCTGTGTCCCAGTCTGTTTCTGGTGAAGTGTCCTTGGGTGTCAGGACTCCCATTTCCAGGTCAACAGGTAACTTACCAGGTCTTGCCCTCATTAGGTAAGCCGGGGTACAGTTGGTGGAACCTACCGGGATGTGGTTGTATAGGTCCACCAGATCGGGCAACTTTTCAGGCCACAGACTGCGTTCTTCCAGGGGCAATGTTTTTAGAAGATCCATTACCACCTGGTTCATTTTTTCACAAAGTCCATTAGTCTGCGGATGGTAGGGTGTCGTCCTTATCTTCCGGCAGCCATACAGATTGCAGAATTCCTGGAAGACCTCCGCTTCAAAGGCAGGTCCCTGGTCCGTCAGCACTTGGTCCGGGTACCCGTGTGGACGGCAAAAGTGCTGCTGGAAGGCTCTAGCTGCTGTTTGAGCCGTTAAGTCCTTGACGGGGACGACAACCAGAAACCGGGAGTAATGATCCACGATGGTTAACGCGTAGACGTAGCCACTTCTGCTTGGGGTCAGTTTTACATGATCCAAGGCTACCAGTTCCAACGGTTGCCGGGTGACGATGGACTGCAGGGGAGTCTTCTGGCTGGCGCGGTCCTTCCTTCTCAGGTTGCACGGGCCACAGTCTCTGCACCACTTCTCAATGGTTCCCCTCATGCCTACCCAGTGGAATCGCTCGCGCAGCAGGAACTCCAGCTTCTTCCACCCGAAGTGTCCAGCTCCGTCGTGGTATGCCTCCATCACCATGGCTGCGTCTCTTCGTGGCACCACTACTTGCCAGAGTAATTCATGCGTCCGGGAGTTAACCATTCTGCGGCACAACTTCCCTTTGTAAAGGAACAGTCGACTCTTCTCTGCCCATAGTTGTTTGGCTTCCTCCGGAGCGTCTGGTTCAAGGCGAGCCTCCGGCCGAGTCAGCATCTCCTTCACCAGTCGGACGGCAGGGTCGCTGTCTTGCGTTTCCGCCCAGTTGTAGTGAGGTAAGGGGTTCAACGTAGCAGCCTGCTTACTCCTTACCCGGTGGGAATACTGGATAGTCCCATGACGGTGGAACGCAGGGAGTTCAATTTCTTCCAGTCCCTCCGGATCTTCTCCTTCGTCCGGCAGGTTGGGCATCCTGGACAGGGCGTCCGCGTTAGTATTGGAGCGCCCTGCCCGGTATTTGATTATGAACTCGTAGTTGGACAGACGGGCCATCCACCTCTGCTCCAGGGCACCGAGTCTTGCCGTGTCCAGGTGTGTCAACGGGTTGTTATCCGTGTACACGGTGAACCGGGAAGAAGCAAGGTAATGCTTAAAGCGCTCAGTGACTGCCCATACCACGGCCAGGAACTCTAGCTTAAATGAGCTGTAATTCTCGGGGTTCCTTTCGGTGGGTCGCAGTTTTCGGCTGGCGTAGGCGATTACTCGTTCTTTCCCCTGCTGGATCTGGGACAGTACGGCTCCTAGCCCGATGTTACTGGCGTCGGTGTAGAGGATGAAGGGCTGGCTATAATCCGGGTACGCCAAGATTTCATCCCCCGTGAGGGCCATCTTCAGCTGGCGGAAGGACTCTTCTTCTAGCTCTTCCCATTTGAAGGGCGGCTTCTGGTTCTTGGCCTTCCGGGACTGGCCTATCAGGAGGTCCTGCATAGGCGCTGCCTTTTTGGTGAAACCGGGAATAAACCTTCGGTAGTAGCCTACCAACCCGAGGAACTGCCGCACTTCTTTTACGCTGGAGGGGCTTGGCCATCCCTTAATTGCGGTGATCTTATCGGGGTCGGGAGCCACTCCGTCAGCGCTCACCACGTGTCCCAGGTACTGCACCTTTGGTTTCAGGAGGTGACACTTGGAGGGTTTCACCTTTAGGCCGTAACTCGCCAGAGCTTCGAACACCTCCGCCAGGTGTTTCAGGTGGTCCTCATAAGTTTTGGAGTATACGATGACATCGTCCAGGTACAACAGGACCGTCTCGAAGTTTCTGTGGCCCAGACAGCACTCCATTAATCGTTGGAAGGTTCCTGGGGCGTTGCAGAGTCCGAACGGCCTGCAGGTGAACTCACTAAGTCCCATCGGGGTGGTGAATGCGGTCTTCTCCCGGTCCGCCTCTGCTACAGGAACCTGCCAGTACCCGCTAGTGAGATCCAAGGTAGAGAAGAAGTTAGCAGATCTTAAAGCAGCCAATGACTCCTCTATCCTTGGTAAGGGGTACGCATCCTTGTGTGTGATACGGTTGATTTTCCGGTAATCTACACACATCCTCATGGTGTTGTCTTTCTTTTTGACTAAAACTAGCGGGGCTGCCCAGGGGCTACAGCTATCCCGGATTACCCCAGCCTCCTTCATGTCTCTAAGCATCCCCTTGGCGTGTTGGTAATGTGCAGGGGGTACGGGTCGATACCTCTCTTTTATGGGAGGATGATCTCCCGTGGGGATGCGGTGTTCTACCCCCTTGACTCGCCCGAAGTCTAACGGGTGTTTACTAAACACTCTCTCATACTCTTGAACCACCCGGTAGACTCCCTGTTTCTGGTGGGAGGGAGTGGAGTCAGTTCCCAAATGTAGTTGCTGACACCAATCCTCCATTACTTTCTTAGAGCCGTTACCTTCCTCCGGGTGAGATGGAGGCAAGGGTTCCACAGACTGTATAGAGTTTTGGTTGATGGTATATAATTTTGCTAGCGTGGCATACCGGGGCAGGTACACTTCCCTCTCCCCGATATTGATTATGCGAACGGGCACCCTCCCATGGCGTACATTGACTACCCCCCGTGCTGTCAAAATGGTGGGCCTACTGTCTGAGTAAACTGGTTCTACCATTGCCTGGTAATCTCTGCCTCTCAGACCAATAGCTGCCCGGCACCAAATCATCATTTCGCTTTTTGGGGGCATGGCAATAGGGAAAGGGTCACACATTCTTACGCTACCAATCTCACCGCCGGAGAGTTCCACCTGTTGCCGTCGCATCAGTGCCCGGATCTCTTTCTGGAGCACTTGCTGCTCGCCGGAGCTGGCGTTCTTGGCAACCTGCTGTAGAAGGAAAATCACCTCTGCAAGACAATTCTCAATTACATTAGTTCCTAGAGTTATTTTTGGGTGGCTCTCATGTTTGTCAATGTCTACAATGATCAGTCCCTGTGCTGCCAGTTCGACTCTACCGATTTTGATGGTCACCTCTTTAAATCCGATCTGTGGCACGGGCTGGCCATTGCTGGCGATGATACTCAAGTCGTCGTCAGGGTAGCGGGTAATATCCGAGTCATTCCAGTACTGCTTAAAGAGCACGTACGGGATAGTGGTGACCTGTGACCCGGTGTCCAGTAGGGCACTCATGGGAATGCCATCCAGTACCACAGGCAAGACTGGACGTCCTCCCACATATCTGTCGCGCCAGTTCGATGGGCCTGGTGATCTTTTTCCTGGGGGTTGGCCCTCTACCCCAGGTTGTGCCCGTTTAAAGAACAGTACCTTTCCATATGTCCGGGTTGATTGCAGCGGCGGCAGATGGGTCGTCCGTCCTCGCTGTATCGGTCACTGGGTCTTCCTCTGGCCGGTGGGGTCCTCCTTGGTCGACGCCACGGGATGTCCTCCGGTCCGGATGCCAGCTGGATCTTCCCTGGGGTGGAAACCTGTAAAGACTGCACAGTTCGGGTTAGCGCAGCAACGCTCTTAGCTAGCTCTTGGACCTGATGGCGTAGGTCTGGAGCCGGGTCATTGTCCAAAGCCTGCGCATCAGCTCCCACAGGCCCTGCCGACAAGGGCGCCGCCTCCTGGTGGTAAGTGATAGCTAGGCGCCTGTGGGTCACAACGCCACCCGGTGCCGGTTCTCGGAGCACCCGGATGGCTCTGTCCTTGAACTGTGCAAAGTCCAGATGGGGATCCTGTAAGGCCATTGCCCGCAACTGGGTTCGGTGGGCATTGCAATATAAACCCTCTATAAATTGTTCAGTCAACAGCCTGTCCTCGTTTCCCACCCCATCAGGGTCGGTCTGCTTTATGGCCCTCAGGGCCTCTTGTAGGTTTAGTGCATAGTCCCTTATACTCTCATGCGCTCGCTGCTTGCACCCGTAGAATCTAAGCTTAATCTCGGCTGAGGTGCGGGTATCAAAGGTGTCCCTCAGCCGGGTTAGTATCCCTGCGACAGTCTTCCTCCCAGGTGGCCAGGATTTTACTTCCCTTTTGGCTGCCCCGGTTAGTTGGGCCACCAGGATGCACACTTTTTGCTCTTCTGTGAGGGGGTACACCTGGAAGAGGCTATCCAGCTTTTCTCTAAAGTCATGCAGGGTATGTGACTCCCCTGAGTACTGGGGTAGCCAAGCTGCTCCCGGGATATAGGGCATGGTGAAGGGCATAACTGCAGCAGCGGTGGCGCTGGCGGGGGTTGAGGCAGTGAAGCTCTCCTCCGTATCCGACATCTTCCTCCCCCCTAGTGGACCGTGGCCTACCTTGCGATGATCCTGTTCCGTAGGCCGCGGCTCCGCAGTGGATCGTCAGGGTTGAGGACCTTCCGTCGCGCTCCGGTGACGTCGGCGTCTGCTGGGCTCCTTCCAGGACCTTACGCAACGTCCGGACGTGAGGCGGGGCTTCAGTTCTCGCGCGCTTTCGGAGTCCACGCCCCTCTTCTTCCCGCGCGGCGTCCTCAAGATGGCGTCCAATGGCGGGAAAACTCCACGGATGGCGGGAAGAAGGTCGAAGATGGCGCCGGATGGCGGGAAAACTTCGCGGATGGCGGGAAGAAGGTAGAAGATGGCGCCGGATGGCGGGAAACCTCCACGGATAGCGGGAATCTTCACCACTGGTAAGTTTGAACAGTCTTTGCTTTTCAGGCACGCAGTACCCGGTGGTTGCGGGCACGAAATCCTGCCGACTACGCCAAAGTTGACGCGCCCCTGGGCCTGTGTCGCGCTGCGTTGCGCACGCGGGAGCTTACCCGGAGCCGGATCTCTTGAGGGTTGTAGTCTCGTGGCGGCGACCCGGTCCGCGCCAAGGGAGTCAAACTGAGCGGCGATGTACTAGCAGTAGATGGTTGGTGACTACGCCACCCGTTGAATGCAGCTATGGAGCTGCCGCTGCAGGGCAGACCGCTGAGGCCGGTGGAAGGATGGTGCAGCGTGGATGGTATAACCCCCAACGGGAGGGGTATGGCCTCAGGGCAGCCGACGTGGATGATGGGGGTAGCAGGAACCACTCAGAGACGGTGCGGTGTAGTTCAGGGTCTTTACTGGTGACAAAGATAGACCCTCCCGGAGTACTTGCTAGTGATAGGGGCCTGGTCAGTCCTTGAGCAGATGGGATCTCCCCTGGCCAGGCGGAGTTGTAGGCCTTCCCAACTAACTGTACTCTTCTGGCTACCTTGCTAGAGGCGGGAATAAGTAGCCCACGTCCCTGAGTGTACCGTGTGGTGCTCACCCGTATGGCCGGTGACTCGGGGCCTTCTAATGGCTTCCGCTCCACGATGGCGGTGCTGGTCCCACGCGTGTGACCGTGCCTTCGGGCTTCTGGGCCAGAGGACCTGAAATCCTCTGCCGGACGGTTTCTGCTGCTGGGTAGGAGTTAGTCCCCACAGCCTCGGACTCCGGGTCCGGTAAGAAATCTTCTCAGTCAGGGCGAGCTCTGTAGCTGCCAGCCCCTGACTCGTTGTAACACTGCTCCCCACAGAGCTCCTGATGTTTCTTGCTATGCTGCTTCTCTTCTCTACTCTTGTTCTGTCTTCTTTCTCACTCACCCTGCCTCAGCCCCGGGTTTATATAGGGGAAGTCCTTCCCCTCCCAAGACTGGGCAGGAGGTGTGGCATGCACAGGATCCCTGACCAAAGGACCTCCCACCTGCTCTCAGACGTAATATCTCTATCACTGTGGCAACCAGACCCCTGGGGTGTCACATAAACATCCTCCAAAGACCAATAGTCATTTCTTCCAACGATCCAGGAACAACTTGGTAATGAAAAATGCTTTTTCCAGACTGATGAAGACCATGCCACAAGGCAAAAGTAATAACTTAGAAGCTCGGTGAAAAAAATCTTGAAATTTTGTGCCTTGACCTTGAATCTCCCTAGAACTTTTGAGAACTTGGGGTCAATCCTCAAAAAGTAGATTGACAAACAAAACACAAAAATTGTGATAAACTCCAAGCACTGATTAGACAAGAATACATTGTCATCAGTCAGGATTTGGCCCAGAAGCTTATAGCATAGAAACGTCTGAATGAAAGATCTAAAAACACTGAAGCAGCAAACTTGAAAAAAAATTCTTGATTATATATACAGTACAGACCAAAAGTTTGGACACACCTTCTCATTTAAAGATTTTTCTGTATTTTCATGACTATGAAAATTGTACATTCACACTGAAGGCATCAAAACTATGAATTAACACATGTGGAATTATATACTTAACAAAAAAGTGTGAAACAACTGAAAATATGTCTTATATTCTAGGTTCTTCAAAGTAGCCACCTTTTGCTTTGATGACTGCTTTGCACACTCTTGGCATTCTCTTGATGAGCTTCAAGAGCTAGTCACCGGAAATGGTCTTCCAACAATCTTGAAGGAGTTCCCAGAGATGCTTAGCACTTGTTGGCCCTTTTGCCTTCACTCTGCGGTCCAGCTCACCCCAAACCATCTCGATTGGGTTCAGGTCTGGTGACTGTGGAGGCCAGGTCATCTGGTGTAGCACCCCATCACTCTCCTTCTTGGTCAAATAGCCCTTACACAGTCTGGAGGTGTGTTTGGGGTCATTGTCCTGTTGAAAAATAAATGATGGTCCAACTAAACGCAAACCGGATGGAATAGCATGCCGCTGCAAGATGCTGTGGTAGCCCTGCTGGTTCAGTATGCCTTCAATTTTGAATAAATCCCCAACAGTGTCACCAGCAAAGCACCTTCACACCATCACACCTCCTTCTCCATGCTTCACGGTGGGAACTAGGCATGTAGAGTCCATCCATTCACCTTTTCTGCGTCGCACAAAGACACGGTGGTTGGAACCAAAGATCTCAAATTTGGACTCATCAGACCAAAGCACAGATTTCCACTGGTCTAATGTCCATTCCTTGTGTTCTTTAGCCCAAACAAGTCTCTTCTGCTTGTTGCCTGTCCTTAGCAGTGGTTTCCTAGCAGCTATTTTACCATGAAGGCCTGCTGCACAAAGTCTCCTCTTAACAGTTGTTGAAGTGATGTGTCTGCTGCTAGAACTCTGTGTGGCATTGACCTGGTCTCTAATCTGAGATGCTGTTAACCTGCAATTTCTGAGGCTGGTGACTCGGATAAACTTATCCTCAGAAGCAGAGGTGACTCTTGGTCTTCCTTTCCTGGGGCAGTCCTCATGTGAGCCAGTTTCTTTGTAGCGCTTGATGGTTTTTGCAACTGCACTTGGGGACACTTTCAAAGTTTGCCCAATTTTTCGCACTGACTGACCTTCATGTCTTAAAGTAATGATGGCCACTCGTTTTTCTTTACTTAGCTGCTTTTTTCTTGCCATAATACAAATTCTAACAGTCTATTCAGTAGGACTATCAGCTGTGTATCCACCAGACTTCTGCACAACACAACTGATGGTCCCCCCCCCATTTATAAGGCAAGAAATCCCACTTATTAAACCTGACAGGGCACACCTGTGAAGTGAAAACCATTTCCGGTGACTACCTCTTGAAGCTCAGCAAGAGTGTGCAAAGCAGTTATCAAAGCAAAAAGTGTTGTTTCACACTTTTTTGTTAAGTATATAATTCCACATGTGTTAATTCATAGTTTTGATGCCTTCAGTGTGAATGTACAATTTTCATAGTCATGAAAATACAGAAAAATCTTTAAATGAGAAGGTGTGTCCAAACTTTTAGTTTGTACTGTATATATACAATTAAAGAGGATAATTAAAATACTGTTCATAAGACACAATTTACATATGGAGAATGGATACATAGCATACAGTATCTAAAGTATTCTCCGTATACAACAAAACACTCCTGATAATGACTACGAGTTAATATTCCAAACTAGAGAAAAATGGAGTAACAAATTTATCATATAAAAAATAATTCTTTATTATATCATGTTAAAACAGAACAAACTTCATATAAAAGTATCAATGTCACAAAAGGAGGATAGGAAAAAATAGCAGTATATAATCATGATTAAAGCAAAAACATGATTCGATGAAAATCAGTAAATATTGACAATTTATAAAGAGCCGTTTATAGAGTGCAAGTGCAATTCTAGAGCAACTACCGTAATACAGCATGCTCATAATTAGAGATAAGCGAAAATATTCAGTAATTTCAAATTCGGCACGAACATTGCAAATTCGGATTCGTGATCGGACCTCTGAGGGCTTTTACTCAAAATCGGCAAAATTCGGCGAAAGTGCGTAAATGATCGCATTAACACTAGTTTATTTTTTAGTACTTTGGCTAGGATAGTGGTGCTGTATGATGAGTGGGGGGGACGTGTTTGATGAGGGGAGGGGGTGGGGAGAGGTCAGAGAAGCAGTGGATTGTCATTCTTAATTTTTTTTTCTTTAACTTAAAGTGTGGAGATTCCGGCAGCCAATCAGGGAGCAAGAACCATCCACAATGTTCAGACACAAGGGCTTGCCGAAGTCACATGTCCTTCTCTATAAAAAGAGTGGACATGTTGTTTTGGTGCCACTTTGTCAGTGTAACAGCGCAGTGAGTCTGCTCCTGCTACTGGATCGTGAGAGAGTGAGATAGTTAGCTAGGAAGTTGTTTGTAAGTCAGATAGTTTAGATAGATAGGATCCTGTGTGGCTGTGAAATCGACCTTCCAGAAGATCAATTGTATTTGCTAATACACCAGACAGACACCAGGCCACATTTCAGCATATAACTTTGCTGTGCTGATATTGTGCTCCAGCAAGGAGTACACCTTTGAAACTCTAATTTTTTTCTGGTACTACCATGCTACATGAACCAGGCCACATATGAGCTTGTAATTGTTTTGCCCTGAGATTCTGCTCTATCCAGGGCTCCACAGTAGAAAAAAATACTTTTTTTCTGTTACTACCATGCTACATAAACAAGGCCACATCTGAGCTTGTAATTGTTTTGCGCTGAGATTCTGCTCTATCCAGGGCTCCACTATGAGAAAATCTAATTTTTTCTGGTACTACCATGCTACATAAACCAGGCCACATCTGAGCTTGTAATTGTTTTGAGCTGAGATTCTGTTCTATCCAGGGCTGAACATTAGAAATATTATCACAATTTGGATATAAAGACCCATTATTATAGCAATAACTTCCATTGGGGGTCCCCACAATCTATCATTTCCAGAAAAAAACACCCATTAAAGGTTTACGAAGAGTCATTAGATATACAGCTCTGGCAAAAATTAAGAGACCACTGGAGTTTTCTAAAAATCACCATCTCTACATGTCTGACAGCCATTCCATTCCAGTATCAGTTGAATTCCGACCAAAGTACACCTCATTCTATTTTATGTGCTTCTGATTAGGTGATCACCTGAACCAAATCTTATGTAATGAGGGAAAGTATAAAAAACACTGCTGTGGTCTTCACAATCCTCTTGCAATAGGACAAGTGCTAGTAATAGCCCACAAGTAATTTGAATGAAAAAATAACTTTTAACCATGCCAAAGGAATTGAAAATAAAAGTCTTAAGTGAGGAAAAGAAGGGCTCAATTCTGGCTTTACTAGCAGAGGAATACAGTGAGCGTCATGTTGCCTCCATCCTTAAAATTTTGAAGACGGCAGTCCATTACAACAAGGTCAAGCAGCAGACATTGGGGACAAAAAAGCTACAGAACGGGTGTAGGGCGAAAGCTACTCTCCACTGACTGGGATGACCGTCATCTTATTTGAATGTCACTCAGCAACCGCAGGATGACATCAAGTGACCTACAAAAGGAATGGCAAATGGCAGCTGGGGTGAAGTGCACGGCAAGAACAGTTTGTAACAGGCTCCTAGAGGCAGGCCTCAAGTCATGTAAAGCTAGAAAAAAGCCTTTCATCAATGAGAAGCAAAGGAGAGCCAGGCTGAAGTTTGCCAAAGACCATAAGGATTGGACCATAGAGGACTGGAGTAAGGTAATCTTCTCTGACGAGTCTAATTTTCAGCTTTGCCCAACACCTGGTCGTCTAATTGTTAGACAGAGATCTGGAGAGGCATACAAGCCACAGTGTCTTGCACCCACTGTGAAATTTGGTGGAGGATCGGTGATGATCTGGGGATGCTTCAGCAAGGCTGGAATTGGGCAGCTTAATCTTTGCGAAGGACGTATGAATCAAGCCGCATACAAGGTTATCCTTGAAAAACACTTGCTTCCTTCTGCTCAGGCAATGTTCCCCAACTCTGAGGACTGTTTTTTTCCAGCAGGATAATGCCCCATGCCACACAGCTAGGTCAATCAATGTGTGGATGAAGGAGCACCACATCAAGACCCTGTCATGGCCAGCCCAATCTCCAGACCTGAACCCCATTGAAAACCTCTGGAATGTAATCATGAGGAAGATGGATAGTCACAAGCCATCAAACAAAGAAGAATTGCTAAATTTTTGTGCCAGGAGTGGCATAAGGTCACCCAAAAGCAGTGTTAAAGTCTGGTGGAAAGCATGCCAAGACGCATGAAAGCTGTGATTAAAAATCATGGTTATTCCACCAAATATTGATTTCTGAACTCTTCCTGAGTTAAAACATCAGTATTGTTGTTGCTAAATGAATAAGAACTTGTTTTCTTTGCATTATTTGAGGTCTGAAAGCACTGTTTCTTTTTTATTATTTTGACGATTTCTCATTTGCTGCAAATTAATACAAAATTTTTAGCTTTGAATTTCGGAGACATGTTGTCAGTAGTTTATAGAATAAAACAACAATGTACATTTTACTCAAAAATATACCTATAAAGAGAAAAATCAGAGAAAATGAAAATTTTGCAGTGGTCTAATTTTTCCCAGAGCTGTATATGTATATATACATATACAGTAGTTAAGTTTATTTTTAATTTAATTCAATTAATCTTTATTTACACAAAGGCAGAAAACCAATAAAAAAACGCCCCTAAAAAACCCAAGGCCCCATCTGAGCTTGTAATTGTTTTGCGCTGAGATTCTGCTCCATCCAGGGTTCCACACAAATTCCCCAGAGTAGCATTGCACGGCGAATAAGCCTCCTTACCTTAACATGCCAGAGTCGGTATGTCACTCTCCACAAGGAGAAACGTTACCCCTTAGACCTCAGTCCAGAGCCTCTCATGCAGCCAAATCAGTTCTCATACTTAGCTCTGACGAGGGCCAACAGCTCGAAACACTGTGTCTGCAAATTGAGATTCTGGTTTGGCTTTTATCCTAAGTCATATTGCACAACTCGTTAAAGGGTTGATTGTGACTTGTAGGATTGCTGCTTCCAATAGGTAAGTCCTCTTTTTCTCTGAAGAGGCAATTTGCATATTAAATTTCCTAGAGGAGCATTGCACAGCAAATAAGCCTCCTTACCTTGACATGCCAGAGCCGGTATGTCACTCTCCACAAGGAGAAACGTTACCCCTTAGACCACAGTAGAAAATCTAAATTTTTCTTGCTAATAGTAGGCACCAGCCACACTATCTGAGCAAATAAATACTAATTGGTAATTTAGTGACAGGTGACTGGCAGGTCTGGGCATAGGTTTGTTAAATAGCTGTTTAAAAGAGGGGAAGGGTACATCCAACATGAGTGGGAAAAAGCGAGGTTGTGGTGGAAGGGGGAATAGGCTTGGTGTTCAAGGTATACGTGGGGTAGGAGGTAATGTTAGTGAAAGCTCTACTGAATAAACACCGTCACGTCCTATCCAAAGACAACTTACAACTTCTATTATTGGATGGGCTACTCCACTTCCTTTCCTTGGCAGCCGCACAGTGGTACGCCTTGTAGATGAGGGCCAGAAAGAGCATGTGCTCTAGTAGATGCAAGTGCTGCATCAAGTGGCCTCTCCTCCTCTTCCTCCACCTCAACATCACACACCGTACAGTCCTCAGAGATGGCACCCCAATTACCCTTGTTTTCCCCTGCATCACAACTCTCCAACCGCCCAACTGACTGTGGGGAACTACAGATGGGTGAATCTGCAGATCTGTTCACACATTCTATTCCATGGGCATCAGAGATCTGCTCCAAAGATTCGCAGACTCAAGAGGAGGAAAGCATCTGGACTGATGCCCAAAATGTTTTTCAGTTGGATCCGGGGCTGGACGAAGTAAGGTCCAAGCAGAATCCTGACCCTCGTCACCAGATGTTATACCCCAGGGTGGGAGGTGATCATGATGAGATTCAGATACCTGAGGTGCACGCGGGCTGTACTGTGCTGTCAGAGCAGGAAGAGGAGGAGGCTGACTCGCAGGGTGAGGAGTGGGAGAACAGAGAGGATGATGATGAGGTTATAGATCCCACTTGGTCTGAACTCAGAGGCACGCAGCTGAGTAGCTCATCTGAGGAGGTGGAGGAGGAGGAAGTTGAGTAGGTTATGCTGCGGCCTCCTGCACAGATACAGAGTGATGCAACCACGACAAGCACTACATCCTCAGCCACAACTGTGGCTGTGGCCAGCAGCGGTCTCGGGTCTGCAGTTCACAGGGGCGGCAAGGGTTGCCTACCCTGGGCCTTTTTTGAATATCAAGAGACTGATCGTCACTTCCAAAACAGAAAACTGGTGTGTACAAGTGCTTACTAAGAGTAGCCATCTCCATATATAACTAACAAATAAAGTAGCACTCTGCAACACTAAGTATGCAAACATGAAATATATGAAATTTGAATAGCATCACTGCTCCAGAAAATAGAAATAACTGAGAAATTTTCACGCATAAATTGGCAAATTCATGTGTACCCGGTAGCCACGGTAAGGCGTTTCTCGTTGCCAGGAACCTACCTAATGTGAATCCTCTATTAGAGACTAAAGTCTGCAGGTGTATGGGAAGGTAAGATCCTGCTGTAATTAAAACCACCTGAGGCTTAGGGGTGGAGTGTTCAGTCAAAAGGCCTATGTAGACAAGTATCAAAAGACCATCTCTTCCAAACCAGAATACTGGTGTGTACAGGTGCTTACTAGTGATGAGCGAGCATGCTCGCTACTGCTCGGTGCTCGCCCGAGCATCTCACTGCGGGGTTGCTCGGCGGGAGCTAGTCCCCTCCCTGCATGTTTGGCGCTCTTTACAGAGCCAATGAACATGCAGGGATTATCTGCCACTCACTGTAATGCCGCAGCCATGTTGGTTGTCGCATTACAGTGATTGGCTGGCCGCACAGCGTCATCAGGTCTATATCAGACCTGGCGCCGCCATGCTCGTCACAGTCACTCTGGAATCAGACAGTGTAGGGAGAGGTGCTGCTGAGCTAGGGAGAGATTTGCTTGTTTCTAGTTAGTGTAGGTGTACCAAACTATATTAGAGACACATATCCATCTCAACAAACAGTCCTTCTGGGGACTAATCCATCTGCAGAGATATCAGGCAGGCAGTGTATATAGCAGACTACAGTGCATATAGCACAAGAGGCTCCATTCCAGTTTTGTCTGCTGCTGCTGTTAGATATTTCTAGAAATAGGCCCAGATCTCGGGGGCCAGGAATAATTTTTTTGGGATCTTAATCCTCATTATTTGCTTAAAAAGCAATCCAGAGAACACCATTTTTCTACATTATTTGCTTGTTGGCACTGCAGAATACAGCCAGGTCCTTTCCATATTACAGCGCTAAAAATCCAACTATTTAAAACTGTGGTTTGTCCGTCACACGGATCACATATAATTGCGCTGAAAATACTGCCATTTCTGGCCTCCAGTAAAAATTTGTTTCAGTATGTCAGTGAAGCTATTGACACCAGTTTGCTGTTCAAAATAGTTACCTACAGGCCAGGTATTTAAAACTGTGTTTTCTCCGTCAGACAGATCACATATATGTTTTCAGAAAATACTGCCATTTCTGACCTCCATTAAAAATTAGTTTCAGTGTGTCAGTGAAGCTATTGACACCAATTTGCTGTTCAAAATAGTTACCTACAGGCCAGGTATTTAAAACTGTGTTTTTTTCATCACACGGATCACATATACGTTTTCAAAAAATACTGCCATTTCTGGCCTCCATTAAACATTTGTTTCAGTGTGTCAGTCAAGCTATTGACACCAGTTTGCTGTTTTAAATAGTTACCTACAGGCCAGGTATTTAAAACTGTGTTTTTTTCATCACACGGATCACATATATGTTTTCAAAAAATACTGCCATATCTGGCCTCCATTAAACATTTGTTTCAGTGTGTCAGTGAATCAATTGACACCAGTTTGCTGTTCAAAATAGTTACCTACAGGCCAGCTATTTTAAACTATGGTTTGTCCGTCACACGGATCACATATAAGTTCGCTCCAAATTCAGCCATTTGTAGTGAGCGTGGAAGATATTGTCCTCCATTTAAAATGGGCAAGGCACGTGGCAAGGGACGGGGAACTGGACGTGATGGTGATGGTGCATGCAGGCCGAGGCCGTGGGCAAGTAGAAATTGTGCCACAACAAACCCATATCTTCTCGCTCGACCTTCCTGTCCCAATTAATAGGGGACCGCAGAACACCACTATGGAACACAGAGCAGTGTGAAAAGGTTATTGGTTGGATAGCAGATAATGCTTCTAGTCACTTAGCCACCACCACCACCACCTTGTCTTCCACACGGTCAAGTCTCAATAGCCGTGAGTCTGTACCGCATATTCCTCACCCTGAACTTCCTTCCCCCACCATGCCGAGTGCCCAGAGACAACTGATCCCACACTTGGACACTCCGAAGAGCTGTTCACTTTTCCATTTATAGATACGGGCCTCTCGCCCGGTCCACTTGAAGCGGAGATCGCATGTAGCGATGCCCAAATATTTGAGCAGCCATGGTCACACGAAGGCAACGGTGGGAAAGTGTCACAAGAGGGGGATGATGATGAGACACAATTGCCAGGAAGTCAGGAGGAGGACAAGGGGGCGGAAGTGGAAGACGAGGTGGTGGATGATATAGTAACTGACCCAACCTGGCAGGAGCACATGCAGAGTGAGGAGAGCAGCACACAGGGGAAAGGAGGCAGAGCACCCCAACAGGCAGGAAAAAGCAGTGTGGTGGCCACAGACAGAAGGCAGGCAACTGTTCCCCGTAACACCAACACAAAGGAAGTTGCCAGGACAACTGTTAGGTCTTCCCGAGTCTGGTTGTTTTTTAAAGACTCTGCCGATAACCCCAAAAAGGCCATTTGTGCAACCTGCCAAGCCAGCATCAGCAGGGGTGGCAAAACGACAAGCCTGACCACCAACAGCATGATCAGGCACATGGCAGCAAAGCACCCGACTTTGTGGGCTGAGCCCCAGGGTCCAGGAACAATGTCTGCGGGTGGCAACACACTATGGTGCATGCGAAGATGCCTCCTGCCCTGCACCTGTCATTGCACACTCTCAAGTAGCAGCATCAGGAAGCACGTCCACATCCTTGTCCCAATGTTCAGTTGTCCATACCCCAGTCCTTGGAACGCAAGCGCAAATACGCAGGCCACGCTACTAAATTCCCATATTTCGCTACTGCTTGCGCTCTAAATGTTACCTTTTAGGCTCGTGGAGACGGAAGCATTCCGCAACCTGATGGTGGCTGTTCTTCGGTACTCGGTTCCCAGCCGCCACTATTTCTCCTGGTGTGCCGACCCCGTATTACACAAGCACGTGACCAAAAACATTAGCCGTGCCCTCAACAAAGCAGTTACCGGGAAAGTCTACCAAACCACGGACACGTGAACAAGTGCTTGTGGGCAGGGACGGTACATCTCGCTGACGGCACACTGGATTAACATAGTGGAAGCCGGGACCCAGTCAGACCTTGGGACGGAACACGTCCTCCTGACACCAAGAATTGCAGGCCCTGAGTCAATCAGGGTTGCTCCAACAGTCTACAGCTCCAACACCTCATCCTCCTCAGCCTCCTCCTCCTCTTCAGCCTCCATCTCTGAAATTACCACATCAGTCACAAGCTGGAAGCACTGCAGCACTGCATCGGCCAAGCGGCAACAGGCTGTGTTGAAGCTAATATGCTTAGGTGACAAACCGCACAGTGCTGAACAGTTGTGGATAGCTCTGAAAGAGCAGGCAGATCTGTGGCTCACACCACTGAACCTACAGCCAGGCATGGTCGTGTGTGACAATGGCCGGAACCTGGTGGTGGCTCTGAGGCGAGGCGAGCTCACACACATACCATGCCTGGCCCATGTGCTTAACTTCATGGTTCAACGGTTTCTCAAATCCTAGCTGCTGGATCTGCGTGCTAAAGTACGCCGCCTGTGTGCCCAGTTTAGAAAGTCACCTACAGCTTCTGCCGCCCTTGCCGTGTTTCATCAGCATTTGCGCTTCCGGCTCACAGACTGGTGTGTGATGTCCCCACGCGTTGGAACTCTACACTGCAGATGTTGGGAAGGATTTGTGAGCAGAAGAGGGCAGTTGTTGAGTACCAGCATCAACAAGGCCGTCAGTGTTCAGTTCAGACTCCACACTTAAGACGGTAGGAGTGGACATGGATGTCAGACATATGTACCATCCTCCAAAACTTTGAGGACTCCACCAAGATGGTGAGCGGCGATGACGCCATAATTAGCGTCACCATCTCGCTTCTCTGTCTTCTAAAACGCTCTCTGCTCACAATCAGAGGATGCATTGCAGGCGGAGCATGATGAGATGGAGCAAGGAACCATACAGGGTGATTACACACAGCCAAGCCTCATCTCATCCCAACGTGGATTGGGTGACAATGAGGAATCGGAGGAGGAGGAAGAACAGGAGCTAGTTTCATGCGCTATAGATGGTACTACCTGTACAACTGTCATACCGTCTGTTCAGCGTGGATGGCCTGAGGACGGAGAGGAGGAGGAGAGCATGGTCACTCCTCCTCTTGGTGAGGACACGGAAGTCTTGCCTGTTAGCAGTCTGGCACGCATGGCTGAGTTTATGTTACGCTGCCTTTCCCATGACCCTCACGTTCTCAAAATTTTGGGTGACAGTCATTACTGGTTGGTGACACTTCTAGACCCACGCTACAAGGAGAACTTTATATCTCTTATTCCTGAGGCGGACAGGTCTGCAAAAATGGGGCAGTACCAGAAGGCCCTTGTTGCAGAACTATTAAAAAAATTCCCATTTGAAAACGCTCGTGGCAGAGGTCATAATTCGTTGGACAACCAAGGACTACAGATGAGAGAGACACAGCTCCAATCCAGCAGAGGCAGGGGAACACTGTCAAAGTTCTGGGAGAATTTTCTCAGCCCCTCCCATCGCACATCGCACAGGCCCTGAGGCGCGGGGTACTCTCACAAGGAGTGCAAAGTTTGGGAAGATGCTGAGGGAGTACATTGCCGTCCGTACCAACATCCTCCGTGATTCCTCTGTGCCTTATAATTATTGGGTATCCAAGCTGGATACGTGGAATGAACTGGCTCTCTATGCCTTGGCGGTCCTGGCCTGCCCTGCCGCAAGCGTTTTATCAGAGCGAGTTTTTAGTGCCGCTGGTGGAATTATAACTGATAAGCGCATCCGCCTGTCAACTGAAAATGCTAACAGGCTGACTCTTATAAAAATGAGCAAGGGCTGGATTGGGTCAGACTTCTCAACACCACCGAATGATAGCAGCGTAACATAAACTCAAATCCAGTGTCTTTTTTTGGAAGGTGTATTCCCATGCACCTTTTCACACCCACACATGGGTATACGCTTCCTGATTTTGGCTATTTGCTCTTGTCCTCCTTCTCCTCATCCTCCACCACCATATTATCAGGGTGACCGTGGTCCGTGATGCAACACCCACATAATTTTTTTAAAGGGTGTTTATGATGCCCGTAAAAATTTTTTTTTATACAGTATGTTCATGTAAAGCCACCAGGGGTAAATGTTTGTCAGCCCATACACTTAGTGCATGGGCATTACAAGTATAGGAGACCCGCTCCTTTCTAATGGGAATATTTTTGTATGAGGCCCTCCTCCACGTCTCTTCCAAGGGACATTGGAGTGCCTCCCAATTTTTGGCATCCCTTGCATTCACTGCATAGGCCAACACTATGGGAGACACATTTCCTAATAATGGGAACATTTTTTCATGAGACCCCCTACGTCTCTTCCAAGCGACATTGGAGTGCCTCCCAATTTTTGGCAACTTTTGCATTCACTGCATAGGCAAACACTATGGGAGACCCACTTTCTAATAATGGGAACATTGTTTTTAGGAGGCTCTCCGACTTCTACGTCTCTTGCAAGGGGCATTGGAGTTCCTCCAAATTTTTTGCAGCCGTTGCTACACTGCATAGGCAAACACTATGGGAGACCCTCTCCTTTCTAATGGGAATTTGTCATTACTGTGGCCCTGCTCTATGTGTCTTTAAATTGTTAGTGGGGTTTTTCCCAAATTTTGTCAGCCGTTGGACTCAATGCATACCCTATAACTGTATAGCACAAACGCTCCTTTGTAATGGAAACATGTCATTACTGTGGCCCTGCTCTATGTGTCATTAAATTGTTAGTGGGGTTTTTCCCAAATTTTGGCAGCCCTTGCAGTCACAGCATGGGCATTACCACTACAGGAGACCCGATCCTTTATAATGGGAACATTTTTTTTTACTGAGACCCTCCTCTATGTCTCTTCAAAGGGGTATTGGGTTGCATCCAAATTTTTGGCAGCCCTTGCAGTCACTGCATACGCAATAACAGTATAGGAGACCCACTCTTTAATAATGGGAACAACAAAGCATAGCCGGCTCATGGCTCTCTAACAATAGCGAGGGCCGACTGCTGGCCCTTTACGGATAGTAAGGGCTGCCTGATGGCCCTATAAAAATAGGCTTTGTGACTTTCAGAGTCCCTCCATCATAAATGAAACAGGATGTGTCTGATGTGTCACACACCACATGGCCAGATAAGGTTGTAAAATGTTAAAATGACATTTCCCGGTGAATGCATTTGTCTTAAAAAATAACGTAAAAAAAAAACAAAAACAGTAGGATCTTTCTATAGTATAAAAAACAGAGTCGCCAATGTAACCTCAATGTAATCACATTGTTCAGCTCCTGCACCTCCTCCTCTATCTCCGAAATGACCACATCAGTCACAAGCTAAAAGCACTGCAGAACTGCCTTCTCCAAGCGGCAACAGGCTGTGCTGAAGATAACATGCTTAATGCTTAATTGACAAACCGCCCAGCGCTGCAGAGTTGTTGAAAGCTGTAACACAGCAGCCTGATCTGTGGCTCTCACCGCTGAACATACAGCCAGGCATGGTCGTGTGTAACAATTGGCGGAACCTGGTGACGGAGAAATGACAGCCGGAGTAGATACGCTTTCCCTCTATGCCAGTCCTTTCACCGACCTAAAGAATATGGCTGTGGTGAAATACAACTCCCACTGAGAAGCTGTTTCAGATTGAAAAACATTGGGCCCACTAGAGGATTTGATTCTGAGGGCTCACCTTTCACCCCCGCTCAAGAGCCCCATTGCAGTTGCAAAGTTAGCGCTATCATGAACTCTCCTAATGTAGAATCCAGGGCACACCAGAGGATTCTCTGGTGGGACCGTCCAACCCTGCTAAGCCAAACCTGGCTAAGAAAAGTGTGTGGGAAGGTTCCCGGACACTGTATGGCTGCTTTTTTTTTTACTGAGGTGGAAACCCATGCAAACATGGGGAGAACATACAAAATCCTTGCAGATGTCGTCCTTGCTGGGATTTGAACCCAGGATCCCAGCGCTGCAAGGCTTCAGTGCTAACCACTGATCTAATGTGTTGCCGTTCACCCTCTGATATCTAACAGGCTGGAGAAACTTGCAACTACTGCCACTCTATCTTCAGCTCCTTTGTGAGAAACTAATGTATTTGGGCAGCCACTCAGTCTACCAAATAAAATTCCTGAGAAGGAAATAGAGGATGGCTTCGCTACTGGTACTGGGGGCAGTGCTAATACCATGGCGTCGTACCATAGTTTACTGAAAATATTTCAGGCTGGTAGAAGGCAAGCAGTTTCCCACAGAAAAGTACCAGCAGTAATGTTCAGGGACCCGCGCTTGTAGAAGGCGGAGGCAATACCAGGAGAAATAGTGGCGGTTGGGGACCGAGTATGGACACCTGGACACTGCCGCCATGAGGTTGTGGACAGCTTCCACCTCCACGAGCCTAAAAGGCCACATTTCAAGTGCAAGCATGTTTAGAGGACTTCCTGGGAGAAATAACGGCTGGAGTAGATACGGTTTCCCAAAAGTCAGTCCTTTCACCGAGCTAAAAAATATGACTGTGATGAAATACAACTCACCTACAAGCTGTGGACTGGCTCCGTACCGTCCCTGGCCACATTCACCTGACCACGTGTTTGTGGGTAGGCGGTCCTTCCCAGTAAGTTCACTGGGGAGGCCACGGGTAATGTTGTAAGACCCGTGCTTGTGGAAGGTGGAGACGACACCAGGACAAATAGTGGCAGCTGGGGACCGAGTATGGACACCTGGTCGCCACCACCATAAGATTCTGGACAGCTTCCGCCCCCACAAGCCTAAAAGGCCACATTTCAAGTGCAAGCAGCTGCCAAGAAATCTGGCAATTTAGTATTGCGGCCTCTGGGTGGGTGGGTGGCTGGCTGCATACTTGCGCTTGCATTCCAAGGAATGGGGTAGGGACAACTGAACGCTGAACTGGGACAAGGATGTGGACGGTGCTTGTTGCAAGTCTGCAATGATAGGTGCATGGCGGGAGGCATCTTCGCATGCGCCAAGGATCACTTAATCTGGCAGTTTAGTATTGCGGCCTGTGGGTGGGTGGGTGGCTGGCTGCATACTTGCACTTGCATTCCAAGTAACAGAAAACTAAGCAGATGGAGGCCTCTATCATCACCATGGGCTCACATCGGCACTATGAACTCTCCTGAAGGAGAAGCCAGGGCCCACCGGAGGAGCCTCCGGTTCTCTGGTGGGCCTGTCCAACCCTGCCGAGAAGCAGCCCTGGCTAAGAAAAGTGTGTGGGAAGGTTTCCGGACACTCTATGGCTGCTTTTTTAATGTGGATTGGACGTGCTTATGCATGATATTTCTCAAACCGCATTGCAGATCAGGCCATTGCCCAACTCTGTAGTCATGAAATTAAAGGTGCAAAGAAAGTTGTTTGTGTGTCGAAGCACCACCGACAAGTGCAAGTTGATGTTGGATGGGCTGCCATTGCTTCTGCAACAGGCTGCATTAGAGGACTTCCAGGGAGAAATGACATCCAGAGTAGATACGGTTTCCCTCTATGCTAGTCCTTTCACCGAGCTAAAGAATATGGCTGTGGTGAAATACAACTCTCACTGAGAAGCAGTGTCAGACTGAAAAACATTGGGCCCACCAGAGGATTTGATTCTGAGGGCCCACCTTTCTCCCCCGCTCAAGAGCCCCATAGCAGCTGCAAAGTTTGCGCCTATCATGAACTCTCCTGATGGAGAAGCCAGGGCCCACCCGAGGATTCTCTGGTGGGCCCATCCAACCCTGTTGAGAAGCAGCCCTGGCTAAGAAAAGTGTGTGGGAAGGTTCCCGGACACTCTATGGCTGCATTTTTAATGTGGACTGTCTCCGTACCATCCCTGGCCACATTCACCTGTCCACGTGTTTGTGGTTAGGCGGCCCTTCCCAGTAAGTGCACTGGGGAGGACACAGGTAATGTTGTAGGACCCATGCTTGTGGAAGGCGGAGACGATACTGGGAGAAATAGTGGCAGCTGGGGACCGAGTAGGGACACCCGGCCACCGCCGCCATGAGGTTGTGAAAAGCTTCTGCCTCCACGAGCCTAAAAGGCCACATTTCAAGTGCAAGCAGCTTTAGAGGACTTCTTGGGAGAAATGACAGCTGGAGTAGATATGGTTTACCAAGTCCTTTCACCAAGCTAAAGAATATGGCTGTGGTGAAATACAACTCTCAGCAAAAAAAGCTGTGGACTGGCTCCGTACCGTCCCTGGCCACATTTACTTGACCACGTGTTTGTGGTTAGGCGGTCCTTTCCAGTAAGTGCACTGTGGAGGGCACGGCACTGGGGAGGGCACGGGTAATGTTGTGGGACACGTGCTTGTGGAAGGCGGAGGCAATACCGGGAGAAATAGTGGCGGCTGGGGACTGAGTATGGACACCCTGCCGCCGCCATGAGGTTGTAAAAAGCTTCCGCCTCCACGAGCCTAAAAGGCCACATTTCAAGTGCAAGCAGCTTTAGAGGACTTCCTGGGAGAAATGACAGCTGGAGTAGATACGGTTTCCCAAAAGTCAGTCCTTTCACCGAGCTAAAAAATATGGCTGTGGTGAAATACAACTCACCGACAAGCTGTGGACTGTCTCCGTACTGTCCCTGGCCACATTCACTTGACCACGTGTTTGTGGGTAGGCAGTCCTTGCCAGTAAGTTCACTGGGGAGGGCACGGGTAATGTTGTAGGACCCGTGCTTGTGGAAGACGGAGACGACACCGGGACAAATAGTGGCGGCTGGGGACCAAGTATGGATACCCGGTCGCCGCCGCCATAAGGTTGTGGACAGCTTCCGCCTCCATGAGCCTAAAAGGCCACATTTCAAGTGTAAGCAGCTGCCAAGAAATCTGGCCGTTTAGTATAGCGGCCTCTGGGTGGGTGCGTGGCTGGCTGCATACCTGCGCTTGCATTCCAAGGAATGGGGTAGGGACAACTGAACGCTGAACTGGGACAAGGACGTGGACGGTGCTTGTTGCAAGTCTGCAATGATAGGTGCATGGCGGGAGGCATCTTCGCATGCGCCAAGGATCACTTATGATGGGCACTTTTAGGCAGTAACCTGGGAGTCAGAGATGCTTTCAGGGGTCTTCCCCATGCTGTTCCCATGTTTTTTCAGCACTGTATGCATGTGTCTGATGATGTGTCACACACCACATGGCCAGATAAGGTTGTAAAATGTTAAAATGACAATTCCTAGTGAATGCATTTGTCATGGTTGAAAGCAATGCAAAAGTGCAAAAACGCATCAAAAACACTGCGTGTGAACATAGCCCAAGGTGTGGAGGAGTATTTTTGGTTTTGGTTATTTATTTTGCCTTATATACAAGTCATTACCCTGGAAAGAATGTTCCTTAACATATTTCCCAGGAAAATACATTTTGGTTTACTTTTTGTATGTTTTATTGTGAGTCCGTAAAAGTGGCGTAATACCTCTGACAACGTTGTTGACAGCAGTGACCTGGGAGTCATAAATGCTTCCAGGGGTCTTCCCCATGCTGTTCCATTGTCATTTGAGCACTGTTCCCATTGATTTGGGCAATTTTTAGCTGAGAGATGCTAGGAAGGTGCCATTAGGCAAACATGTTCCCTGGCTATTAATAGCACCTCACAGTTGTTTGTTTAGTCGCTTCGTCCCCATGATCAGCAATCAGCAGCGCTTTGGACGCAGCGTATTTTAGGCCTGACGAGCGACGAGCCCTGACGCAGTATCTCATTTTGCATAGCCTGTGCCAATGCAGTATGGACATGGTGCAAATCACGTTTGCGGAGTGGGCACAAATTAAGGACCTCTGCACGCTTATGCACAGTTTCGAAATGGCTACTAACATGGTTAGCACTGACGATGCCGTCATCAGCATCACTATTCCGGTCATCTACATGTTGGAGCACACTTTGAATAGTCTGCGGGAGGAGGTGGTGATCCCAGAGGAAGAGGAGGAAGCAGAGGAGGATGCGGAAGGGATAACAGTTTCTCTAAGTTCCAGACTGTCGTCGCACGGCCGGGGGCCAAGGGAAAGTAACTTACAGCGATCGAGTGGGGCTCGTGGTATCAGACAAACTGTTAGTGAAGGTGCAGGAGCCGAGGAATAAATGGAGGAGGACGAGGAGGAAGAGGTGATAGGTGCACAACAGTCAGGAGATGAAGAGGATAATGATCCCCTCTCTGTTGTCCGTGGTTGGCGGGAGGGGACAGAGGAAGCAAGCTTCAGTGTTATCCTGCCACCAACACACCATGGGCTTGGACCTCATGGAAGAGTCCAACACATGAGCGCCGTCTTGCTGCCCTATCTGCAACATGATCCCCGTATTGTTAGGATTCAAAATAGTGCTGACTACTGGGTTGCCACTCTGTTAGATCCACGGTGCAAGAGTAAATTTTGCCAGATGCTTCCCACCCAGGAAAGGGACGCACGCATGCTGGAGTATCGAAACATGCTTTTAGACAACCTAAAGAGTGGTTTTCCCCAAGACAGCAGTGAGGCACACAGTGTGCATCACAGTTGTAGACTTCCAATCCCGATAATGTCAATTCGTCAACGCAAAAACATTAGCAGCAGCAGCAGTGTAAGTAGCAGAAACAATTTCTGTGAGACGTTTCACACATTTTTTAAACCAGCCTGTGCACAGCACAACAGAATACAAGTCTGAAACGGAGTGAACAACTGGAGAAGATGGTGTAGGAGTGTCTGGAGCTCAATATCAATGCCCTCAGTGAGGGTTTGGACCATTTTACATTTTGGTCTTCAAAAATGGAAGAGTGGCCTGAGCTCGACTGTCACGCCTTGGAGGTTTTATCATGCCCGGCAGCCAGAGTTCTCTCAGAACGTGTCTTCAGCGCTGCTGGTGGTGTCCTGATGAATAAGCGCATCCGGCTGTCACCTGAAAGTGTAGACCGCCTAACTTTCATCAAGATGAACAAGTCATATCTCCAAGAACTTTTGTACCCCAATCGCAGACTGTGCATACTAGGCTATAGTGTAGTTTTTAGTGCGCTGCATTGATCTCGCGATATTGCAGTCTGTGACATCTTTGTCTTGGCTGCCTGCTGTTGCTACTGCTGCTGGTGTTGTCAATAGTTTTTTGAAATGTGGAGACTCCTGGTTGGGTCTCCATCTGATGTGTTTCCTGAAGTGGAAAGGGTGTGGGTGCCCATTATACTATGTCTACTCTGGTGAAATTGATGCCACTTTGGTGATGTCTGCCCCTAATTTTTTGAAATGTGGAGACTTCTGGTTGGGTCTCCATCTGGTGTGTTTCCTCTAGTGGAAGGTGTGTCGGTCCCCATTATACTATGTCTACTCTGGTGAAATTGATGCCACTTTGGTGGTGTCTGCCCCTAATTTTTTGAAATGTGGAGACTCCTGGTTGGGTCTCCATCTGGTGTGTTTCCTCTAGCGGAAGGTGTGTCGGTCCCCATTATACTATTTCTACTCTGGTGAAATTGATGTCACTTTGGTGGTGTCTGCCCCTAATTTTTTTAAATGACTTCTGGTTGGGTCTTCCTGTAGTGGAAGGGGTGTCAGTCCCCATTATACTATTTCTACTCTGGTGAAATTTATGCCACTTTAGTGGTGTATGGCGATACTTTTTTGAAATGTGGAGAGTAGTGTTGAGCGAGCATACTCGACACTGCTCGATACTCGCCCGAGCATCACGCTACTCGGGATGTTCGGAGAGCACCGAGCATTTCCGGGTTACTCGGGCGGGAGCTCGGGTCTCCGCCCTGCATGTTTGGCGCTCTATACAGAGCCAATGAACAAGCAGGGATTGCCAGCCAGTCACTATAATGCCGCAGCCATGTTGTTTGTGGGCATTACAGTGATTGGCTGGCCGCACAGCGTCACCTCGAGTATTTAAAACCGGGCGCCGCCAGTTTTGACACAGTCGCTCCGGATCAGACAGTGTAGGGGCAGCGCTGCTGATTTAGGGAGAGATATATCCTGCGAAATAGTTAGTGTAGGGTCTGTAAAGGCTGCCAGATCAAACAAACAGTCTTTCTCAGGACTAATATCCATCCCAGATATCAGGCAGGCAGGCTGTATAGGAGATGCAGTGGTTATACCAGCAAACACTGCATTACAGTCCTGTGTGCTCCTGTTGCTGAAATTGCTGGACTTAGCTCCAGGTCTCGGGGGCCAGGAAAAATCCTTTTTTTTCATCTAAATCCTCTTTTTTTATTCCTCCTTCACACTGTACAAATACCCGTCTTATTAACCGTTTGGTGTTTCCCCCCCCCCCCAAAAAAAAAGTGTGTCTCTGATTTCTCAGAAAATCTGTTGAAAATAGTCTGGTGTAGGCCAGAGAAATAGAAGCATGGTTTAGCAGTTCCACGGGCCATTTGTATCTAAAAAAAAACAGTTTGAGTGTGTCGCTCACTGTTCAGCCGCAGATATATATAATTAAAAAAGTCTGGTATACACCAGTAAATTATAACTGTGGTTTTGCTGTTCCACGGTAAAAAATCTCTATTATCCTGTTTTTGGCATTTTTTGCCGTAAAAAAAAAAAAATTGTGTCTCCCTGATTTTTCAGACACAAATATATTGTTGAAAATAGTCTGGTGTAGGCCAGAAAGACAGAAGTGTGCTTTTGCTGTTCCACGGTAAAAAATCTCTATTATCCTGTTTTTGGCATTTTTTCCCATAAAAAAACAAATAATAGCGTTTCCCTGATTTTTCAGACACAAATATATCTGTTGAAAATAGTCTGGTGTAGGCCAGAAAGACAGAAGTGTGCTTTTGCTGTTCCACTGTAAAAAATCTCTATTATCCTGTTTTTGGCATTTTTTGCCGTAAAAAAAAATAATAATAGTGTCTCCCTGATTTTTCAGACACAAACATATAGTTGAAAATAGTCTGGTGTAGGCCAGAAAGACAGAAGTGTGCTTTTGCTGTTCCACGGTGAAAAATCTCTTTTATCCTGTTTTTGGCATTTTTTGCCGTAAAAAAAATAATAATAGTGTCTCCCTGATTTTTCAGACACAAATATATCTGTTGAAAATAGTCTGGTGTAGGCCCGAGAAATACAAGTGTGGTTTTGCAGTTCCACGGGTCAAATCTCTGTATTATCCTGCTTTTCGCAATTTTTGGCCATAAAAAATAAATAATAGTGTCTCCCTGATTTTTCAGACACAAATATATCTGTTGAAATAGTCTGGTGTAGGCCAGAAAGACAGAAGTGTGCTTTTGTTGTTCCACAATAAAAAATCTCTATTATCCTGCTCTTGGCATTTTTTGCCGTAAAAAAAATAATAATAGTGTCTCCCTGATTTTTCAGACACAAATATATCTGTTGAAAATAGTCTGGTGCAGGCCCGAGAAATACAAGTGTGGTTTTGCAGTTCCACGGTTCAAACCTCTGTATTATCCACTTTTGGGCCATTTGTATCTAAAAAAAAAACAGTATGAGTGTGTCGCTCACTGTTCAGCCGCAAATATATATATATTTTAAAAAGTCTGGTATACACCAGTAAATTATAACTGTGATTTTGCTGTTCCACGGTAATAAATCTCTATTATCCTGCTTTTGGCATTTTTTGCCGTAATAAATAAATAGTGTCTCCTGATTGTTCAGACACAAATATATCTGTTGAAAATAGTCTGGTGTAGGCCCAAGAAATACAAGTGTGGTTTTGCAGTTCCACGGTTCAAACCTCTGTATTATCCACTTTTGGGCCATTTGTATCTAAAAAAAAGTTTGAGTGTGTCGCTCACTGTTCAGCCGCAAATATATATATATTTAAAAAAGTCTGGTATACACCAGTAAATTATAACTGTGGTTTTGCTGTTCCACGGTAAAAAATCTCTATTATCCTGCTTTTGGCATTGTTTGCCGTAAAAAATAAATAGTGTCTCCTGATTGTTCACACACAAATATATCTGTTGAAAATAGTCTGGTGTAGGCCCGAGAAATACAAGTGTGGTTTTGCAGTTCCACGGGTCAAATCTCTGTATTATCCTGCTTTTCGCAATTTTTGGCCGTAAAAAATAAATAATAGTGTCTCCTGATTGTTCAGACACAAATATATCTGTTGAAAATAGTCTGGTGTAGGCCTGAGAAATACAAGTGTGGTTTTGCAGTTCCACGGTTCAAACCTCTGTATTATCCACTTTTGGGCCATTTGTATCTAAAAAAAAACAGTTTGAGTGTGCTGCTCACTGTTCAGCCGCAAATATATATATATTTTAAAAAGTCTGGTATACACCAGTAAATTATAATTGTGGTTTTGTTGTTCCACGGTAAAAAATCTCTATTATCCTGTTTTTGGCATTTTTTGCCGTAAAAAAAAATAATAATAGTGTCTCCCTGATTTTTCAGACACAAACATATCGTTGAAAATAGTCTGGTGTAGGCCAGGAAGACAGAAGTGTGCTTTTGCTGTTCCACGGTAAAAAATCTCTATTATCCTGCTCTTGGCATTTTTTGTCGTAAAAAAAATAATAATAGTGTCTCCCTGATTTTTCAGACACAAATATATCTGTTGAAAATAGTCTGGTGTAGGCCCGAGAAATACAAGTGTGGTTTTGCAGTTCCACGGTTCAAACCTCTGCATTATCCACTTTTGGGCCATTTGTATCTAAAAAAAACAGTTTGAGTGTGTCGCTCACTGTTCAGCCGCAAATATATATATATTTAAAAAGTCTGGTATACACCAGTAAATTATAACTGTAATTTTGCTGTTCCACGGTAAAAAATCTCTATTATCCTGCTTTTGGCATTTTTTGCCGTAAAAAATAAATAGTGTTTCCTGATTGTTCAGACACAAATATATCTGTTGAAAATAGTCTGGTGTAGGCCAGAAAGACAGAAGTGTGCTTTTGCTGTTCCACGGTAAAAAATCTCTATTATCCTGCTCTTGGCATTTTTTGCCGTTAAAAAAAATATAATAGTGTCTCCCTAATTTTTCAGACACAAATATATCTGTTGAAAATAGTCTGGTGTAGGCCCGAGAAATACAAGTGTGGTTTTGCAGTTCCACGGTTCAAACCTCTGTATTATTCACTTTTTTGCCATTTATATCTAAAAAAAACAGTTTGAGTGTGTCGCTCACTGTTCAGCCGCAAATATATATATATTTAAAAAAGTCTGGTATACACCAGTAAATTATAACTGTGGTTTTGCTGTTCCACGGTAAAAAATCTCTATTATCCTGCTTTTGGCATTGTTGGCCGTAAAAAATAAATAGTGTCTCCTGATTCTTCAGACACAAATATATCTGTTGAAAATAGTCTGGTGTAGGCCCGAGAAATACAAGTGTGGTTTTGCAGTTCCACAGGTCAAATCTCTGTATTATCCTGCTTTTCGCAATTTTTGGCCGTAAAAAATAAATAATAGTGTCTCCTGATTGTTCAGACACAAATATATCTGTTGAAAATAGTCTGGTGTAGGCCTGAGAAATACAAGTGTGGTTTTGCAGTTCCACGGTTCAAACCACTGCATTATCCACTTTTGGGCCATTTGTATCTAAAAAAAACAGTTTGAGTGTGTCGCTCACTGCTCAGCCGCAAATATATATATATTTAAAAAGTCTGGTATACACCAGTAAATTATAACTGTGATTTTGCTGTTACACGGTAAAAAATCTCTAATATCCTGCTTTTGGCATTTTTTGCCGTAAAAAATAAATAGTGTTTCCTGATTGTTCAGACACAAATATATCTGTTGAAAATAGTCTGGTGTAGGCCAGAAAGACAGAAGTGTGCTTTTGCTGTTCCACGGTAAAAAATCTCTATTATCCTGCTCTTGGCATTTTTTGCCGTAAAAAAAAAATAATAGTGTCTCCCTAATTTTTCAGACACAAATATATCTGTTGAAAATAGTCTGGTGTAGGTCCGAGAAATACAAGTGTGGTTTTGCAGTTCCACGGTTCAAACCTCTGTATTATTCACTTTTTTGCCATTTGTATCTAAAAAAAACAGTTTGAGTGTGTCGCTCACTGTTCAGCCGCAAATATATATATATTTAAAAAAGTCTGGTATACACCAGTAAATTATAACTGTGGTTTTGCTGTTCCACGGTAAAAAATCTCTATTATCCTGCTTTTGGCATTGTTTGCCGTAAAAAATAAATAGTGTCTCCTGATTGTTCAGACACAAATATATCTGTTGAAAATAGTCTGGTGTAGGCCCGAGAAATACAAGTGTGGTTTTGCAGTTCCACGTGTCAAATCTCTGTATTATCCTGCTTTTCGCAATTTTTGGCCGTAAAAAATAAATAATAGTGTCTCCTGATTGTTCAGACACAAATATATCTGTTGAAAATAGTCTGGTGTAGGCCTGAGAAATACAAGTGTGGTTTTGCAGTTCCACGGTTCAAACCTCTGTATTATCCACTTTTGGGCCATTTGTATCTAAAAAAAAACAGTTTGAGTGTGTTGCTCACTGTTCAGCCGCAAATATATATATATTTTAAAAAGTCTGGTATACACCAGTAAATTATAATTGTGGTTTTGTTGTTCCACGGTAAAAAAATCTCTATTATCCTGTTTTTGTCATTTTTTCCCGTAAAAAAACAAATAATAGCGTTTCCCTGATTTTTCAGACACACATATATCTGTTGAAAATAGTCTGGTGTAGGCCAGAAAGACAGAAGTGTGCTTTTGCTGTTCCACTGTAAAAAATCTCTATTATCCTGTTTTTGGCATTTTTTGCCGTAAAAAAAAATAATAATAGTGTCTCCCTGATTTTTCAGACACAAATATATCTGTTGAAAATAGTCTGGTGTAGGCCCGAGAAATACAAGTGTGGTTTTGCAGTTCCAAGGTTCAAACCTCTGCATTATCCACTTTTGGGCCATTTGTATCTAAAAAAAACAGTTTGAGTGTGTCGCTCACTGTTCAGCCGCAAATATATATATATTTAAAAAGTCTGGTATACACCAGTAAATTATAACTGTAATTTTGCTGTTCCACGGTAAAAAATCTCTATTATCCTGCTTTTGGCATTTTTTGCCGTAAAAAATAAATAGTGTTTCCTGATTGTTCAGACACAAATATATCTGTTGAAAATAGTCTGGTGTAGGCCAGAAAGACAGAAGTGTGCTTTTGCTGTTCCACGGTAAAAAATCTCTATTATCCTGCTCTTGGCATTTTTTGCCGTAAAAAAAATATAATAGTGTCTCCCTAATTTTTCAGACACAAATATATCTGTTGAAAATAGTCTGGTGTAGGCCCGAGAAATACAAGTGTGGTTTTGCAGTTCCACGGTTCAAACCTCTGTATTATTCACTTTTTTGCCATTTGTATCTAAAAAAAACAGTTTGAGTGTGTCGCTCACTGTTCAGCCGCAAATATATATATATTTAAAAAAGTCGGGTATACACCAGTAAATTATAACTGTGGTTTTGCTGTTCCACGGTAAAAAAATCTCTATTATCCTGCTTTTGGCATTGTTGGCCGTAAAAAATAAATAGTGTCTCCTGATTGTTCAGACACAAATATATCTGTTGAAAATAGTCTGGTGTAGGCCCGAGAAATACAAGTGTGGTTTTGCAGTTCCACGGGTCAAATCTCTGTATTATCCTGCTTTTCGCAATTTTTGGCCGTAAAAAATAAATAATAGTGTCTCCTGATTGTTCAGACACAAATATATCTGTTGAAAATAGTCTGGTGTAGGCCTGAGAAATACAAGTGTGGTTTTGCAGTTCCACGGTTCAAACCACTACATTATCCACTTTTGGGCCATTTGTATCTAAAAAAAACAGTTTGAGTGTGTCGCTCACTGTTCAGCCGCAAATATATATATATTTAAAAAGTCTGGTATACACCAGTAAATTATAACTGTGATTTTGCTGTTCCACGGTAAAAAATCTCTAATATCCTGCTTTTGGCATTTTTTGCCGTAAAAAATAAATAGTGTTTCCTGATTGTTCAGACACAAATATATCTGTTGAAAATAGTCTGGTGTAGGCCAGAAAGACAGAAGTGTGCTTTTGCTGTTCCACGGTAAAAAATCTCTATTATCCTGCTCTTGGCATTTTTTGCCGTAAAAAAAATATAATAGTGTCTCCCTAATTTTTCAGACACAAATATATCTGTTGAAAATAGTCTGGTGTAGGCCCGAGAAATACAAGTGTGGTTTTGCAGTTCCACGGTTCAAACCTCTGTATTATTCACTTTTTTGCCATTTGTATCTAAAAAAAACAGTTTGAGTGTGTCGCTCACTGTTCAGCCGCAAATATATATATATTTAAAAAAGTCGGGTATACACCAGTAAATTATAACTGTGGTTTTGCTGTTCCACGGTAAAAAAATCTCTATTATCCTGCTTTTGGCATTGTTGGCCGTAAAAAATAAATAGTGTCTCCTGATTGTTCAGACACAAATATATCTGTTGAAAATAGTCTGGTGTAGGCCCGAGAAATACAAGTGTGGTTTTGCAGTTCCACGGGTCAAATCTCTGTATTATCCTGCTTTTCGCAATTTTTGGCCGTAAAAAATAAATAATAGTGTCTCCTGATTGTTCAGACACAAATATATCTGTTGAAAATAGTCTGGTGTAGGCCTGAGAAATACAAGTGTGGTTTTGCAGTTCCACGGTTCAAACCACTACATTATCCACTTTTGGGCCATTTGTATCTAAAAAAAACAGTTTGAGTGTGTCGCTCACTGTTCAGCCGCAAATATATATATATTTAAAAAGTCTGGTATACACCAGTAAATTATAACTGTGATTTTGCTGTTCCACGGTAAAAAATCTCTAATATCCTGCTTTTGGCATTTTTTGCCGTAAAAAATAAATAGTGTTTCCTGATTGTTCAGACACAAATATATCTGTTGAAAATAGTCTGGTGTAGGCCAGAAAGACAGAAGTGTGCTTTTGCTGTTCCACGGTAAAAAATCTCTATTATCCTGCTCTTGGCATTTTTTGCCGTAAAAAAAAAATAATAGTGTCTCCCTAATTTTTCAGACACAAATATATCTGTTGAAAATAGTCTGGTGTAGGCCCGAGAAATACAAGTGTGGTTTTGCAGTTCCACGGTTCAAACCTCTGTATTATTCACTTTTTTGCCATTTGTATCTAAAAAAACAGTTTGAGTGTGTCGCTCACTGTTCAGCCGCAAATATATATATATTTTAAAAGGTCTGGTATACACCAGTAAATTATAACTGTGGTTTTGCTGTTCCACGGTAAAAAATCTCTATTATCCTGCTTTTGGCATTGTTTGCCGTAAAAAATAAATAGTGTCTCCTGATTGTTCAGACACAAATATATCTGTTGAAAATAGTCTGGTGTAGGCCCGAGAAATACAAGTGTGGTTTTGCAGTTCCACGGGTCAAATCTCTGTATTATCCTGCTTTTCGCAATTTTTGGCCGTAAAAAATAAATAATAGTGTCTCCTGATTGTTCAGACACAAATATATCTGTTGAAAATAGTCTGGTGTAGGCCTGAGAATTACAAGTGTGGTTTTGCAGTTCCACGGTTCAAATCTCTGTATTATCCACTTTTGGGCCATTTGTATCTAAAAAAAACCAGTTTGAGTGTGTTGCTCACTGTTCAGCCACAAATATATATATATTTTAAAAAGTCTGGTATACACCAGTAAATTATAATTGTGGTTTTGTTGTTCCACGGTAAAAAATCTCTATTATCCTGTTTTTGGCATTTTTTCCCGTAAAAAAACAAATAATAGCGTTTCCCTGATTTTTCAGACACAAATATATCTGTTGACAATAGTCTGGTGAAGGCCAGAAAGACAGAAGTGTGCTTTTGCTGTTCCACGGTAAAAAATCTCTATTATCTTGCTCTTGGCATTTTTTGCCGTAAAAAAAAAATAATAGTGTCTCCCTAATTTTTCAGACACAAATATATCTGTTGAAAATAGTCTGGTGTAGGCCCGAGAAATACAAGTGTGGTTTTGCAGTTCCACGGTTCAAACCTCTGTATTATTCACTTTTTTGCCATTTATATCTAAAAAAAACAGTTTGAGTGTGTCGCTCACTGTTCAGCCGCAAATATATATATATTTAAAAAAGTCTGGTATACACCAGTAAATTATAACTGTGGTTTTGCTGTTCCACGGTAAAAAATCTCTATTATCCTGCTTTTGGCATTGTTGGCCGTAAAAAAAAAATAGTGTCTCCTGATTCTTCAGACACAAATATATCTGTTGAAAATAGTCTGGTGTAGGCCCGAGAAATACAAGTGTGGTTTTGCAGTTCCACAGGTCAAATCTCTGTATTATCCTGCTTTTCGCAATTTTTGGCCGTAAAAAATAAATAATAGTGTCTCCTGATTGTTCAGACACAAATATATCTGTTGAAAATAGTCTGGTGTAGGCCTGAGAAATACAAGTGTGGTTTTGCAGTTCCACGGTTCAAACCACTGCATTATCCACTTTTGGGCCATTTGTATCTAAAAAAAACAGTTTGAGTGTGTCGCTCACTGTTCAGCCGCAAATATATATATATTTAAAAAGTCTGGTATACACCAGTAAATTATAACTGTGATTTTGCTGTTACACGGTAAAAAATCTCTAATATCCTGCTTTTGGCAATTTTTGCCGTAAAAAATAAATAGTGTTTCCTGATTGTTCAGACACAAATATATCTGTTGAAAATAGTCTGGTGTAGGCCAGAAAGACAGAAGTGTGCTTTTGCTGTTCCACGGTAAAAAATCTCTATTATCCTGCTCTTGGCATTTTTTGCCGTAAAAAAAAAATAATAGTGTCTCCCTAATTTTTCAGACACAAATATATCTGTTGAAAATAGTCTGGTGTAGGTCCGAGAAATACAAGTGTGGTTTTGCAGTTCCACGGTTCAAACCTCTGTATTATTCACTTTTTTGCCATTTGTATCTAAAAAAAACAGTTTGAGTGTGTCGCTCACTGTTCAGCCGCAAATATATATATATTTTAAAAAGTCTGGTATACACCAGTAAATTATAACTGTGGTTTTGCTATTCCACGGTAAAAAATCTCTATTATCCTGCTTTTGGCATTGTTTGCCGTAAAAAATAAATAGTGTCTCCTGATTGTTCAGACACAAATATATCTGTTGAAAATAGTCTGGTGTAGGCCCGAGAAATACAAGTGTGGTTTTGCAGTTCCACGGGTCAAATCTCTGTATTATCCTGCTTTTCGCAATTTTTGGCCGTAAAAAATAAATAATAGTGTCTCCTGATTGTTCAGACACAAATATATCTGTTGAAAATAGTCTGGTGTAGGCCTGAGAAATACAAGTGTGGTTTTGCAGTTCCACGGTTCAAACCTCTGTATTATCCACTTTTGGGCCATTTGTATCTAAAAAAAAACAGTTTGAGTGTGTTGCTCACTGTTCAGCCGCAAATATATATATATTTTAAAAAGTCTGGTATACACCAGTAAATTATAATTGTGGTTTTGTTGTTCCACGGTAAAAAATCTCTATTATCCTGTTTTTGTCATTTTTTCCCATAAAAAAACAAATAATAGCGTTTCCCTGATTTTTCAGACACACATATATCTGTTGAAAATAGTCTGGTGTAGGCCAGAAAGACAGAAGTGTGCTTTTGCTGTTCCACTGTAAAAAATCTCTATTATCCTGTTTTTGGCATTTTTTGCCGTAAAAAAAAATAATAATAGTGTCTCCCTGATTTTTCAGACACAAATATATCTGTTGAAAATAGTCTGGTGTAGGCCCGAGAAATACAAGTGTGGTTTTGCAGTTCCAAGGTTCAAACCTCTGCATTATCCACTTTTGGGCCATTTGTATCTAAAAAAAACAGTTTGAGTGTGTCGCTCACTGTTCAGCCGCAAATATATATATATTTAAAAAGTCTGGTATACACCAGTAAATTATAACTGTAATTTTGCTGTTCCACGGTAAAAAATCTCTATTATCCTGCTTTTGGCATTTTTTGCCGTAAAAAATAAATAGTGTTTCCTGATTGTTCAGACACAAATATATCTGTTGAAAATAGTCTGGTGTAGGCCAGAAAGACAGAAGTGTGCTTTTGCTGTTCCACGGTAAAAAATCTCTATTATCCTGCTCTTGGCATTTTTTGCCGTAAAAAAAATATAATAGTGTCTCCCTAATTTTTCAGACACAAATATATCTGTTGAAAATAGTCTGGTGTAGGCCCGAGAAATACAAGTGTGGTTTTGCAGTTCCACGGTTCAAACCTCTGTATTATTCACTTTTTTGCCATTTGTATCTAAAAAAAACAGTTTGAGTGTGTCGCTCACTGTTCAGCCGCAAATATATATATATTTAAAAAAGTCGGGTATACACCAGTAAATTATAACTGTGGTTTTGCTGTTCCACGGTAAAAAAATCTCTATTATCCTGCTTTTGGCATTGTTGGCCGTAAAAAATAAATAGTGTCTCCTGATTGTTCAGACACAAATATATCTGTTGAAAATAGTCTGGTGTAGGCCCGAGAAATACAAGTGTGGTTTTGCAGTTCCACGGGTCAAATCTCTGTATTATCCTGCTTTTCGCAATTTTTGGCCATAAAAAATAAATAATAGTGTCTCCTGATTGTTCAGACACAAATATATCTGTTGAAAATAGTCTGGTGTAGGCCTGAGAAATACAAGTGTGGTTTTGCAGTTCCACGGTTCAAACCACTACATTATCCACTTTTGGGCCATTTGTATCTAAAAAAAACAGTTTGAGTGTGTCGCTCACTGTTCAGCCGCAAATATATATATATTTAAAAAGTCTGGTATACACCAGTAAATTATAACTGTGATTTTGCTGTTCCACGGTAAAAAATCTCTAATATCCTGCTTTTGGCATTTTTTGCCGTAAAAAATAAATAGTGTTTCCTGATTGTTCAGACACAAATATATCTGTTGAAAATAGTCTGGTGTAGGCCAGAAAGACAGAAGTGTGCTTTTGCTGTTCCACGGTAAAAAATCTCTATTATCCTGCTCTTGGCATTTTTTGCCGTAAAAAAAAAATAATAGTGTCTCCCTAATTTTTCAGACACAAATATATCTGTTGAAAATAGTCTGGTGTAGGCCCGAGAAATACAAGTGTGGTTTTGCAGTTCCACGGGTCAAATCTCTGTATTATCCTGCTTTTCGCAATTTTTGGCCGTAAAAAATAAATAATAGTGTCTCCTGATTGTTCAGACACAAATATATCTGTTGAAAATAGTCTGGTGTAGGCCCGAGAAATACAAGTGTGGTTTTGCAGTTCCACGGTTCAAACCTCTGTATTATCCACTTTTGGGCCATTTGTATCTAAAAAAAACAGTTTGAGTGTGTCGCTCACTGTTCAGCCGCAAATATATATATATTTAAAAAAGTCTGGTATACACCAGTAAATTATAACTGTGATTTTGCTGTTCCATGGTAAAAAATCTCTATTATCCTGCTTTTGGCATTTTTTGCCGTAAAAAAAAAATAGTGTCTCCTGATTGTTCAGACACAAATATATCTGTTGAAAATAGTCTGGTGTAGGCCCGAAAAATATAAGTGTGGTCTTGCAGTTCCACGGGTCAAATGTCTGTATTATCCTGCTTTTCGCAATTTGTGGCCATAAAAAATAAATAATAGTGTCTCCTGATTGTTCAGACACAAATATATCTGTTGAAAATAGTCTGGTGTAGGCCCGAGAAATACAAATGTGGTTTTGCAGTTCCACGGTTCAAACCTCTGTATTATCCACTTTTGGGCCATTTGTATCTAAAAAAAACAGTTTGAGTGTGTCGCTCACTGTTCAGCCGAGAATATATATATATATTTAAAAAAGTCTGGTATACACCAGTAAATTATAACTGTGGTTTTGTTGTTACACGGTAAAAAATCTCTATTATCCTGTTTTTGGCATTTTTTGCCGTAAAAAAAATAAATAATAGTGTCTCCCTGATTTTTCAGACACAAATATATCTGTTGAAATAGTCTGGTGTAGGCCAGAAAGACAGAAGTGTGCTTTTGCTGTTCCACGGTAAAAAATCTCTATTATCCTGCTCTTGGCATTTTTTGCCGTAAAAAAAAAATAGTGTCTCCTGATTGTTCACACACAAATATATCTGTTGAAAATAGTCTGGTGTAGGCCCGAGAAATATAAGTGTGGTTTTGCAGTTCCACGGGTCAAATCTCTGTATTATCCTGCTTTTTGCAATTTTTGGCCATAAAAAATAAATAATAGTGTCTCCTGATTGTTCAGACACAAATATATCTGTTGAAAATAGTCTGGTGTAGGCCTGAGAAATACAAGTGTGGTTTTGCTGTTCCACGGGTCAAATCTCTGTATTGTCCTGCTTTTTGCAATTTTTGGCCGTAAAAAATAAATAATAGTGTCTCCTGATTGTTCAGACACAAATATATCTGTTGAAAATAGTCTGGTGTAGGCGTGAGAAATACAAGTGTGGTTTTGCTGTTCCACGGTTCAAACCTCTGTATTATCCACTTTTGGGCCATTTGTATCTAAAAAAAAACAGTTTGAGTGTGTTGCTCACTGTTCAGCCGCAAATATATATATATTTTAAAAAGTCTGGTATACACCAGTAAATTATAACTGTGATTTTGCTGTTCCATGGTAAAAAAATCTGTATTATCCTGCTTTTGGCATTTTTTGCAGTAAAAATTAAATGGGGTCTCCTGATTGTTCAGACACAAATATATCTGTTGAAAATAGTCTGGTGTACGCCCGAGAAATACAAGTGTGGTTTTGCAGTTCCACGGTTCAAACCTCTGTATTATCGACTTTTGGGCCATTTGTATCTAAAAGAAAGTTTGAGTGTGTCGCTCACTGTTCAGCAGCAAATATATATATATTTAAAAAATTCAGGTATACACCAGTAAATTATAACTGTGGTTTTGCTGTTCCATGGTAAAAAATCTCTATTATCCTGCTTTTGGCATTTTTTGCCGTAAAAAATAAATAGTGTCTCCTGATTGTTCAGACACAAATATATCTGTTGAAAATAGTCTGGTGTAGGCCCGAAAAATATAAGTGTGGTCTTGCAGTTCCACGGGTCAAATCTCTGTATTATCCTGCTTTTCGCAATTTGTGGCCATAAAAAATAAATAATAGTGTCTCCTGATTGTTCAGACACAAATATATCTGTTGAAAATAGTCTGGTGTAGGCCCGAGAAATACAAGTGTGGTTTTGCAGTTCCACGGTTCAAACCTCTGTATTATCCACTTTTGGGCCATTTGTATCTAAAAAAAACAGTTTGAGTGTGTCGCTCACTGTTCAGCCGAGAATATATATATATATTTAAAAAAGTCTGGTATACACCAGTAAATTATAACTGTGGTTTTGTTGTTACACGGTAAAAAATCTCTATTATCCTGTTTTTGGCATTTTTTGCCGTAAAAAAAATAAATAATAGTGTCTCCCTGATTTTTCAGACACAAATATATCTGTTGAAATAGTCTGGTGTAGGCCAGAAAGACAGAAGTGTGCTTTTGCTGTTCCACGGTAAAAAATCTCTATTATCCTGCTCTTGGCATTTTTTGCCGTAAAAAAAAAATAGTGTCTCCTGATTGTTCAGACACAAATATATCTGTTGAAAATAGTCTGGTGTAGGCCCGAGAAATATAAGTGTGGTTTTGCAGTTCCACGGGTCAAATCTCTGTATTATCCTGCTTTTCGCAATTTTTGGCCATAAAAAATAAATAATAGTGTCTCCTGATTGTTCAGACACAAATATATCTGTTGAAAATAGTCTGGTGTAGGCCTGAGAAATACAAGTGTGGTTTTGCTGTTCCACGGGTCAAATCTCTGTATTATCCTTCTCTTTGCAATTTTTGGCCGTAAAAAATAAATAATAGTGTCTCCTGATTGTTCAGACACAAATATATCTGTTGAAAATAGTCTGGTGTAGGCGTGAGAAATACAAGTGTGGTTTTGCTGTTCCACGGTTCAAACCTCTGTATTATCCACTTTTGGGCCATTTGTATCTAAAAAAAAACAGTTTGAGTGTGTTGCTCACTGTTCAGCCGCAAATATATATATATTTTAAAAAGTCTGGTATACACCAGTAAATTATAACTGTGATTTTGCTGTTCCATGGTAAAAAAATCTGTATTATCCTGATTTTGGCATTTTTTGCAGTAAAAATTAAATGGGGTCTCCTGATTGTTCAGACACAAATATATCTGTTGAAAATAGTCTGGTGTACGCCCGAGAAATACAAGTGTGGTTTTGCAGTTCCACGGTTCAAACCTCTGTATTATCGACTTTTGGGCCATTTGTATCTAAAAGAAAGTTTGAGTGTGTCGCTCACTGTTCAGCAGCAAATATATATATATTTAAAAAATTCAGGTATACACCAGTAAATTATAACTGTGGTTTTGCTGTTCCATGGTAAAAAATCTCTATTATCCTGCTTTTGGCATTTTTTGCCGTAAAAAATAAATAGTGTCTCCTGATTGTTCAGACACAAATATATCTGTTGAAAATAGTCTGGTGTAGGCCCGAGAAATACAAGTGTGGTTTTGCAGTTCCACGGGTCAAATCTCCGTATTATCCTGCTTTTCGCAATTTTTGGCCATAAAAAATAAATAATAGTGTCTCCTGATTGTTCAGACACAAATATATCTGTTGAAAATAGTCTGGAGTAGGCCTGAGAAATACAAGTGTGGTTTTGCTGTTCCACGGTTCAAACCTCTGTATTATCCACTTTTGGGCCATTTGTATCTAAAAAAAAACAGTTAGAGTGTGTTGCTCACTGTTCAGCCGCAAATATATATATATTTTAAAAAGTCTGGTATACACCAGTAAATTATAATTGTGGTTTTGTTGTTCCACAGTAAAAAATCTCTATTATCCTGTTTTTGGCATTTTTTCCCATAAAAAAAAAAATAATAGCGTCTCCCTGATTTTTCAGACAGAAATATATCTGTTGAAAATAGTCTGGTGTAGGCCAGAAAGATAGAAGTGTGCTTTTGCTGTTCCACTGCAAAAAATCTCTATTATCCTGTTTTTGGCATTTTTTGCCGTAAAAAAACTAATAATAGTGTCTCCCTGATTTTTCAGACACAAATATATCGTTGAAAATAGTCTGGTGTAGGTCAGAGAGACAGAAGTGTGCATTTGCAGTTCCACGGTAAAAAATCTCTATTATCCTGCTCTTGGCATTTTTTGCCGTAAAAAAAATAATAATAGTGTCTCCCTGATTGTTCAGACACAAATATATCTGTTGAAAATAGTCTGGTGTAGGCCAGAGAAATAGAAGTGTGGTTTGCAGTTCCATGGGCCATTTGTATCTAAAAAAAAAGTTTGAGTGTGTCGCTCACTGTTCAGCCACAAATGTATATATTTAAAAAAGTCTGGTATACACCAGTAAATTATAACTGTGGTTTTGTTGTTCCATGGTAAAAAATCTCCATTATCCTGTTTTTGGCATTTTTTGCCGTTAAAAAAAAAATAATAGTGTCTCCCTGATTTTGCAGACACAAATATATCATTGAAAATAGTCTGGTGTAGGCCAGAGAGACAGAAGTGTGCTTTTGCTGTTCCACGGTAAAACATCTCTATTATCCTGCTCTTGGCATTTTTTGCCGTAAAAAAAAAAATAATAGTGTCTCCCTGATTTTTCAGACACAAATATATCTGTTGAAAATAGTCTGGTGTAGGCCAGAAAGACAGAAGTGTGCTTTTGCTGTTCCACGGTAAAAAATCTCTATTATCCTGCTCTTGGCATTTTTTGCCGTACAAAAAATAATAGTAGTGTCTCCCTGATTTTTCAGACACAAATATATCTGTTGAAAATAGTCTAGTGTAGGCCCGTGAAATACAAGTGTGGTTTTGCAGTTCCACGGTTCAAACCTCTGCATTATCCACTTTTGGGCCATTTGTATCTAAAAAAAACAGTCTGAGTGTGTCGCTCACTGTTCAGCCGCAAATATATATATATTTAAAAAGTCTGGTATACACCAGTAAATTATAACTGTGATTTTGCTGTTCCACGGTAAAAAATCTCTATTATCCTGCTTTTGGCATTTTTTGGCGTAAAAAATAAATAGTGTCTACTGATTGTTCAGACACAAATATATCTGTTGAAAATAGTCTGGTGTAGGCCCGAGAAATACAAGTGTGGTTTTGCAGTTCGACAGGTCAAATCTCTTTATTATCCTGATTTTCGCAATTTTTGGCCGTAAAAAATAAATAATAGTGTCTCCTGATTTTTCAGACACAAATATATCTGTTGAAAATAGTCTGGTGTAGGCCCGAGAAATACAAGTGTGGTTTTGCAGTTCCACGGTTCAAACCTCTGTATTATCCACTTTTGGGCCATTTGTATCTAAAATAAACAGTTTGAGTGTGTCGCTCACTGTTCAGCCGCAAATATATATATATTTAAAAAAGTCTGGTATACACCAGTAAATTATAACTGTGGTTTTGCTGTTCCACGGTAAAAAATCTCTATTATCCTGCTTTTGGCATTTTTTGCCGTAAAAAATAAATAGTGTCTCCTGATTGTTCAGACACAAATATATCTGTTGAAAATAGTCTGGTGTAGGCCCGAGAAATACAAGTGTGCTTTTGCAGTTCCACTGTAAAAAATCTCTATTATCCTGCTCTTGGCATTTTATGCCGTAAAAAAAATAATGATAGTGTCTCCCTGATTGTTCAGACACAAATATATCTGTTGAAAATAGTCTGGTGTAGGCCAGAGAAATATAAGTGTGGTTTTCAGTTCCATGGGCCATTTATATCTAAAAAAAAAAGTTTGAGTGTGTCGCTCACTGTTCAGCCGCAAATATATATATTTAAAAAAGTCTGGTATACACCAGTAAATTATAACTGTGGTTTTGCTGTTCCACGGTAAAAAATCTCCATTATCCTGCTTTTGGCATTGTTTGCCGTAAAAAATAATAGTGTCTCCTGATTGTTCAGACACAAATATATCTGTTGAAAATAGTCTGGTGTAGGCCTGAGAAATACAAGTGTGGTTTTGCAGTTCCACGGGTCAAATCTCTGTATTATCCTGATTTTCGCAATTTTTGGCCGTAAAAAATAAATAATAGTGTCTCCTGATTTTTCAGACACAAATATATCTGTTGAAAATAGTCTGGTGTAGGCCCGAGAAATACAAGTGTGGTTTTGCAGTTCCACGGTTCAAACCTCTGTATTATCCACTTTTGGGCCATTTGTATCTAAAAAAAACAGTTTGAGTGTGTCGCTCACTGTTCAGCTGCAAATATATATATTTAAAAAAGTCTAGTATACACCAGTAAATTACAACTGTGGTTTTGCTGTTCCATGGTAAAAAATCTCTATTATTCTGCTTTTGGCATTTTTTGCCGTAAAAAATAAATAGTGTCTCCTGATTGTTCAGACACAAATATATCTGTTGAAAATAGTCTGGTGTAGGCCCGTGAAATACAAGTGTGGTTTTGCAGTTCCACGGTTCAAACCTCTGTATTATCCACTTTTGGGCCATTTGTATCTAAAATAAACAGTTTGAGTGTGTCGCTCACTGTTCAGCCGCAAATATATATATATTTAAAAAAGTCTGGTATACACCAGTAAATTATAACTGTGGTTTTGCTGTTCCACGGTAAAAAATCTCTATTATCCTGCTTTTGGCATTTTTTGCCGTAAAAAATAAATAGTGTCTCCTGATTGTTCAGACACAAATATATCTGTTGAAAATAGTCTGGTGTACGCCCAAGAAATACAAGTGTGGTTTTGCAGTTCCACGGTTCAAACCTCTGTATTATCGACTTTTGGGCCATTTGTATCTAAAAGAAAGTTTGAGTGTGTCGCTCACTGTTCAGCAGCAAATATATATATATTTAAAAAATTCAGGTATACACCAGTAAATTATAACTGTGGTTTTGCTGTTCCATGGTAAAAAATCTCTATTATCCTGCTCTTGGCATTTTTTGCCGTAAAAAAAAAATAGTGTCTCCTGATTGTTCAGACACAAATATATCTGTTGAAAATAGTCTGGTGTAGGCCCGAGAAATATAAGTGTGGTTTTGCAGTTCCACGGGTCAAATCTCTGTATTATCCTGCTTTTCGCAATTTTTGGCCATAAAAAATAAATAATAGTGTCTCCTGATTGTTCAGACACAAATATATCTGTTGAAAATAGTCTGGTGTAGGCCTGAGAAATACAAGTGTGGTTTTGCTGTTCCACGGGTCAAATCTCTGTATTATCCTTCTCTTTGCAATTTTTGGCCGTAAAAAATAAATAATAGTGTCTCCTGATTGTTCAGACACAAATATATCTGTTGAAAATAGTCTGGTGTAGGCGTGAGAAATACAAGTGTGGTTTTGCTGTTCCACGGTTCAAACCTCTGTATTATCCACTTTTGGGCCATTTGTATCTAAAAAAAAACAGTTTGAGTGTGTTGCTCACTGTTCAGCCGCAAATATATATATATTTTAAAAAGTCTGGTATACACCAGTAAATTATAACTGTGATTTTGCTGTTCCATGGTAAAAAAATCTGTATTATCCTGATTTTGGCATTTTTTGCAGTAAAAATTAAATGGGGTCTCCTGATTGTTCAGACACAAATATATCTGTTGAAAATAGTCTGGTGTACGCCCGAGAAATACAAGTGTGGTTTTGCAGTTCCACGGTTCAAACCTCTGTATTATCGACTTTTGGGCCATTTGTATCTAAAAGAAAGTTTGAGTGTGTCGCTCACTGTTCAGCAGCAAATATATATATATTTAAAAAATTCAGGTATACACCAGTAAATTATAACTGTGGTTTTGCTGTTCCATGGTAAAAAATCTCTATTATCCTGCTTTTGGCATTTTTTGCCGTAAAAAATAAATAGTGTCTCCTGATTGTTCAGACACAAATATATCTGTTGAAAATAGTCTGGTGTAGGCCCGAGAAATACAAGTGTGGTTTTGCAGTTCCACGGGTCAAATCTCCGTATTATCCTGCTTTTCGCAATTTTTGGCCATAAAAAATAAATAATAGTGTCTCCTGATTGTTCAGACACAAATATATCTGTTGAAAATAGTCTGGAGTAGGCCTGAGAAATACAAGTGTGGTTTTGCTGTTCCACGGTTCAAACCTCTGTATTATCCACTTTTGGGCCATTTGTATCTAAAAAAAAACAGTTAGAGTGTGTTGCTCACTGTTCAGCCGCAAATATATATATATTTTAAAAAGTCTGGTATACACCAGTAAATTATAATTGTGGTTTTGTTGTTCCACAGTAAAAAATCTCTATTATCCTGTTTTTGGCATTTTTTCCCGTAAAAAAAAAAATAATAGCGTCTCCCTGATTTTTCAGACAGAAATATATCTGTTGAAAATAGTCTGGTGTAGGCCAGAAAGATAGAAGTGTGCTTTTGCTGTTCCACTGCAAAAAATCTCTATTATCCTGTTTTTGGCATTTTTTGCCGTAAAAAAACTAATAATAGTGTCTCCCTGATTTTTCAGACACAAATATATCGTTGAAAATAGTCTGGTGTAGGTCAGAGAGACAGAAGTGTGCATTTGCAGTTCCACGGTAAAAAATCTCTATTATCCTGCTCTTGGCATTTTTTGCCGTAAAAAAAATAATAATAGTGTCTCCCTGATTGTTCAGACACAAATATATCTGTTGAAAATAGTCTGGTGTAGGCCAGAGAAATAGAAGTGTGGTTTGCAGTTCCATGGGCCATTTGTATCTAAAAAAAAAGTTTGAGTGTGTCGCTCACTGTTCAGCCACAAATGTATATATTTAAAAAAGTCTGGTATACACCAGTAAATTATAACTGTGGTTTTGTTGTTCCATGGTAAAAAATCTCCATTATCCTGTTTTTGGCATTTTTTGCCGTTAAAAAAAAAATAATAGTGTCTCCCTGATTTTGCAGACACAAATATATCATTGAAAATAGTCTGGTGTAGGCCAGAGAGACAGAAGTGTGCTTTTGCTGTTCCACGGTAAAACATCTCTATTATCCTGCTCTTGGCATTTTTTGCCGTAAAAAAAAAAATAATAGTGTCTCCCTGATTTTTCAGACACAAATATATCTGTTGAAAATAGTCTGGTGTAGGCCAGAAAGACAGAAGTGTGCTTTTGCTGTTCCACGGTAAAAAATCTCTATTATCCTGCTCTTGGCATTTTTTGCCGTACAAAAAATAATAGTAGTGTCTCCCTGATTTTTCAGACACAAATATATCTGTTGAAAATAGTCTAGTGTAGGCCCGTGAAATACAAGTGTGGTTTTGCAGTTCCACGGTTCAAACCTCTGCATTATCCACTTTTGGGCCATTTGTATCTAAAAAAAACAGTCTGAGTGTGTCGCTCACTGTTCAGCCGCAAATATATATATATTTAAAAAGTCTGGTATACACCAGTAAATTATAACTGTGATTTTGCTGTTCCACGGTAAAAAATCTCTATTATCCTGCTTTTGGCATTTTTTGGCGTAAAAAATAAATAGTGTCTACTGATTGTTCAGACACAAATATATCTGTTGAAAATAGTCTGGTGTAGGCCCGAGAAATACAAGTGTGGTTTTGCAGTTCGACAGGTCAAATCTCTTTATTATCCTGATTTTCGCAATTTTTGGCCGTAAAAAATAAATAATAGTGTCTCCTGATTTTTCAGACACAAATATATCTGTTGAAAATAGTCTGGTGTAGGCCCGAGAAATACAAGTGTGGTTTTGCAGTTCCACGGTTCAAACCTCTGTATTATCCACTTTTGGGCCATTTGTATCTAAAATAAACAGTTTGAGTGTGTCGCTCACTGTTCAGCCGCAAATATATATATATTTAAAAAAGTCTGGTATACACCAGTAAATTATAACTGTGGTTTTGCTGTTCCACGGTAAAAAATCTCTATTATCCTGCTTTTGGCATTTTTTGCCGTAAAAAATAAATAGTGTCTCCTGATTGTTCAGACACAAATATATCTGTTGAAAATAGTCTGGTGTAGGCCCGAGAAATACAAGTGTGCTTTTGCAGTTCCACTGTAAAAAATCTCTATTATCCTGCTCTTGGCATTTTATGCCGTAAAAAAAATAATGATAGTGTCTCCCTGATTGTTCAGACACAAATATATCTGTTGAAAATAGTCTGGTGTAGGCCAGAGAAATATAAGTGTGGTTTTCAGTTCCATGGGCCATTTATATCTAAAAAAAAAAGTTTGAGTGTGTCGCTCACTGTTCAGCCGCAAATATATATATTTAAAAAAGTCTGGTATACACCAGTAAATTATAACTGTGGTTTTGCTGTTCCACGGTAAAAAATCTCCATTATCCTGCTTTTGGCATTGTTTGCCGTAAAAAATAATAGTGTCTCCTGATTGTTCAGACACAAATATATCTGTTGAAAATAGTCTGGTGTAGGCCTGAGAAATACAAGTGTGGTTTTGCAGTTCCACGGGTCAAATCTCTGTATTATCCTGATTTTCGCAATTTTTGGCCGTAAAAAATAAATAATAGTGTCTCCTGATTTTTCAGACACAAATATATCTGTTGAAAATAGTCTGGTGTAGGCCCGAGAAATACAAGTGTGGTTTTGCAGTTCCACGGTTCAAACCTCTGTATTATCCACTTTTGGGCCATTTGTATCTAAAAAAAACAGTTTGAGTGTGTCGCTCACTGTTCAGCTGCAAATATATATATTTAAAAAAGTCTAGTATACACCAGTAAATTACAACTGTGGTTTTGCTGTTCCATGGTAAAAAATCTCTATTATTCTGCTTTTGGCATTTTTTGCCGTAAAAAATAAATAGTGTCTCCTGATTGTTCAGACACAAATATATCTGTTGAAAATAGTCTGGTGTAGGCCCGTGAAATACAAGTGTGGTTTTGCAGTTCCACGGTTCAAACCTCTGTATTATCCACTTTTGGGCCATTTGTATCTAAAATAAACAGTTTGAGTGTGTCGCTCACTGTTCAGCCGCAAATATATATATATTTAAAAAAGTCTGGTATACACCAGTAAATTATAACTGTGGTTTTGCTGTTCCACGGTAAAAAATCTCTATTATCCTGCTTTTGGCATTTTTTGCCGTAAAAAATAAATAGTGTCTCCTGATTGTTCAGACACAAATATATCTGTTGAAAATAGTCTGGTGTACGCCCGAGAAATACAAGTGTGGTTTTGCAGTTCCACGGTTCAAACCTCTGTATTATCGACTTTTGGGCCATTTGTATCTAAAAGAAAGTTTGAGTGTGTCGCTCACTGTTCAGCAGCAAATATATATATATTTAAAAAATTCAGGTATACACCAGTAAATTATAACTGTGGTTTTGCTGTTCCATGGTAAAAAATCTCTATTATCCTGCTTTTGGCATTTTTTGCCGTAAAAAATAAATAGTGTCTCCTGATTGTTCAGACACAAATATATCTGTTGAAAATAGTCTGGTGTAGGCCCGAAAAATATAAGTGTGGTCTTGCAGTTCCACGGGTCAAATCTCTGTATTATCCTGCTTTTCGCAATTTGTGGCCATAAAAAATAAATAATAGTGTCTCCTGATTGTTCAGACACAAATATATCTGTTGAAAATAGTCTGGTGTAGGCCCGAGAAATACAAGTGTGGTTTTGCAGTTCCACGGTTCAAACCTCTGTATTATCCACTTTTGGGCCATTTGTATCTAAAAAAAACAGTTTGAGTGTGTCGCTCACTGTTCAGCCGAGAATATATATATATATTTAAAAAAGTCTGGTATACACCAGTAAATTATAACTGTGGTTTTGTTGTTACACGGTAAAAAATCTCTATTATCCTGTTTTTGGCATTTTTTGCCGTAAAAAAAATAAATAATAGTGTCTCCCTGATTTTTCAGACACAAATATATCTGTTGAAATAGTCTGGTGTAGGCCAGAAAGACAGAAGTGTGCTTTTGCTGTTCCACGGTAAAAAATCTCTATTATCCTGCTCTTGGCATTTTTTGCCGTAAAAAAAAAATAGTGTCTCCTGATTGTTCAGACACAAATATATCTGTTGAAAATAGTCTGGTGTAGGCCCGAGAAATATAAGTGTGGTTTTGCAGTTCCACGGGTCAAATCTCTGTATTATCCTGCTTTTCGCAATTTTTGGCCATAAAAAATAAATAATAGTGTCTCCTGATTGTTCAGACACAAATATATCTGTTGAAAATAGTCTGGTGTAGGCCTGAGAAATACAAGTGTGGTTTTGCTGTTCCACGGGTCAAATCTCTGTATTATCCTTCTCTTTGCAATTTTTGGCCGTAAAAAATAAATAATAGTGTCTCCTGATTGTTCAGACACAAATATATCTGTTGAAAATAGTCTGGTGTAGGCGTGAGAAATACAAGTGTGGTTTTGCTGTTCCACGGTTCAAACCTCTGTATTATCCACTTTTGGGCCATTTGTATCTAAAAAAAAACAGTTTGAGTGTGTTGCTCACTGTTCAGCCGCAAATATATATATATTTTAAAAAGTCTGGTATACACCAGTAAATTATAACTGTGATTTTGCTGTTCCATGGTAAAAAAATCTGTATTATCCTGATTTTGGCATTTTTTGCAGTAAAAATTAAATGGGGTCTCCTGATTGTTCAGACACAAATATATCTGTTGAAAATAGTCTGGTGTACGCCCGAGAAATACAAGTGTGGTTTTGCAGTTCCACGGTTCAAACCTCTGTATTATCGACTTTTGGGCCATTTGTATCTAAAAGAAAGTTTGAGTGTGTCGCTCACTGTTCAGCAGCAAATATATATATATTTAAAAAATTCAGGTATACACCAGTAAATTATAACTGTGGTTTTGCTGTTCCATGGTAAAAAATCTCTATTATCCTGCTTTTGGCATTTTTTGCCGTAAAAAATAAATAGTGTCTCCTGATTGTTCAGACACAAATATATCTGTTGAAAATAGTCTGGTGTAGGCCCGAGAAATACAAGTGTGGTTTTGCAGTTCCACGGGTCAAATCTCCGTATTATCCTGCTTTTCGCAATTTTTGGCCATAAAAAATAAATAATAGTGTCTCCTGATTGTTCAGACACAAATATATCTGTTGAAAATAGTCTGGAGTAGGCCTGAGAAATACAAGTGTGGTTTTGCTGTTCCACGGTTCAAACCTCTGTATTATCCACTTTTGGGCCATTTGTATCTAAAAAAAAACAGTTAGAGTGTGTTGCTCACTGTTCAGCCGCAAATATATATATATTTTAAAAAGTCTGGTATACACCAGTAAATTATAATTGTGGTTTTGTTGTTCCACAGTAAAAAATCTCTATTATCCTGTTTTTGGCATTTTTTCCCGTAAAAAAAAAAATAATAGCGTCTCCCTGATTTTTCAGACAGAAATATATCTGTTGAAAATAGTCTGGTGTAGGCCAGAAAGATAGAAGTGTGCTTTTGCTGTTCCACTGCAAAAAATCTCTATTATCCTGTTTTTGGCATTTTTTGCCGTAAAAAAACTAATAATAGTGTCTCCCTGATTTTTCAGACACAAATATATCGTTGAAAATAGTCTGGTGTAGGTCAGAGAGACAGAAGTGTGCATTTGCAGTTCCACGGTAAAAAATCTCTATTATCCTGCTCTTGGCATTTTTTGCCGTAAAAAAAATAATAATAGTGTCTCCCTGATTGTTCAGACACAAATATATCTGTTGAAAATAGTCTGGTGTAGGCCAGAGAAATAGAAGTGTGGTTTGCAGTTCCATGGGCCATTTGTATCTAAAAAAAAAGTTTGAGTGTGTCGCTCACTGTTCAGCCACAAATGTATATATTTAAAAAAGTCTGGTATACACCAGTAAATTATAACTGTGGTTTTGTTGTTCCATGGTAAAAAATCTCCATTATCCTGTTTTTGGCATTTTTTGCCGTTAAAAAAAAAATAATAGTGTCTCCCTGATTTTGCAGACACAAATATATCATTGAAAATAGTCTGGTGTAGGCCAGAGAGACAGAAGTGTGCTTTTGCTGTTCCACGGTAAAACATCTCTATTATCCTGCTCTTGGCATTTTTTGCCGTAAAAAAAAAAATAATAGTGTCTCCCTGATTTTTCAGACACAAATATATCTGTTGAAAATAGTCTGGTGTAGGCCAGAAAGACAGAAGTGTGCTTTTGCTGTTCCACGGTAAAAAATCTCTATTATCCTGCTCTTGGCATTTTTTGCCGTACAAAAAATAATAGTAGTGTCTCCCTGATTTTTCAGACACAAATATATCTGTTGAAAATAGTCTAGTGTAGGCCCGTGAAATACAAGTGTGGTTTTGCAGTTCCACGGTTCAAACCTCTGCATTATCCACTTTTGGGCCATTTGTATCTAAAAAAAACAGTCTGAGTGTGTCGCTCACTGTTCAGCCGCAAATATATATATATTTAAAAAGTCTGGTATACACCAGTAAATTATAACTGTGATTTTGCTGTTCCACGGTAAAAAATCTCTATTATCCTGCTTTTGGCATTTTTTGGCGTAAAAAATAAATAGTGTCTACTGATTGTTCAGACACAAATATATCTGTTGAAAATAGTCTGGTGTAGGCCCGAGAAATACAAGTGTGGTTTTGCAGTTCGACAGGTCAAATCTCTTTATTATCCTGATTTTCGCAATTTTTGGCCGTAAAAAATAAATAATAGTGTCTCCTGATTTTTCAGACACAAATATATCTGTTGAAAATAGTCTGGTGTAGGCCCGAGAAATACAAGTGTGGTTTTGCAGTTCCACGGTTCAAACCTCTGTATTATCCACTTTTGGGCCATTTGTATCTAAAATAAACAGTTTGAGTGTGTCGCTCACTGTTCAGCCGCAAATATATATATATTTAAAAAAGTCTGGTATACACCAGTAAATTATAACTGTGGTTTTGCTGTTCCACGGTAAAAAATCTCTATTATCCTGCTTTTGGCATTTTTTGCCGTAAAAAATAAATAGTGTCTCCTGATTGTTCAGACACAAATATATCTGTTGAAAATAGTCTGGTGTAGGCCCGAGAAATACAAGTGTGCTTTTGCAGTTCCACTGTAAAAAATCTCTATTATCCTGCTCTTGGCATTTTATGCCGTAAAAAAAATAATGATAGTGTCTCCCTGATTGTTCAGACACAAATATATCTGTTGAAAATAGTCTGGTGTAGGCCAGAGAAATATAAGTGTGGTTTTCAGTTCCATGGGCCATTTATATCTAAAAAAAAAAGTTTGAGTGTGTCGCTCACTGTTCAGCCGCAAATATATATATTTAAAAAAGTCTGGTATACACCAGTAAATTATAACTGTGGTTTTGCTGTTCCACGGTAAAAAATCTCCATTATCCTGCTTTTGGCATTGTTTGCCGTAAAAAATAATAGTGTCTCCTGATTGTTCAGACACAAATATATCTGTTGAAAATAGTCTGGTGTAGGCCTGAGAAATACAAGTGTGGTTTTGCAGTTCCACGGGTCAAATCTCTGTATTATCCTGATTTTCGCAATTTTTGGCCGTAAAAAATAAATAATAGTGTCTCCTGATTTTTCAGACACAAATATATCTGTTGAAAATAGTCTGGTGTAGGCCCGAGAAATACAAGTGTGGTTTTGCAGTTCCACGGTTCAAACCTCTGTATTATCCACTTTTGGGCCATTTGTATCTAAAAAAAACAGTTTGAGTGTGTCGCTCACTGTTCAGCTGCAAATATATATATTTAAAAAAGTCTAGTATACACCAGTAAATTACAACTGTGGTTTTGCTGTTCCATGGTAAAAAATCTCTATTATTCTGCTTTTGGCATTTTTTGCCGTAAAAAATAAATAGTGTCTCCTGATTGTTCAGACACAAATATATCTGTTGAAAATAGTCTGGTGTAGGCCCGTGAAATACAAGTGTGGTTTTGCAGTTCCACGGTTCAAACCTCTGTATTATCCACTTTTGGGCCATTTGTATCTAAAATAAACAGTTTGAGTGTGTCGCTCACTGTTCAGCCGCAAATATATATATATTTAAAAAAGTCTGGTATACACCAGTAAATTATAACTGTGGTTTTGCTGTTCCACGGTAAAAAATCTCTATTATCCTGCTTTTGGCATTTTTTGCCGTAAAAAATAAATAGTGTCTCCTGATTGTTCAGACACAAATATATCTGTTGAAAATAGTCTGGTGTAGGCCCGAGAAATACAAGTGTGGTTTTGCAGTTCCACGGTTCAAACCTCTGTATTATCCACTTTTGGGCCATTTGTATCTAAAAAAAACAGTTTGAGTGTGTCGCTCACTGTTCAGCTGCAAATATATATATTTAAAAAAGTCTAGTATATACCAGTAAATTACAACTGTGGTTTTGCTGTTCCATGGTAAAAAATCTCTATTATTCTGCTTTTGGCATTTTTTGCCGTAAAAAATAAATAGTGTCTCCTGATTGTTCAGACACAAATATATCTGTTGAAAATAGTCTGGTGTAGGCCCGTGAAATACAAGTGTGGTTTTGCAGTTCCACGGTTCAAACCTCTGTATTATCCACTTTTAGGCCATTTGTATCTAAAATAAACAGTTTGAGTGTGTCGCTCACTGTTCAGCCGCAAATATATATATGTTTAAAAAAGTCTGGTATACACCAGTAAATTATAACTGTGGTTTTGTTGTTCCACGGTAAAAAATCTCTATTATCCTGCTTTTGGCATTTTTTGCCGTAAAAAATAAATAGTGTCTCCTGATTGTTCAGACACAAATATATCTGTTGAAAATAGTCTGGTGTAGGCCCGAGAAATACAAGTGTGCTTTTGCAGTTCCACTGTAAAAAATCTCTATTATCCTGCTCTTGGCATTTTTTGCCGTAAAAAAAATAATGATAGTGTCTCCCTGATTGTTCAGACACAAATATATCTGTTGAAAATAGTCTGGTGTAGGCCAGAGAAATATAAGTGTGGTTTTCAGTTCCATGGGCCATTTGTATCTAAAAAAAAAAGTTTGAGTGTGTCGCTCACTGTTCAGCCGCAAATATATATATTTAAAAAAGTCTGGTATACACCAGTAAATTATAACTGTGGTTTTGTTGTTCCATGGTAAAAAATCTCTATTATCCTGTTTTTGGCATTTTTTGCCGTAAAAAAAAATAATAGTGTCTCCCTGATTTTTCAGACACAAATATATCGTTGAAAATAGTCTGGTGTAGGCCAGAGAGACAGAAGTGTGTTTTTGCTGTTCCACGGTAAAAAATCTCTATTATCCTGCTTTTGCCATTTTTTGCCGTAAAAAAAAAAATAATAGTGTCTCCCTGATTTTTCAGACACAAATATATCTGTTGAAAATAGTCTGGTGTAGGCCTGAGAAATACAAGTGTGGTTTTGCAGTTCCACGGTTCAAACCTCTGTATTATTCACTTTTGGGCCATTTGTATCTAAAAAAAACCAGTTTGAGTGTGTCGCTCACTGTTCAGCTGCAAATATATATATATTTAAAAAAATCTGGTATACACCAGTAAATTATAACTGTGGTTTTGCTGTTCCACGGTAAGAAATCTCTATTATTCAGCTTTTGGTATTTTTTCCGTAAAGAAAAACAGTAATATTTTCTCCCTGATTGTTCAGATTTTTTAAAAGAGTCGGGTGTAAACCAGAGAAATAGAACTGTGGTTTTCCTTGTTACAACTCTCCTGTTAGGTTTTTCTTAGTTTGCTGGTCACATGACCATTTTGCCTATTTAATCCGGCTCCGCCCTCCTGGCTTTGCTGGACTTCATTTGTATTTACTACTGTTGAGCTAGCTTTTTGCTCTATTGCCGTTCTCTGTTAGTTTTGCTAGGTCTTCGGACCTCTATGCTTTTTGTTGTGTGTTTGTCTTTGACTGCTACTATTTCTGCTAGGAGGTGTCCAACTTGTCCCAGTCCCTAGATCTTGTAGGGATCCCTCCCCCACATCTATAGGTCTGCGTTCAGACTAGCCGAGGACTTTAGCGGGTCTGATCGCAGGATCAGGTTCCCCGTTACATCGTAGGGATCTAGTTTAGTTCTATTGTAGGGACAGATCTCCTGCCTTTCCTTAGTCTCTGTAGCAGATCATAACAGTAAGTCCAGCCATAAAAAAAAAAAAAAAAATAAAAAGGAAAGGATTTTCTCTGGGGAAAGACCTCCAGTTTTCCATCATGATCTCGGTGCAAGATTTGGCTCAACGCTTGCAGGGACTCTCTCTGGAGGTGACCAAGCTCCAACAACATGTGAGCGCATTTTGTGGAACCAAAGGTACGTCTGCCTGATCTATTTTTTGGCGAACAACAAGATTTTTTTTCTTTTAAAAATGCTTGTCTATTATATTTTCGTTTGAGACCCGGATCCTCTGGTGATGAATCACAGCGCATAGGGTTCATAATGTCACTTTTGCGCAAAGATCCTCAGGGATGGGCCTTCTCTCTCCAACCTAGTGATCCGTGCTTTAGTTCAGTGGATAGTTTTTTTTCTGCTTTGGGTTTGTTGTACGATGATCCTGATCGTGTCTCATCTGCTGAGTCTGAATTAAGACGTTTGAGGCAGGGATCAGGTAATGTGGAAAAATATTGTTCTCACTTCCGTCGGTGGTCTGCCCAGGTAGGGTGGAACGATTCAGCTTTGAAAAGCTTGTTTCTGGCAGAGCTAGGTGAAAGGGTTAAGGATTTACTGATTGCTTATCCCACACCTGGAAACTTGCAGGAGGCAATGCAATTAGCTATACGGGTGGACAGGAGACTGCGTGCAAGGGTTAATGAGAGCAAATCCTCTGCTATGTCAGCTTCGAGTCCTGAGAGGTTCTGTGCTGACAATGGAGAGCCGATGGAAATTGGGGCGATGGCACCCCGCTCTCAGGAAAAAGACCGCCGACTTTCTGAAGGCTTGTGTTTCTATTGCGGAAGCTCTGGTCATTTTATTAAGAGCTGTGTGCTTCGTAAGAAGAAAGAAAAAAAAATGGTCAGTCATGCTCGTATTGCCTGTTTAAATTCTAAGGGGGTATTCCTATCTGCCACTACTGCTGCTCAGGATGAATTAATTGAATTTCGGGTATTTGTGGATTGTGGATCTACTCTGAATGTGATTGATGGGGGATTCTTGGAAAAACTTAGATTAGAACCTAAAACTTTGTCATCCCCTATTGCTGTGGTTTCTGTCGATGGCTCTCCCTTGAAGAGTGTTACTCACAAGGTCTGTGAATTTCCCCTCACTATTAATGGTATTCACCAAGAAAAGTTGGATTTGGTGGTATTGGATAATTTGCCTTCTCCAGTAATATTGGGGTTACCCTGGTTAAAATTGCACAATCCTGTACTGGATTGGTCTACCAATGAAATTAAGTCCTGGAGCCCTAAGTGTTATGACAAGTGTTGTAACGGACGCATTGCTGCTGTGGATAGAGGGGAATTGCCTGTACCTATTCAGGATTTTTGGAGAGTTTTTTCTTAGGAGGAGTCGCAGGTTTTGCCTCCCTATAGAGACTATGATTGTACCATTGAATTTGTCCCTGGAGCGACTCTTCCTAAGAGTCGTTTATTTAATCTTACTATTCCTGAGAGAAAGGCTTTGGAGGAATACATACAGACAAGCTTGGCCGCTGGTCACATTAGGCCTTCCAAGTCTCCTGTGGCTGTTGGTTTTTTTTTTGTGAAAAAAAAAGATGGCGGTTTACGTCCTTGTCTGGACTTTCGTGAGATTAATAAAATTACTGTACGCAATCCTTACCCACTGCCATTGATTCCCGATTTATTTAACCAGTTAGTGGGGGCCAAGTGGTTCTCTAAAATTGATCTCCGGGGGGCATACAATTTATTGCGCATGAAGGAGGGTGATGAATGGAAGACTGCTTTTAACACTCCTGTGGGTCATTTTGAGAATCTGGTTATGCCTTTTGGTCTCACCAATGCTCCAGCATTTTTTCAGAATCTTATTAATGATATCCTTAGACCTTTAATCGGCAAAGATGTGGTGGTGTATTTGGATGACATTTTGATTTATTCGCCGGATCTGGAGTCTCATTGGCGGAGCGTACGTGAGGTATTACAGTTATTAATGGACAATTCGCTTTTTGCTAAGCTGGAGAAATGTGAGTTCGCTGTACAGAGAATTAGTTTTTTGGGCTACATTGTCTCCAGTGAAGGTTTTGAGATGGACCTGGTTAAAGTTCAAGCTGTGCAGGAATGGCCTAGGCCTATTGGTTTGAAATCGATACAGAGGTTTTTGGGTTTCGCCAATTATTACAGAAAATTCATAAAAAATTTTTCTATTATTGTCAAACCGCTGACCGATCTCACCAGGAAAGGTGCTAATGCGGTTCAGTGGACTTCTGAGGCCATTGAAGCTTTTGTGTTTTTAAAGGAGAGGTTCACCTCTGCTCCCATCCTTATGCAGCCTGATGTGACTAAGCCGTTTTTGGTTGAGGTTGATGCTTCTTCGGTGGGGGTTGGTGCGGTGTTGTCTCAGGAAAACAAGGATGGAGTACATCCCTGTGCCTTTTTTTCAAAAATTTTTTCCGAGACTGAACTTAATTACGATATTGGTAATCGGGAATTGCTGGCGATTAAACTCGCATTTGAACACTGGCGTCATCTCTTGGAAGGTGCTGAATTTCCCGTTCAGGTTTTCACTGATCATAAAAATCTGATCTATCTTGATGCTGCCAAGCGCTTGAATGCCCGTCAGGCTAGGTGGGCACTTTTTTTCTCGCGGTTTAATTTTTCCGTTACTTACATCCCGGGTACCAAGAATGTTAAAGCGGATGCTTTGTCTCGCAGCTTTTCTCCCATGGTCGGTGTTGAGGAGGAAGAGGAGACCATTTTACAAGAAGGTGTTGTGATTGCTGCTTTGGACTCCGTTTTGGAGGATGAGATTCTTAAAGCACAGGAGAATGCCCCATCTAACACTCCCCATGGGAGGTTGTTTGTGCCTAGGACCTTTAGGAGAGATTTGTTTGTTGAGTGTCATGAGTCTCGGTTGGCAGGTCATCCAGGAATTTCTGAGACCAAGAGACTTGTGGGTCGCAGTTTTTGGTGGCCTGGATGGCAGAAGGAAGTCATTAAGTGGGTGCGCCAATGTACTGTGTGTGCTAGATCCAAGTCTTCGCACGCTCCTGCTGCGGGGTTGCTTTGCCCTCTGGAGGTTCCTAGTGCACCTTGGACACATCTGGCTATGGACTTTATTACTGACCTTCCTCCCTCTGAAGGTTTCACGGTCATCTGGGTGGTCGTGGACCGTTTTAGCAAGATGTGTCACTTGGTTCCCTTCATCAAACTACCTTGCGCTAAGACACTCGCCAAGGCCTTTGTCAAGGAAATTGTCAGACTACATGGTGTTCCTACTGACATTGTTTCTGATAGGGGACCTCAGTTCGTGGCTCGTTTTTGGCGTGCCTTTTGTGACAGGTTGGGAGTTCATTTGTCGTTTTAATCCGGATATCATCCTGAGTCTAATGGCCAGACAGAAAGGAAGAACCAGGATGTTGAGCAGTTCTTGCGTTGTTTTGTGGCAGACAATCAAGAGGGGTGGTCTGAGTTTCTGCCACTTGCTGAATTTGCTCTTAACAACCATACATCCTCTTCTGCTGGGTGTTCGCCTTTTTTTTGTTGTTCTGGGAGACATCCGTCTTTTGGGTCATTCTCCAAATTGGTTTCGGCTGTGCCTGAGGAGGAGAGTTTTTCCGGTGATTTGGAGAGAGTTTGGACGGATGTGCGTGGTAATCTTCAGGAGGCTAACAAAAAATCTAAGAGGTACTTTGATAGGAAACGGCAAGAGGTTTTGTTTGCTGTTGGTGACATGGTTTGGTTGTCCTCTAAGAATCTGCGATTGAGGATTCCTTCTAAAAAATTGGGTCCCAAGTTCGTAGGGCCCTTTAAGGTACTTCAGATAGTTAACCAATCTGCTGTTAGGCTGGAGGTTCCTACGTCCTGGAGGATTAATCCGGTGTTTCATGTTTCTCTGTTGAAAAAAGCTGATGTGTCGGATGGTGACGCCTCTGCCACTGTTCCTCCGGTGGTGGAGGACGGGGAATATGAAATTTCCCGCATCCTAAATTCTAGACGGTATAGAGGGAGTTTGCAGTATCTCGTCGCTTGGAAGGGTTTCGGACCTGAGGATAACTCATGGGTGAGGGCGGATGATGTTTCTGCCCCCAGACTTGTCCAAGCGTTTCACAGGAGGTTTCCTGGTAAGCCTGGGCCTAGGGGATCCGGAGGATCCTCTTAGAAGAGGGGGTACTGTTACAACTCTCCTGTTAGGTTTTTCTTAGTTTGCTGGTCACATGACCATTTTGCCTATTTAATCCGGCTCCGCCCTCCTGGCTTTGCTGGACTTCATTTGTATTTACTACTGTTGAGCTAGCTTGTTGCTCTATTGCCGTTCTCTGTTAGTTTTGCTAGGTCTTCGGACCTCTATGCTTTTTGTTGTGTGTTTGTCTTTGACTGCTACTATTTCTGCTAGGAGGTGTCCAACTTGTCCCAGTCCCTAGATCTTGTAGGGATCCCTCCCCCACATCTATAGGTCTGCGTTCAGACTAGCCGAGGACTTTAGCGGGTCTGATCGCAGGATCAGGTTCCCCGTTACATCGTAGGGATCTAGTTTAGTTCTATTGTAGGGACAGATCTCCTGCCTTTCCTTAGTCTCTGTAGCAGATCATAACATTCCTCTTCCACGGTTCTAATCTACTTTTTATTACCTTTTTTCCATTGATAGTGCGAGTGTAAGCTATTTAACTTACTTTACAATGGGCAAGGTGCGTGGCAAGGGACGTGGAAGTGGACGTTCTGGTGATGGTGCGTGCAGAGGACAGGGCCGTGGCCAAGGTGAAAATGTGCCACAACCAACAGCCACATCTTCTCGCTCCTACTTCTTGACCGAATTACTAGGGAAGTGTAGCACCCCGAGGGCTCGGCTGCTACAGGGGTATTGCACCTCAAACCAGAGGTGTGGTATTCCACTCCCGGGTAAGGATGGAGTGTGGACCAGGACTCGTTAGGCTGCATGCACCACACACCCCATTTCCGAGGGACAGGTCAACGGTGCTCCCACGAGACAGGAGTGCAGGCACGACAGCATCTGTCCCTGTCTGGAGTGGGGAGGGGAAGGAAAACCCAGTGGTGTAGGAGCAGATAGGGGTGGGTCTCTGGGCATAGGTAGGAGATCATTGGTTGCTAGTCACCTGGGCTCACACATAAGGGAGGTATATAAGGTGGGCACCATCTTAGGACAGGGTCCTGTTCAGTGCAGTCTGTGAGGAGAGCAGACAGGGAGCAGCAGCTCAGGCTGGGTACTGCTCCAGAGGCAGGCCTAGAGAGGAGGCCGGAGCCTGAGAGGAGAAGGAGAAGTAGGAACTGGAACTGGAACAGAAAGGAGATAAGGGAACTGGAACACAGAGAAAGGCCCAGAGACACGAGGACAGAAGGAACCCCATAGGCCCAGGAGATTGCGGGTGAAGGGTTGGCAGAGCAGGGTACCGGAACCCAAATTGGTGGAGGCAACAGATTCCTCAGCCAAGGACCGGAGGTTGTGACCTCATCTTGGTGCGACCCCTCACTACATCCACCAGGAAAGCATACCACATAGGGTCAGGGAAACCGGAGATAGGTTTCGCCAAGAGAAGGCCTGAGGGAGCTGGACAAAGGTGGGTCACTAGTGAGGACGGCCAGAGAAGGGAAGAGAAGGGAGCCCTGTGCCACGCTCTGGAATTGCCTGGGAGTTGGTCGAGCCCCTTGCCTGGTGGACGCAGCACGGCTTGGGCAGTCATCGCCTGCAGGATTGACACGAATAACAACTGTGAGTAAAGCATTGGAAACTGCAGCCCCACGTCTCTGTGTTTCATCGTCGCACCAGCACCATCAGTACTGGGACGCTCACACCATCACTCCCATTATCTCCACACTAACTGCCCTGAGGCTATACTCCTCCCGTGGTGAGTCATCCCACACTTGGCTGCGCATACAACATCAACCTCAGCGGTCTGCAGCGCAGCGGCGGTCCCCACTGACCGCAATCCACGGGTGGCGTAGTCGGACATTTGTCACATTACTAAGACTGCCACTGGTTTGACCGCCCTGGGCACGGACCGGGTCACAGCCACGGAGGACTACAACCCCCAGCGATCCGGCTCCGGGTATCCCCTGCACAGCACAGGCCCAGGGGGCGCGTCAGAAGCACAGAACAACACCAGTATTGCGAACTGATCAGTGTGAACAGGTTATTAATTGGATAGCAGATAATACTTCCAGTTACCTGGGCACCACCACCTCCGGCCTGTCTTCCACACGGTCGACTCTTAGTAGCCGTGAGTCTTGACCGCATACTCCTCCTCACCCTGATGCTCCTTCCTCCCACCATGCCGAGTGTCGTCAGACAGCAACTGATCCCACACTTGGACACTCTGAAGAGCTGTTCACTGGTCCATTTCCAGATTTGTGCCCTTCGCCTGCTCCGCTTAAAGTGGTGGAAGAGGAGATCCCATGTAGCGATGCCCAAATATTTGAACAGCCACGGCCACAGGAAGTCGATGCTGGCAATTTGTCACAAGAGGTGGATGATGACGAGACACAATTGCCAGGAAGTGAGGAGGAGGATCGTGTTGCGCAAGTGGAAGAGAAGGTGGTGGATGATCTAGTAACTGACCCAACGTGGCAGGAGGACATGCAGAGTGAGGCCAGCAGCACACAGGGGGAGGGAGGCAGAGTACCCCAACAGGCAGGAAGAAGCAGTGTGGTGGCTGCAGACAGAAGGCGGGTAACCGTTCCCCGTAACACCAACATGAGGGACGTTGGCAGTACAACTGGTAGGTCTTCCAGAGTCTGGAATTCTTTTAAAGACTCTGCTGATAACCCCAAAAAGGCCATTTGTACTACCTGCCATGCCAGCATCAGCAGGGGTGACAAAACTACCAGCCTGACCACCACCAGCATGATCAGGCACATGGCAGCAAAGCACCCGACTTTGTGGGCCGAACCCCAGGGTCCACGACCAGTGTCAGCGGGTGTCACCACTGCTTCTTCCACTGTTGTGCGTGCAATAGAACCCCCTGTTGTGTGTGCAATGCAATCCCCTGTCCATACTGCATGCAAAGATGCCCCCTCCTCTCAGTCTTCACTTGTTATGGCAGTTTCTCAAGAAACAGCATCAACGTCCACGTCCACGTCCCACCTCTGCGTTCAATTGTCCATATCCCAGACCTTTGAACGAAAGCGGAAATTCGCAGCTAACGCCCCACAGGCCACAGTCCTAAATTCGCACATTTCACGACTGCTTGCGTTGAAAATGCTGCCTTTTAGGCTGGTGGAGACGGAATCCTTCCGCAACCTTATGGCGGTGGCCGTCCTTCGGTACTCGGTCCCCAGCCGACACTATTTTGCCCGGTGTGCCATCCCCGCACTACACAAGCGCGTGTCCCAAAACATCTGCCGTGCCCTCAACAATGCAGTTACTGGGAGAGTCCACCTAACAACAGACACGTGGACAAGTGCTTGTGGCCAGGGACGGTACATCTCCCTGACGGCACACTGGGTAAACATAGTGGAAGCCGGGACCCAGTCGGACCTTGGGATGGAACACATCCTCCCCACACCGAGGATCGCGGGCCCTATGTCAGTCAGAGTTGCCCCCACAGTGTACAGCTCCTGCGCATCATCCTCCTCCTCCTCCTCATGTTCAGCCTCCATCTCAGATATCACCACATCAGTTATGTGGCACTCCAGAGGGTCTGGTTTCCACAGTGGTAGTAATACCATGTCTGGGAGCAAAACAGGAGTTTCGTGGTCAGGAACACATTACATGCAACACCTCCTGCCCCAGACCAGAAAGGGGAGGATCCTGCCCTTTATAACTGGATCTGGAGGCGGGGTAGGAGAGTCTGAGTCTAGAGTACGGTGTGTGGAGTCAAGTAGGACACGAAAGGAGTAAAGAGCCAGGGACTGGAGCTGGACCTAGCTCGTCCTGTATAGTATCCACAGAGGACCGGACGCCGGAGTCCGAGGCAGTGGGGATTGCATACCCAGCAACAGATACCGCAGGGCAGGAGATTGCAGGTCTCCTGGCCCAACAGAAGCCCGGAGGCTCAGCCACACGAAAGGACCCGTACCGCCACAGAGGAGCGAGGAATACACAAGGCCCGAGTCGCCAGCCATACGGGTGAGCGCAGCACCTTACACTCAGGGATGTGGGCTACAACACGACTATAAGCGGGATAGCCAAAGAGTATATTCAGAACGGCAGGCCTACAACTTCACCTGGCCAGGAGGACTCTAGGATTGTTCCCAGACTGATCAGGCCCTCATCACTATCCGGTACTCCCGTTGGGGCCCATATAATTGCCAACAGTAAAGACCCTGGGACTGCACTGCAAAGACTCCGTGTTGTCATTACTGATACCTTGCACTACCACCACCATCATCCATACACGCTGCCCTGAAGCTCCACTCTTCCTGTGGGGAATTACATTACCTTGCTGCACATACCACCAGCTTCAGCGGACTGCTCCGCAGCGGCGGTTCCCAATAACCGCATTCCAGAGGTGGCGTAGTCGGACTATACATAACTGATATACATAAACTACCCTTAGATTGACCACCTGGGTCACCGCCACGGTGACTACAACCCCCAGCATCTACAGGCCCAGCTCCGGGTACCCCACGGCCCAGGGGGCGCGTCAACCTTTGGCGTAGAAGGCAGGATTGCGTGCCCGCTACCACCGGATACTGCGCGCCTTCACAGACTGTGTCGCATACCGTGGTGAAGATTTCCCGCCATTTGTCGCCGTTTTCCCGCCGTTGTCCACCATTTTCGAGTCGCCGCGCGGGAAGAAGAGGAGCCACAGCGAACGCTGACGTCAGACGCGTGCGACGCCAGGTCCTCAACAGAGACCATTGCCTGCGGAACTGCGGCCTACGGAAGAAAAGAGAAGGAAGGTAGGCCACGGTTCACTAGGGGGGAGGAAGACGCCCGATATGGAGGGAACTTCAACCAGCGGCGCGGCCGCTGCCGCGGTAATGCCATTCTCCATGCCATATATACCGGGGGCGGCGTGGTTTCCCCAGTACTCAGGAGAGTCGCACACCCTGAGTGACTTCAAGGACAGACTAAGCAGTTTATTTAAAGTATACCCCCTGTCCGAGGAGCCGAAAGTGAGCATCCTCGTAGGCCAGTTGATTGGTGCAGCCCAGAGAGAAGTAAAATCCTGGTCAGACAGAGAAAAAGGGACTGTAAAAGAGAAACTTGGCCGCCTAAAGGACACTTTTGACACCCGTACTACGGCAGAGATAAAGATGAAGTTTTATGGGTGCAAACAACGGGCACAGGACAGTGTACGGGACTATGCTTTAAACCTGCAGGAGGCGCTGAGGGCCATCAAACAGGTAGACCCTGACAGTGTGCGTGATGAAAACAGACTGTTAACTGAGCAATTTATTGAGGGTTTACTGTCCAGCGCCCACCGAACCCAGCTGCGCATAATGGCTCTTCAAAACCCTGACTTGGACTTCGCTCAATTTAAGGACAGGGCCATCCGGGTGCTACGGGAACCAGCACCAGGTGGCGCTACAGCTCACCGGCGCCCAGCTATCACCTACCACCAGGAGGTGGCACCCTTTTCCCTGGAGCCTGTAGGAGCTGATGCACAGACTCTGGACAATGCCCCGTCTACAGACCTGCACCATCAGGTCCAAGAGTTAACTAAAAGTGTAGCTGCGCTAACCAAAACTGTGCAGTTCTTGCAGGTGTATCCCAAAGGAAAGATCCAGCTGGCTTCCAGTCCAGAGGACGTCCCGTGGCGCCAACAGAAGAGGATTCCACTATCCAGAGGGAGGAACAGCGACCGCTACGACCAGGACGGACAACCCATCTGCCGCCGCTGCAACCAGCCAGGACATTATGCAAGGTACTGTCATTTAAACGAGCAAAACCTGGGGCAGAGGGCCAACCCCCAGGCGTAAGACCACCAGGCCCATCAAGCTGGCGAGACAAATATGTGGGAGGATGACCAGTCCTACCTATCGTGCTGGACGGCTTTCCAATGAGCGCGTTGCTGGACACTGGGTCCCAGGTGACCACCATCCCCTACATTCTTTTCAAATGGTACTGGACTGATTCGGACATTACCCATCGTCCAGACGAACATTTGAGTATTTATGCTAGTAATGGTCAACCCGTACCTCAGGTGGGGTACAAAGAAGTGACCATAAAGGTTGGCAAAGTCGAACTGCCAGCACAAGGACTGATTATTGTCGACATTGATCGCCGAGAAAGTCATCTCATGATAACCTTAGGCACTAATGTCATTGAAAATTGTCTTGCAGAAATAATTGTCTTGTTACAGCAGGTTGCGGAAAACGCCAGTTCCAGCCAGCAGCGGGTTCTACAAAGAGAGATCAGAGCCCTGATGAAAAGACAACAGGTAGAACTATCTGGTGGTGAAATTGGCAGTGTCAGGATGAGTGACCCATTCCCTATTGCCATGCCCCCAAGAAGTGAAATGCTGATATGGTGGCGGGCAGCAATCGGTCTCCGGGGTAGAGATTACCAGGCCCTGGTAGAGCCCGTCTACTCTGACAGTAGGCCCACCATTTTGACAGCCAGGGGGGTGGTTGATGTCCGCCATGGGAGAGTGCCAGTCCGCATCCTGATCATTGGGGAAAAAGAAGTCCATTTGCCCTGGTATGCCACCCTAGCCAAGCTATTTACGGTCAATCAAAATGCAATAAAAACAGTGGAACCCTTACCTCCATCCAACCAGGCGGAGGGTAATGGCTCCGAGGGACAGATGGAGGACTGGTGTCAGAAGCTGCATGTGGGCACTGACTCCACCCCTCAACACCAAAAACAAGGAGTATACCGGGTGGTCCAAGAGTATGAAAGAGTCTTCAGTAAACACCCGCTCGACTTCGGGCAGGTAAAGGGGGTTCAACACCATATCCCCACAGGAGACCATTCACCCATTAAAGAAAGGTACTGGCCTGTACCGCCAGCACACTACCTAAATGCCAAAGGGATGTTGCGAGAGATGAAGGAGGCTGGGGTAATAAGAGACAGTTGTAGCCCCTGGGCAGCTCCATTAGTTCTTGTAAAGAAAAAGGATGGCACAATGAGAATGTGTGTAGACTACAGGCAAATTAACCGCATAACACATAAAGATGCATACCCGCTACCCAGGATAGAGGAGTCACTGGCTGCGTTAAAATCTGCTAATTATTTCTCTACTTTGGATCTTACTAGTGGGTATTGGCAGGTTCCTGTAGCAGAGGCGGATAAGGAAAAGACCGCATTCACCACCCCGATGGGCCTCAGCGAGTTCAACTGCATGCCATTCGGGCTCTGCAACGCCCCAGTAACCTTCCAGCGGTTGATATAGTGCTGTCTAGGGCATAAGAATTTCGAGACAGTCCTGCTGTACCTGGATGACGTCATAGTATACTCCAAAACATATGAGGATCATCTGAAGCACCTGGCGGAAGTGTTTGAAGCCGTGGCTGGCTTTGGCCTGAAGGTGAAGCCGTCTAAGTGCCACCTGCTGAAGCACAAAGTACAGTACTTAGGACAAGTGGTAAGCGCTGACGGTGTAGCACCAGACCCCGATAAGATCACCGTAATCAAGGACTGGCCGAGACCTTCCACCATCAAAGAAGTGCGGCAGTTCCTCGGGTTGGTAGGCTACTACCGAAGGTTTATACCAGGCTTCACCAAGATGGCGGCACCCATGCAGGACCTCCTGATAGGCCAGTCCAGGAAGGCCAAGAACCAGAAACCACCATTCAAATGGGACAAGCTGGAAGATGAGTCCTTCACCAGGTTGAAGATGACCCTAACAGGAGACGAGGTCCTGGCCTACCCTGATTATGGCCAACCCTTCATCCATCACACGGACGCGAGCAACGTGGGACTAGGAGCGGTGCTGTCCCAGATCCAGCAAGGCAGAGAAAGGGTGATAGCCTACACCAGCTGGAAGCTCCGGCCCACAGAAAGAAACCCAGAAAACTACAGTTCCTTCAAGTTGGAGTTCCTTGCCATCGTCTGGGCTGTGACTGAGCGCTTCAAACATTATCTCGCCTCATCCAAATTCACTGTCTGCACGGATAATAACCCGCTGACACACCTGGACACTGCAAAACTTGGTGCCCTGGAACAAAGATGGATGGCCCGACTGTCTAATTATGAATTCACCATCAAGTACCGGGCTGGGCACAAGAATGCAAACGCAGATGCGCTGTCCAGAATGCCTAACTTGCCAGACGGGGGAGAAGACCCAGAGGAGCTGGAAGAGATAGAAATCCCCACGTTCCACCGCCATGGGATAAAGCAGTGCTCCCATTGTGTGAAGAACAGGTGCTCTGCCAACAGAGAAGCCATGTTCAATCCATTGCCCCACCATGGATGGGCAGAAACACAAGACAGTGACCCAGCTGTTCGCCTAGTCAAAGAGTTGCTGACACAAGCTGACTCATACCCTGATTCAGATGCTCCAGAAGAGACCAAACAGCTGTGGAAAGAAAAGAGCAAGCTGGTCATCTATGAAGGGAAGCTGTGTCGAAGAACTGTCAACTCCCGGACACATGAGCTGGTCTGGCAGGTGGTAGTCCCGAGGCGAGATGCGTCTATGGTCCTGGAAGCGTACCACGATGGAGCGGGACATTTTGGATGGAAGAAGCTGGAAGTCCTGCTACGTGAACGGTTCTATTGGGTTGGCATGAGGAAAGCAGTCAAGAGGTGGTGTCGAGAATGCGGTCCATGCAACCTGAGAAGAAAAGAACGTGACAGCCAGAGGGCTCCCCTGCAGCCCATCATCACCAAGCAGCCACTCGAACTGGTAGCCCTGGACCATGTGAAGCTATCCCCGAGCAGGTCAGGCTATGTCTACGCTCTCACCATCGTAGACCACTACTCCCAGTTCCTGGTAGTAGTGCCAGTCAAGGACCAAACGGCTCAGACAGCAGCCAGAGCTTTCCAACAGCACTTCTGCCGCCCGCATGGTTACCCAGAACGTGTGCTAACTGACCAAGGTCCGGCCTTCGAAGCAGAAGTATTCCAGGAATTCTGCAACCTGTACGGCTGCAAGAAGATCCGTACAACGCCTTATCATCCCCAGACCAACGGGATGTGTGAAAAGATGAATCAGGTGGTGATAGACCTACTGAAGACGTTGCCCCTGGAGGAACGCAGCCTGTGGCCAGAAAAGTTGCCAGACCTGGTGGATCTCTACAATCACATCCCAGTGAATTCCACCAACTGCACACCAGCTTACCTGATGAGAGCAAGACCTGGTAAGCTGCCCATCGATCTGGATATGGGAGTTCTGACACCAGAGGGCGCCTCACCAGATGCGGATTGGGATACCGAGCGGCAACAGCAATACCGTAAGGTACAGGAACAGGAAAGTGTTGAAAGAAGTCTGTCCCAAGCAAGAGAAAGGCAAGAGAGGACTTACAATCAACATGCACCTGCTGCCCCCTTGTCACCTGGAGAGCAAGTCCTAAAGAGAAAAAGGCGGCTCCATAAATTGGATGACCAGTGGGAAAAAGAGCCGTACACCCTTCTACCATCAAGGAATGATAACACCAAGGTGTACCTCATAAGTAAGGATGGAGGAGAAACGACAGCAACAGTTTCCAGAGACCACCTGAAGAAATGTCCCGAGCAGCTGCAGCATGCTGAAGAAGGCCAAGATATCCCTCAACCCGCAGAGGAAGTGGAAGAAATGGTCAGCACAGTACTCAGAGAATTTCTCCGGTCATGGATGCAAGTGAATAATGCCAGTCCTTACATTTCTCCAACCAGCCCCTCAGTGAGCTGTAGAAGTCCCAGTAGAGTTGGAAGAACCATTGGCCCCAGAGACAGAAGATTCCTCATCAGCAGACCAGGAGAATCTACCCTCTGCTAGTAGCGAACCTGTCGTACCCACGGTAAGCCAAAGGATCCATAGGGAGCTGCCCAACCTACCAGAGACACCTCCAAACACCTGTAATGTGGTGAACATTGAACCCACCACACCAGGGATAAATACAGGGGACCAAGGTAGAACACGGATAGACAGTGTGTTACATAGATCTACCAGAAGCACCAGAGGTCAAATCCCTGCTCACTGGAGGATTTAGATGTAACCTATAACTGTAGTATTGCAAATGTTGAAATGTTTTATATGTGTGTACTAATTATGTTTTTCCAGTTACCCGACAGTGTTCAAAGACTTTCAGGTTATGGACAGTGAGTAACCAAAAACTTACCCTGTAAATAGTTGCACCTATAAAGTGCCCACTTTGCAACCGACCACGGAACAAAAACCTGTCTGGCGTGGCTCCACTTGTGGTCCAACGGGACTGCCTAAGCCTTGCAGCCATGCCCAAGGTCAACTTTGGGGTTTATTTTGGACAGGTCCCCCATTCTACAACTGCACCTTGTTGGGTGAAATGGACACCTGGTTATGGATGATACCGTGACCTATAAGGACTGTAATGCCTGTAAATATGTTCATTTATTGTTATTACTATTGTTTATTGTTATCTGTTATATTTTTGCAAAATATGCTCAGTCCCGGAGTACTGAAATTTACTAAGGGGGAATGTGGCACCCCAGAGGGTCTGGTTGCCACAGTGGTAGTAATACCATGTCTGGGAGCAAAACAGGAGTTTCCTGGTCAGGAACACATTACATGCAACACCTCCTGCCCCAGACCAGAAAGGGGAGGATCCTGCCCTTTATAACTGGATCTGGAGGCGGGGTTAGAGAGTCTGAGTCTAGAGTACAGTGTGTGGAGTCAAGTAGGACACGAAGAAGTAAAGAGCCAGGGACTGGAGCTGGACCTAGCTCGTCCTGTATAGTATCCACAGAGGACCGGACGCCAGAGTCCGAGGCAGTGGGGATTGCATACCCAGCAGCAGATACCGTAGGGCAGGAGATTGCAGGTCTCCTGGTCCAACAGAAGCCCGGAGGCTCAGCCACACGAAAGGACCCGTACCGCCACAGAGGAGCGAGGAATACACAAGGCCCGAGTCGCCAGCCATACGGGTGAGCGCAGCACCTTACACTCAGGGATGTGGGCTACAACACGACTATAAGCGGGATAGCCAAAGAGTATAGTCAGAACGGCAGGCCTACAACTTCACCTGGCCAGGAGGACTCTAGGATTGTTCCCAGACTGATCAGGCCCTCATCACTAGCCGGTACTCCCGTTGGGGCCCATATAATTGCCAACAGTAAAGACCCTGGGACTGCACTGCAAAGACTCCGTGCTGTCATTACTGATACCTTGCACTACCACCACCATCATCCATACACGCTGCCCTGAAGCTCCACTTTTCCTGTGGGGAGTTCCATCACCTTGCTGCACATACCACCAGCTTCAGCGGACTGCTCCGCAGCGGCGGTTCCCAATAACCGCATTCCAGAGGTGGCGTAGTCGGACTATACATAACTGATATACATAAACTACCCTTAGATTGACCACCTGGGTCACGGACCGGGTCACCACCACGCTGACTACAACCCCCAGCATCTACAGGCCCGGCTCCGGGTATCCCACGGCCCAGGGGGCGCATCAGTTACAAGCTGGAAGCACTGCAGTACTGCCTCCGCCAAGCGGCAACAGGCTGTGCTGAAACTCTTAAGCTTAGGTGAGAAACCTCACACTGCTTGTGAGTGGTGGACAGCAGTGAAAGAGCAGGCAGATCTGTGGCTCAGACAGCTGAACCTACATCCAGGCATGGTGGTGTGTGACAATGTCCGTAACCTGGTGGCGGCTCTGAGGTGAGGCGAGATCACACACGTACCATGCCTGGCTCATGCGCTTAACCTCGTGGTTCAGCGGTTTCTTAAATCGTACCCCAAGTTGCCAGATCTGCTCGTCAAAGTACGCCGCCTGTCAGCTCATTTTCGCAAGTCGGCTACAGCTTCCGCCACACTTGCTGTGTTGCAGCAGCGTTTGCAGCTTCTGTCACACCGACTGGTGTGTGATGTCCCTACATGTTGGAACTCTACCCTCCACATGTTGCAAAGGATTTGTGAGCAGAAGAGAGCAGTTGTGGAGTACCAGCTGCAACAAGGCCGTCGATATTCAGGTCAGACTCCACACATAAGACCTCAGGAGTGGACCTGGATGTCTGACATCTGTACCATCTTGACAAACTTTGAGGAGTCCACCCAGATGGTGAGTGGTGATGACGCCATCATTAGCGACAGCATTCCACTTGTCTGTCTTTTGCAACGCTCTCTGCAGAGAATTAAAGAGGAGGCATTGCAGCCAGAGTATGATGAGATGGATCAAGAAGCCGTAGCGGTCGATTACACACAGCCCAGCCTCTTCTCATCCCAACGTGCATTGGGGGACAATGAGGGAGAGGAGGAGGAGGAGGAAGAACAGGAGCTTGTATCATGCGCTGTAGATGGTAGTACCTGTACAACTGTCATACCGTCGGTTCAGCGTGGGTGGCCTGAGGACAGGGGGGAGGAGGAGGTGGAGGAGAGCATGGTCAGTCGTCATCTTGGTGAGGACACGGAAGTCTTGCCCGTTACCAGTCTGGCACGCATTGCTGGCTGTAATGCACACGCCCGGACTGACTGGCGTGTGCGTGTTTAGTGGTTCCACTGTGCCATGAACCGGAGAGTGCCTGGAGGGGCGTAACTAAGTATCTGCCCGATCCGACCAAGGTCGCACGATGGCATACGACGCCAGTGCACCAGGGAGTAACCGAGCAGAGGGACCAGGGTCTACTCCAGGTCAGACTCCAGACACGGCTGTTGACCCACACCGGGGAATACAGGAACAGGCAGACTAGAGCGCAGGCTGGATAGGGTCCAGTACAGACTGGGAGACAAATTCAGAGCTGCAGATGCGGTAAACAATCAGAGTAAAGCGAAACCGCAGGTGCGGTACACAAGGCTGAGCAGAGCAGAACCGCAGACGCGGTAGACAAGGTTGAGCAGAGCAGAACCGCAGACGCGGTAGACAAGGCTGAGCAGAGCAAAACGGCAGACGCGGTAGACAAGGCTGAGCAGAGCAAAACCGCAGACACGGTAGACAAAGCTGAGCAAAGCGAAACCGCAGACGCGGTAGACAAAGCTGAGCAAAGCGAAACCGCAGACGCGGTGGACAGGGCTGAGCAAAGCGAAACCGCAGACGCGGTGGACAGTGCTGAGCAAAGCGAAACCGCAGACGCGGTGGACAGGGCTGAGCAAAGCGAAACCGCAGACGCGGTGGACAGGGCTGAGCAAAGCGAAACCGCAGAAGCGGTGGACAGGACTGAGCAAAGCGAAACCGCAGACGCGGTGGACAGGGCTGAGCAAAGCGAAACCGCAGACGCGGTGGACAGGGCTGAGCAAAGCGAAACCGCAGACGCGGTGGACAGGGCTGAGCAAAGCGAAACCGCAAGGACAGGGCTGAGCAAAGCGAAACCGCAGACGCGGTGGACAGGGCTGAGCAAAGCGAAACCGCAGACGCGGTGGACAGGGCTGAGCAAAGCGAAACCGCAGACGCGGTGGACAGGGCTGAGCAAAGCGAAACCGCAGACGCGGTGGACAGGGCTGAGCAAAGCGAAACCGCAGACGCGGTGGACAGGGCTGAGCAAAGCGAAACCGCAGACGCGGTGGACAGGGCTGAGCAAAGCGAAACCGCAGACGCGGTGGACAGGACTGAGCAAAGCGAAACCGCAGACGCGGTGGACAGGGCTGAGCAAAGCGAAACCGCAGACGCGGTGGACAGGGCTGAGCAAAGCGAAACCGCAGACGCGGTGGACAGGACTGAGCAAAGCGAAACCGCAGACGCGGTGGACAGAGCTGAGCAAAGCGAAACCGCAGACGCGGTGGACAGGACTGAGCAAAGCGAAACCGCAGACGCGGTGGACAGGGCTGAGCAAAGCGAAACCGCAGACGCGGTGGACAGGGCTGAGCAAAGCGAAACCGCAGACGCGGTGGACAGGGCTGAGCAAAGCGAAACCGCAGACGCGGTGGACAGGGCTGGGCAAAGCGAAACCGCAGACGCGGTGGACAGGGCAGAACGGGCAAGAACCGCCGGTGCGGTAAGTAAGGCAGAGCAGAGGGGACAGGGCTCTGTTCACATGGAACAGACTGGAAGGGAAAGGCAGAACCAGGTACACACAGGATACTTGCAATGAAGTAGCGAGTGGACTCTAAACTCACAAACGGGAGTATATAGACCACGAGTAGGAGATAGGTACGGGATCAGATTCTGCAGGAAAAGGGACGGTACGGACATAGAGAAAAACAGGTAACAGGCTAGGAGAGTATACAGACAAGAACAGACACAGCAGCAAGATACAGGAGCGAGTCTAGGTATGCGGCCCCTAGAAAGCAGAACGAAAAGGCTAGGAGCGTGTTCAGACAGGAACAGGCAAGATACAGGAATGGGTCTAGGTAAGCGGCCCCTAGAAGGCGGAAAGAACAGGCTAGGAGCGTGTTCACACTGGCCTGGAAATACAGCCTCCAGGATAGGCAGAAGACAACAGGCTAGAAGATAGTTCAGACAGGACACAGTTCAGACACGGGAACTGATACCGCAAAGCAGGAAACATAGACAGGACCTGGCACATCAGTGACCGGAAACCAACTGACAGAACACAATGCTCAGGCAGGGTTTCTTGGGAGGAGCTGGGTTAAATACCAGGTGACAGACAGCAATAGGCTGAGGACGCATCAGGGGTGTGTCTGCAGCAGGTACAAGAAACAGGAAGTGATCGGGCGCCGCCCTTAAGCAGCAGAAACAGTGGCAAGCAGACAGCATGGAGGGAAGCCAGGCTAGCAGACAGGACTGGAGATCAAGTGCGTGCTCTTGCACAGTGGGAGATGGACCACTATGCAAGGACGCCGCCAGGTATGTTACAGTACCCCCCCCTTACGCCCCCTCTTCTTCAGGCCTGCCAGAATATTCCGCGGGGAATTCGAGGGCCAATCCTTCACTTCAAGGAGATCACTTACACTGTCCACAGGAAAAACTGGTCTCATCTGGGTAGCTAGGATGTTACCTCCTATCCAGCCATCCTCAGCTACAGACGAAACGGGTGGAGTACCAGGAACAGCACACAAGGAAGTCTCTCTCCACTTATTATCAGGTAGCACCCCAGAGGGTTCAGGAGACAACTGGAAGTCCTCCGCCGGGTTGGAGGGGTGCAGTGACTCGGGGGTAACCTCTGCTTCGGGGTACATCTTGTCAAGCTCACAGGATGAAATGGGCGAGGTATCAGGTACAAGGTGTAGAAAAGTCACTGTCTCTTTGTTATCTGGTGGTACCCCGGAGGATTCAGGAAACAACTGGGGGTATTCCGCCGGGACGGAAGAGTGCAGAGACTCGGGGGTAACCTCTATTTCGGAGTACACTAGGTCGGACTCACTGGAAGAAGCAGGCGAGGTATCAGGTACCGAGTATAGGAGAGTGCCTGTCCATTTGTTATCAGGTAGCACCCCGAAGGGTTCAGGAGACAACTGGAGGTCCTCCGCCTGGTCGGAGGGGTGTAGAGACTCGGGGATAACCTCTGCTTCGGAGTACACTAGGTCGGACTCACTGGAAGAAGCGGCCGAGGTAACAGGTACCGAGTATAGGAGAGTCTCAGTCCATTCGCTATCAGGTAGCACCCCAAAGGGTTCAGGAGACAACTGGAGGTCCTCCGCCTGGTCGGAGGGGTGTAGAGACTCGGGGATAACTTCTGCTTCGGAGTACACTAGGTCGGACTCACTGGACGAAGCGGGCGAGGTATCAGGTACAGAGTATAGGGAAGACTCTGTCCATTCGCTACCAGGTAGCACCCCGAAGGGTTCTGGAGACAACTGGAGGTCCTCCGCCTGGTCAGAGGGGTGTAGAGACTCGGGGTTAACTACCGCTTTGAGGTACCCATTGTTAGGCTCACAGGACGGAGCGGACGAAGTATCGAGTACCGGGTGTAGGGAAGTCTCTCTCCGTTTGTCATCAGGTGGTATCCCGGAGGATTCAGGAGGAAACAGGGGGTCCTCCACCAGGTAGTAGAGATGCACAGACTCAGAGGTAATCACTGCTTCGGAGTACCCTTGGACAGGCTCACCGGTTAAAGTGGGTGAAGCATCAGATACCGGGTGCAGGAAGTCCTCCTGTGTGGATTCTAGGTGGGCAGAAGTCTCTTCGGGCAGTAGAACTAGTGCGCTACCCACGCACATTACCCGTCGGGGCTGCTCCGGGATACAGGGAAGTGAAGCTTCAGCAGGGACTTCAAGGTTGGGGTCAGGAGGTCTTTGGGAGGACAGACCCTGGCGTGACGGCTTGCCTCTACGCCTAGCACGTCTGGACTGCCTCTTGAGGTTGGGAGAAGTATTCCGGAGAGCGTAGTCATCCTGTGTGGATTCTGGGTGGACAGTAGTCTCTTCGGGCAGGAGGACTAGTGCGCTACCCACACACATTACCCAACGGGGCTGCTCCAGGTTATTGGGAAGTGAAGCTTCAGCAGGAGCCTCCGGATTAGGGTCATCGAAGACCATTAGAAAGGCCACCAGGAAGGCCATTATGTCCAGGACGATAGGATCCTGTGCGTCCCATAGGGGGGTGATCCATTTCAAGGCATCACCCGCTAGGTAAGACATCATGAATCCCACCTTAGCCCGATCGGTGGGAAAACAAAGAGGGTAGATCTTGAAGTGTAGCATGCATTCCTCCACAAATGCAAGACTCAGTCTTGGATCCCCATAGTACCGTGGCGGATCCGCAGGAACGAGTGCTGATAGATCCATCTGGACGGATGCGTAATTCGCCTGAAACTCTGCTGGTAGCAAAAAAAAATAAAAAAATAAAAAAAATTTCTTCTAGAAGCACGGATTCGCTGGAAAAAGTCTCAGAGAGCGAAGGCCGTGGGGCTCAACGGGAACCATGGCCTGAGCATGCTGTAATGCACACGCCCGGACTGACTGGCGTGTGCGTGTTTAGTGGTTCCACTGTGCCATGAACCGGAGAGTGCCTGGAGGGGCGTAACTAAGTATCTGCCCGATCCGACCAAGGTCGCACGACGGCATACGACGCCAGTGCAGCAGGGAGGAACCGAGCAGAGGGACCAGGGTCTACTCCAGGTCAGACTCCAGACACGGCTGTTGACCCACACCGGGGAATACGGGAGCAGGCAGACTAGAGCGCAGGCTGGGTAGGGTCCAGGACAGACTGGGAGACAAATTCAGAGCCGCAGATGCGGTAAACAAACAGAGTAAAGCGAAACCGCAGGTGCGGTAGACAAGGCTGAGCAGAGCAGAACCGCAGACGCGGTAGACAAGGCTGAGCAGAGCAAAACCGCAAATGCGATAGACAAGGCTGAGCAGAACAAAACCGCAGACGCGGTAGACAAATCTGAGCAAAGCGAAACCGCAGACGCGGTAGACAAAGCTGAGCAAAGTGAAACCGCAGACGCTGTGGACGGGGCTGAGCAAAGCGAAACCGCAGACGCGGTGGACAGGGCTGAGCAAAGCGAAACCGCAGACGCGTTGGACAGGGCTGAGCAAAGCGAAACCGCAGACGCGGTGGACAGGGCTGAGCAAAGCGAAACCGCAGACGCGGTGGACAGGGCTGAGCAAAGCGAAACCGCAGACGCGGTGGACAGGGCTGAGCAAAGCGAAACTGCAGACGCGGTGGACAGGGCTGAGCAAAGCGAAACCGCAGACGCGGTGGACAGGACTGAGCAAAGCGAAAGCGCAGACGCGGTGGACAGGGCTGAGCAAAGCGAAACCGCAGACGCGGTGGACAGGGCTGAGCAAAACGAAACCGCAGACGCGGTGGACAGGGCTGAGCAAAGCGAAACCGCAGACGCAGTGGACAGGGCTGAGCAAAGCGAAACCGCAGACGCGGTGGACAGGGCTGAGCAAAGCGAAACCGCAGACGCGGTGGACAAGGCTGAGCAAAGCGAAACCGCAGGCGCGGAGGACAGGGCTGAGCAAAGCGAAACCGCAGACGCGGTGGACAGGGCTGAGGAAAGCGAAACCGCAGACGCGGTGGACAGGGCTGAGCAAAGCGAAACCGCAGACACGGTGGACAGGGCTGAGCAAAGCGAAACCGCAGACGCGGTGGACAGGACTGAGCAAAGCGAAACCGCAGACGCGGTGGACAGGGCTGAGCAAAGCGAAACAGCAGACGCGGTGGACAGGGCAGAACGGGCAAGAACCGCCGGTGCGGTAAGCAAGGCAGAGCAGAGGGGACAGGGCTCTGTTCACATGGAACAGACTGGAAGGGAAAGGCAGAACCAGGTACACACAGGATACTTGCAATGAAGTAGCGAGTGGACTCTAAACTCACAAACGGGAGTACAGAGACCACGAGTAGGAGATAGGTACGGGATCAGATTCTGCAGGAAAAGGGAAGGTACGGACATAGAGAAAAACAGGTAACAGGCTAGGAGAGTATACAGACAAGAACAGACACAGCAGCAAGATACAGGAGCGAGTCTAGGTATGCGGCCCCTAGAAGGCGGAACGAAAAGGCTAGGAGCGTGTTCAGACAGGAACAGGCAAGTTACAGGAATGGGTCTAGGTATGCGGCCCCTAGAAGGCGGAAAGAACAGGCTAGGAGCGTGTTCACACTGGCCTGGAAATACAGCCTCCAGGATAGGCAGAAGACAACAGGCTAGAAGATAGTTCAGACAGGACACAGTTCAGACACGGGAACTGATACCGCAAAGCAGGAAACATAGACAGGACCTGGCACATCAGTGACCGGAAACCAACTGACAGAACACAATGCTCAGGCAGGGTTTCTTGGGAGGAGCTGGGTTAAATACCAGGTGACAGACAGCAATAGGCTGAGGACGCATCAGGGGTGTGTCTGCAGCAGGTACAAGAAACAGGAAGTGATCGGGCGCCGCCCTTAAGCAGCAGAAACAGTGGCAAGCAGACAGCATGGAGGGAAGCCAGGCTAGCAGACTGGACTGGAGATCACATGCGCGCTCTTGCACAGTGGGAGATGGACCACTATGCAAGGACGCCGCCAGGTATGTTACACTGACTTTATGTTACGCTGCCTTAACCGTGACACTCGCGTTGTCAAAATGTTGGGTGACAGTCATTACTGGTTGGTGACACTTTTAGACCCCCGCTACAAGGAGAACTTTCACTCTCTTATTCCTGAGGTGGAGAGGTCTACAAAAATGGGGCAGTACCAGAAGGCCCTTGCTGCAGAACTGTTAAAAAAGTTCCCATCTGAACACGCTAGCGGCAGAGGTCACAGTTTGTTGACCAACCAAGGCGTACAAGCGAGAGAGAGGCAACTCCAATCCAGCAGAGGCAGGGGAACACTGTCAACGTTCTGGGACAGTTTTCTGAGACCCGCCCAGCTTACAGGACCTGAGGCGCGGGGTACTCTCACGAGGAGTGGAAAGTTTCAAAAGATGGTGAGGGAGTACCTTGCCGACCGTACCAGAGTCTTCCATGATTCCTCTGTGCCTTTTAATTATTCGGTATCCAAGCTGGACACTTGGAATGAACTCGCTCTGTACGCCTTGGAGGTCCTGGCCTGCCGCTAGCGTGTTATCGGAGCGTGTTTTTAGTGCCACTGGGGGAATTACAACTGATAAGCGCACTTGCCTGTCAACTGACAATGCTGACAAGCTGACCCTTATCAAAATGAACAAGGGCTGGATTGGGCCAGACTTCTCATCACCACCAAATGACAGCAGAGTAACATAAAGTCGAATCCACTGTGTTTTTTCAGGAGGTGTATTTCACATGCACCGCTTCACACCCACACATGGGTATACGCTTCCTTATTTCGGCTGTTTTATGTTCTTCTCCTTATCCTCAGCCTCCACCACCACTATACCACCAGGGTGACCGTGGTCCGTGTTGCCATTATTGAAAGTTCCTCCGTCCTTATTTTTGTCAGCTTTTGCTTGGAAGGCATAAGCAAAGACTGTGGGAGACACACTCCCCAATAATGGGAATAATATTTTTAAGATGCTGTACTGTATGGCTCTTGTAAGGGGCATTGCAAGTTCCTCCGTCCTAATTTTTGGCAGCTTTTGCTTGGAAGGCATAAGCAAAGACTGTAGCATCGGCGTCTCTGCCCCGTACTAGGCAGAGACGCCGTCCCTCTCACCTCCCCGCTCCTGGCGCGGCGTCCTCCTGCGCTTCTCTCTCCGCTGCTTCCGGCACCGCTCCTTCCCCGGCAGTGTGCTTAGGGCGCGCGTTCCCCCTCTCTTAAAGGGACCGCGCGCGCCGTCCTAAGGAGTCCCCGGCCAATTGCCGGAGGACCTCCCATATTTAAGGCACCTCCTCCAAAATGGAGGTGCCCGAGCAATATTGTTGCAAAGCCTTCACTCTGCTTCAGCCCTCAGGTTCCGTTACCAGTTACCAGCCGGTCACCTGCCAGATTCCTGCTTGTTACCTGCCAGTCACCTGCCGGATTCCTGCCTGTTACCTGCCAGATTCCTGCTTGATACCTGCCTGATATCCGTTTACCTGCTTGTAAGCCTGCGGTCCGACGGTCTGCTTTCCGACACCTGTCAGTCTGTCTATGGACCAGCCTGCCCGCTCACCTGGGAGCGCTCACCTGCTACCTGCCTGCTAGCCTACCTGGAGGCTCCGCCGTCACTTGCCGTGACCACCTGCCTGTCCAGAGACTCTTGCCTGCTCACCTGGGAGCGCTCACCTGCTACCTGCCTGCTAGCCTACCTGGAGGCTCTGCCGTCACTTGCCGTGACCACCTGCCCGTCCAGAGACTCTTGCCCGCTCACCTGGGAGCGCTCACCAGCCACCTGCCTGCTGTCCTTCTACCCAGAGACGGTCCCTGTCACTTGCCGTGAGTACCCGTCCTTTTACCCAGAGACTGTCCCTGTCACTTGCCGTGACTACCTGCCCCTCTACCCAGAGACTGTTCCTGTCACTTGCCGTGACTACCTGCCCCTCTACCCAGAGACTGTCCCTGTCACTTGCCGTGACTACCTGCCCGTCTTCCCTGGGAGCCACCCGCTTCCTTACAAGGACTGCCCCCTTGTATAGTTGCACAGAGGTTCCACCTCCCAGACCCGTTACAGTTTGCTCGGGCCCTGGAACCCGGTGGCCCCCAGATCTCCGATCTGCACCAGGAAGTCTTACGTCAGAAAACTCAGCAGGAGGTGGTACTGTCCTATCTACGGTCCGTTAACTCTCGTCTAGGCGCATTGTGTGACTTGTCTATGTCTACCTCTGGTCCAGCCGTGCCCATTCCTGCGGTACCGCAATCCAGTCCCTTCATGGTACCCGACTATGGACCTCGGCTTCTGGCACCTCCACGCTTTGCCAGCGAACCTACTTTAGCTCGGGGTTTCATAAACCAGTGCACCCTGCACTTTGAGCTATTGGCATACCAGTTCATCTCCGACCGGGCCAAGGTGGCCTTCATCATGTCCCATCTTACTGGGGAGGCACTGGCATGGCTAAATCCCCGGTGGGAGAGAGGGGATCCCCTGGTGTCCGACCTGCCGTCTTTCCTCGCTGCTTTCCGGAAAGTCTTCGATGAACCTGGACGGAAAACTTCTTCTGCCTCCTCACTGCTACGTCTCCGCCAAGGGAGTCTCACCGTGGGCCAATATGCCATATGGTTCCGCACCCTCGCTTCTGAGCTTGCCTGGGAAAATGAGGCTCTGGTGTCCGTCTTCTGGGAGGGTCTTTCCGGTCGGATTAAGGACGACTTAGCTGGTCGGGACATTCCTACCACTCTGGATGACCTGGTGTCACTAGCTACCCGGATTGGCATCCGGTTCCAAGAACGTGCCAAAGAGACTACCTGGGAGAAAGACTTTTCTTGCTCTGCTCCTACTTCCCTGAGACCTGCCTCTCAATCAGTCACTTCGCGGGCGCCCTCTCCTGAACCTATGCAGATCGACCAGACCAAGATAGTCAAATCTCGCCAAGAATCTCGCCGAGCCGAGGGAAGCTGTTTCTATTGTGGCAGTATGGAGCACTTCATCCGTTCCTGCCCGGAGAAGCCGGGAAACGCCAGTGTCTAGGACCGCTCGGAGAGGTCGTCCTAGACAAAAGTAAGCCCTCTCCGTCTCTGACTTTACCGGTCTCTATTGCTTGGGGAGAAAACCGTCACTTTGAACTTGCCCACCTGGATTCTGGAGCTGCTGGAAACCTCATCTCCCAGTCTCTGGTAGAGAGATACCATATTCCCACCAAGTCCCTGGCTGAACCATTATCAGTCGCCTCCGTGGATGGAAGACTTCTCTCGGAGACCATCTTGCTCGTCACTGAACCCATAACCCTGCAGGTGGGAATGCTGCACTCTGAGGAAATCTCATTCCATGTGTTGTCCGGACTTTCTCACTCCCTGTTGCTAGGTCTACCTTGGCTCCAGACACACGAACCCGTATTGAACTGGCGATCCGGTGAAGTACTCCGATGGGGTCCAGACTGCCATAGGACCTGCCTGGTTCCGGTCCGCCCAGTTCGCCCTCCGCCTACTCCAGCTAATTTACCAGGTCTCCCGGCTCCTTACTGGCCCTATGCGGACGTCTTTGGTAAGAAGGAAGCAGAGACGTTGCCACCCCATAGGCCATATGACTGCCCGATCGACCTGGTACCTGGCACCACTCTTCCCCGTGGGCGTATCTACCCGTTGTCTGCAGCCGAGACCCGGGCCATGTCTGAGTACATTGAAGAGAATCTGGCTAGGGGATTTATCCGGAAATCTACCTCCCCGGCTGGAGCCAGATTCTTCTTTGTCAAAAAGAAAGACGGCTCGCTACGCCCCTGTATTGACTATAGAGGACTCAATCAGATCACGGTTAAAAATAAATACCCCCTTCCGCTCATCTCTGAGTTATTTGATCGTCTTAAAGGCGCCAGGATCTTCTCCAAGCTGGATCTACGTGGAGCGTATAACCTGGTCCGTATCCGTCAGGGAGACGAGTGGAAAACAGCATTTAATACCCGGGACGGACACTATGAGTACCGTGTGATGCCCTTCGGTCTCTGCAATGCTCCCGCCGTCTTCCAAGAACTGGTCAACGACATCTTCCATGACCTTCTTTACTCCTGCGTGGTGGTATACCTGGACGACATCTTGGTCTTCTCTCCGGATCTTCCCTCACACCGGAGGGATGTTCGTCAGGTCCTGCTTAGGCTCAGGCAGAACCACCTCTATGCTAAATACGAGAAGTGCCTTTTTGAGCAGACCTCTCTTCCTTTCCTGGGCTATGTTATCTCCCAGACAGGCTTGCGAAAGGATCCCGAGAAGCTCTCTGCTGTCCTAAAGTGGCCCCGTCCGGAGGGCTTGAATGCGATACAGCGATTCCTGGGCTTCGCTAATTACTATCGTCTCTTCATTCCTCACTTCTCGTCACGGACTGCGCCCATATCTGCGCTCACCCGTAAGGGAGCAAATCCCAAGGTATGGTCATCCGAAGCTGAGGAGGCCTTCCTTTCCCTGAAACAAGCCTTCTCCTCTGCCCCTGTGCTGCACCGTCCGGACTGCAACAAACAGTTCTACCTGGAGGTTGATGCCTCCTCCTCTGGAGCCGGAGCGGTGCTCACCCAGAAGTCTTCCTCCGGGAGAATGGTAACCTGCGGCTTTTTCTCTAAAATCTTCTCCTCCTTTGAGCGCAATTACTCCATAGGAGACCGAGAACTGCTTGCCGTTAAATTGGCGCTGGAGGAGTGGCGTTACCTGCTTGAAGGGGCCCTATACCCGGTGATCATCTATACGGATCACAAGAACCTGGCATATCTCCAAAATGCCCAGAGACTTAATCCACGTCAAGCCCGGTGGTCTTTGTTCTTTGCCCGCTTCGATTTCATCCTTCATTTCCGCCCGGCGGACAAAAATGTCAAAGCTGATGCCTTGTCCCGATCCTTCCTGTCCTCCGACCAAGAGGAGGAGCCTATGCACATTATCGACCCCTCCAAGGTGATGAATGTGGCCCCCTTGGATTTGACTCGTCTTCCACCCGGCAAGACGTTTGTGGCGCCTCCAGACAGTGAGAGGGTTCTTCGCTGGGGTCATTCTTCTAAACTAGCTGGCCATGCCGGCCAAAAGAAGACCTTCCTACTCATTTCCCGGCATTACTGGTGGTCTACCCTGCGTAAGGATGTGGTAGACTTCGTCTCTGCCTGTTCATCTTGTGGCCGCAACAAAATTCCCAGACACTTACCAGCTGGTCATCTCCTGACGCTTCCCATACCTGTTGCCCCGTGGCAACACATCGCTATGGACTTCATTACCGATCTTCCTGTCTCTGCCGGGTGTACTGTCATTTGGGTGGTCGCGGACCGCTTCTCTAAAATGGCCCACTTCATTCCCCTGCCTGGTCTTCCGTCTGCACCTGAGCTGGCTAAGGACTTTATTCGCCATATCTTCCGTCTCCATGGCCTACCCCTCCACATCGTGTCGGATCGAGGGGTTCAGTTTACCTCACGCTTTTGGAGAGCCACATGTAAACTGCTGGACGTCACCCTGGACTTCTCCTCCGCTTACCACCCTCAGTCCAATGGTCAAGTGGAGCGGATCAATCAGATCCTTACCAGCTATCTCCGGCACTTTGTTAATGCCCACCATTCTGATTGGGTGGACCTCCTTCCTTGGGCCGAGTTCTCTTATAATAACCACGAGAGCGAATCCTCTTCCAAGTCCCCGTTCTTTATTGTCTATGGCCAGCACCTCCGGATTCCGCTCCCTGTCTCCGTTTCTGTGGACAACCCTGCTGCGGAGTCTCTTGTCAGCGAATTTTCTACTATTTGGGAGAGTACCAGGTCCGCTCTTCTTCTGTCCTCTGAGCGGATGAAGAGATATGCTGATAAGAGACGTCTGGATCCGCCTCAATTCCGTCCGGGAGACAAGGTTTGGCTCTCGTCCAAACATGTGCGGCTCAAAGTACCCTCCTTCAAGTTGGGCCCTCGATTCATTGGTCCCTTCGAAGTCCTCAGGCAAATTAACCCTGTGGCCTACAAATTAAAACTCCCGGCCACCCTACGGATTCCCAACTCCTTCCACGTATCTCTCCTCAAACCCGTTGTCTTTAACTCTTTTTCCAATAATCCAGGTGCCCCTCCTGCTCCGGTTTCCGCTGATGACGTCTTTGAGGTAGAGAGTATTCTGGCCTCCAAGAGGGTAAGAGGAAAGACCTTTTTTATGGTAGATTGGAAGGGGTTTGGTCCTGAGGAGAGAACTTGGGAACCCAGGGAGAACATCAACGCCCCGCTTCTCCTTGAAAAATTTCTTTCTGGCCAAAAAAAGAGGGGGCCTAAAGGGGGGGGGTAATGTAGCATCGGCATCTCTGCCCCGTACTAGGCAGAGACGCCGTCCCTCTCACCTCCCCGCTCCTGGCGCGGCGTCCTCCTGCGCTTCTCTCCCCGCTGCTTCCGGCACGCGCTCCTTCCCCGGCAGTGTGCTTAGGGCGCGCGCGCTCCCCCTCTCTTAAAGGGACCGCGCGCGCCATCCTAAGGAGTCCCCAGCCAATTGCCAGAGGACCTCCCATATTTAAGGCACCTCCTCCAAAATGGAGGTGTCCGAGCAATGTTGTTGCAAAGCCTTCACTCTGCTTCAGCCCTCAGGTCCCGTTACCAGTTACCAGCCGGTCACCTGCCAGATTCCTGCTTGTTATCTGCCAGATTCCTGCCTGTTACCTGCCAGTTACCTGCCAGATTCCTGCTTGATACCTGCCTGATATCCGTTTACCTGCTTGCAAGCCTGCGGTCCGACGGTCTGCTTTCCGACACCTGTCAGTCTGTCTATGGACTAGCCTGCCCGCTCACCTGGGAGCGCTCACCTGCTACCTGCCTGCTAGCCTACCTGGAGGCTCCGCCGTCATTTGCCGTGACCACCTGCTTGTCCAGAGACTCTTGCCTGCTCACCTGGGAGCGCTCACCTGCTACCTGCCTGCTAGCCTACCTGGAGGCTCTGCCGTCACTTGCCGTGACCACCTGCCCGTCCAGAGACTCTCGCCCGCTCACCTGGGAGCGCTCACCAGCCACCTGCCTGCTGTCCTTCTACCCAGAGACTGTCCCTGTCACTTGCCGTGAGTACCCGTCCTTTTACCCAGAGACTGTCCCTGTCACTTGCCGTGACTACCTGCCCCTCTACCCAGAGACTGTCCCTGTCACTTGCCGTGACTACCTGCCCCTCTACCCAGAGACTGTCCCTGTCACTTGCCGTGACTACCTGCCCGTCTTCCCTGGGAGCCACCCGCTTCCTTACAAGGACTGCCCCCTTGTATAGTTGCACAGAGGTTCCACCTCCCAGACCCGTTACAAAGACTATGGGAGACCCACTCCCCAATCATGGGAATAATGTTTGTAATATGCTGTACTGCATGGCTCTTGTAAGGGGCATTGCAAGTTCCTCCATCCTAATTTTTGGCAGCTTTTGCTTGGAAGGCATAAGCAAATACTATGGGAGACCCACTCCCCAATCATGGGAATAATGTTTGTAATATGCTGTACTGCATGGATCTTGTAAGAGGCATTGCAAGTTCCTCCGTCCTAATTTTTGGCAGCTTTTGCTTGGATGGCATAAGCAAAGACTGTGGGAGACCCACTCCCCAATAATGGGAATAATGTTTGTAATATGCTGTACTGCATGGCTCTTGTAAGGGGCATTGCAAGTTCCTCCGTCCTAATTTTTGGCAGCTTTTGCTTGGAAGGCATAAGCAAATACTATGGGAGACCCACTTCCCAATCATGGGAATAATGTTTGTAATATGCTGTACTGCATGGCTCTTGTAAGGGGCATTGCAAGTTCCTCCGTCCTAATTTTTGGCAGCTTTTGCTTGGAAGGCAGAAGCAAAGACTATGGGAGACCCACTCCCCAATAATGATAATAATGTTTGTAATATGCTGTACTGCATGGCTCTTGTAAGGGGCATTGCAAGTTCCTCCGTCCTAATGTTAGGCAGCTTTTGCTTGGAAGGCATAAGCAAATACTATGGGAGACACACTCCCCAATAATGGGAATAATGTTTTTAAGATGCTTTACTGTATGGCTCTTGTAAGGGGCATTAAAAGCGTCTTGTTAAGCTACTGCGACCTCCACCACTTTTCCGAGGGGCATTCAAAGCGTCTTGTTAAGCTACTGGGACCTCCACGTCTCTTCTGAGGGGCATTAAAAGCGTCTTGTTAAGCTATTGGGACCTCCACCAATTTTCCGAGGGGCATTAAAAGCGTCTTGTTAAGCTACTGTGACCTCCACCACTTTTCCGAGGGGCATTAAAAGCGTCTTGTTAAGCTACTGGGACCTCCACGTCTCTTCTGAGGGGCATTAAAAGTGTCTTGTTAAGCTACTGTGACCTCCACCACTTTTCCGAGGGGCATTAAAAGCGTCTTGTTAAGCTACTGGGACATCTTTGTCTCTTCTGAGGGGCATTAAATGCGTCTTGTTAAGCTACTGTGACCTCCACGTCTCTTCCAAGGGGCATTCAAACCGTCCTGTTGAGCTACTGGGACCTCCACCACTTTTCCGAGGGGCATTAAAACCATCTTGTTAAGCTACTGGGACCTCCACGTCTTTTCTGAGGGGCATTAAAAGCGTCTTGTTAAGCTACTGGGACCTCCACGTCTCTTCTGAGAGGCATTAAAAGCGTCTTGTTAAGCTACTGGGACCTCCACCACTTTTCCGAGGGGCATTCAAAGCGTCTTGTTTAGCTACTGGGACCTCCACCACTTTTCCGAGGGGCATTAAACCCGTCTTGTTAAGCTACTGGGACCTCCACGTCTCTTCTGAGGGGCATTAAAAGGGTCTTGTTAAGCTACTGGGACCTCCACGTCTCTTCTGAGTGGCATTAAAAGCATCTTGTTAAGCTACTGGGACCTTCACCACTTTTCCGAGGGGCATTAAAAGCGTCTTGTTAAGCTACTGGGACCTCCACGTCTCTTCTGAGGGGCATTAAAAGCGTCTTGTTAAGCTACTGTGACCTCCACGTCTCTTCCAAGGGGCATTCAAACCGTTTTGTTAAGCTACTGGGACCTCCACGTCTTTTCCGAGGGGCATTAAAACTGTCTTGTTAAGCTACTGTGACCTCCACGTCTCTTCAAAGGGGCATTAAAAGCATCTTCTTAAGCCACTCTGAACTTCACAGCTCTTCCAAGGGGCATTGAAATGTTGTTTTTAATTACCTCTAACCTCCACGACTCTTCCAACGGGCATTGCATTTCCTCCTAATTTTAGTCAGCTTTTGCTTTTCAATGAAAAGGCGAAAACTAAGGGAGACCCACTCCCCAATAATGGGTAGAAGGTTTTTAGTACGCTGTAATCCACGTCTGTTTCAAGGGGCATTGCAGTTCCCCATAATTTTTGGAAAGTCTTCCATTCACTGCTTAGGCCAACAGTGTACAGGAGACCCAGTTGCTATAAATGGAAAAAACGGTTTAGTTAAGGTCCTCTGACCTCCATGTCATTTCCAAGGAGCATTGGAGTGCCTCAAAATTTTTGGTAGGCATTGCACTCACTGTATGCCCTATAACTGTGTAGCTGAACCGCTCATTATGTTACAGAAACATATCCTACAAGACATATGTGGTTGACTGGTCTGATATTGATGTGAATGGTCCCTGTTCCTCCTGCTCTTTCTCCTTTGCCACTACCTCATCCATCATTTATCACCTGAAGCTTTGTTTTATCGGGAGTCATAGAACTGGGATAGTAGCAGGAAAACATCCAGCAATCCTCGGAGGAGGTAGGATATGCGCCAAAACGCTGACCATCTTAGCTTAGGCCTAGCCGCTACTACATACATGCGCTTGCATTCCAAGAAAACAAAACAGATGCTAACTTCTATCATCATCATCATCATGGTCCTCACCTTGGCACTCTCAACTCCCCTGATGGAGAAGCCAGGGCCCACCGGAGGAGTCTGGTTCTCTGGTGGGCTCGTCCAATGCTGCCCTAATGCAGGCCAGGCTAAGAAAAGTGTGTGGGGGGATGTTCCAAGGAGAAATAGGGGCGGCTGGGGACCGTTTATGGATACCCAGCTGCCCCCAGGCGGCTGGGCACCGTGTGTGGACACCCGGCTGCGGGGCGGCTGGGGACCGAGTATGGACACCCGGCCGCCCCCTGGCGGCTGGGGACCGAGTGTGGACACTCGGCCGCCGGGCTGCTGGGGACTGAGTATGGATACCAGGCCGCCAACGCAGCCATGACGTGGTAGCCAGATTCCGGCTCCACATGCCTAAAAGGCCCAATTTCAAGTGCAAGCAAGCAAGCAGTATGGTATTGCAGCCTGGGGGTGGGTGGGTGGCAGGCTGCACACTTACGCTTGCATTCCAAGAAAACAAAGCAGATGTTAACTTGTATCATCATCATCATGCTCCTCACCTTGGCACTCTCAACTCCCCTGATGGAGAAGCCAGGGCCCACCGGAGGAGTCTGGTTCTCTGGTGGGCTCGTCCAATGCTGCCCTAAAGCAGGCCGGGCTAAGAAAAGTGTGTGGGTGGATGTTCCAAGGAGAAATAGGGGCGGCTGGGGACCGTTTATGGACACCCGGCTGCCCCCAGGCGGCTGGGCACCATGTGTGGACACCCGGCTGCGGGGCGGCTGGGGACCGAGTATGGACACCCGGCCGCCCCCTGGCGGCTGGGGACCGAGTGTGGACACCCGGCCGCCGGGCTGCTGGGGACTGAGTATGGATACCAGGCCGCCAACGCAGCCATGACGTGGTGGCCAGATTCCGCCTCCACATGCCTAAAAGGCCCAATTTCAAGTGCAAGCAAGCAAGCAGTATGGTATTGCAGCCTGGGGGTGGGTGGGTGGCAGGCTGCACACTTACGCTTGCATTCCAAGAAATCAAAAGCAGATGTTAACTTGTATCATCATCATCATGCTCCTCACCTTGGCACTCTCAACTCCCCTGATGGAGAAGCCAGGGCCCACCGGAGGAGTCTGGCTCTCTGGTGGGCTCGTCCAATGCTGCCCTAAAGCAGGCCGGGCTAAGAAAAGTGTGTGGGGGGATGTTCCAAGGAGAAATAGGGGCGGCTGGGGACCGTTTATGGACACCCGGCTGTCCCCAGGCGGCTGGGGACCGTGTGTGGACACCCGGCCGTGGGGCGGCTGGGGACCGAGTATGGACACCCGGCCGCCCCCTGTCGGCTGGGGACCGAGTGTGGACACCCAGCTGCCGGGCGGCTGGGGACTGAGTATGGATACCAGGCCGCCAACGCAGCCATGACATGGTGGCCAGATTCCGCCTCCACATGCCTAAAAGACCCAATTTCAAGTGCAAGCAAGCAGTATGGTATTGCAGCCTGGGGGTGGGTGAGTGGTTGGCTGCATATTTGCGCTTGCATTACAAGGAATGGGGGAGGTACAATTGAACACTGCCCTGGGACAAGAACTTGCACGGGGATAGTTGCAAGTCTGCATCTTCTGATGCGGCAAGGATGACTTCTGATGGGCACAGTTTTAGGCAGTGACCTGGGTGTCAGAGATGCTTCCAGGGGTCTTCCCCATGCTGTTCCCATGTCTTTGCAGCACTGTATGCATGTGTCACACAGCACATGGCCAGATAAGGTTGTAAAATGTTAAAATGACATTTCCCGGTGAATGCATTTGTCATGGTTGAAAGCAATATAAAAGTGCAAAAACGCATAAAAAATGCTACTTGTGAACATAGCCCAAGGTGTGAAGGAGTATTTTTTTTGGTTATTTATTTTACCTTATACACAAGTCTTTACCCTGGAAAGGAACTTCCTTAACATATTTCACAGGAAAGCATTTTCAGTTTCGTTTTTGAACGTTTTATTGTGAGCCCTTAAAAGTGGCTTAATACCTCTGACCACGTTGTTGACAGCAGTGACCTGGGGGTCAGAAATGCTTCCTGGGGCGATCCCCATGCTGTCCCCATGTCATTTGAGCACTGTCACTATCGTTTTGGGCACTTTTTAGGCTTTCTACAGACTGCCGGGCGTGCTGCCGCAAAAATGCTCGGGTCTCCCATAGACTAACATTGGGCTCGTTGCTCGGGTCGGGCACCCGAGTATCACGGCGAGCTCGGCCCAAGCTTCGAGCACCCGAGCATTTTAGTGCTCGCTCAACACTAGTGGAGAGTCCAAGTTGGGGGTTCTTCATGTGTGTTGCCTGTAGCAGTAAGGCTCCCAGAGTGGCAGGCCTGCACTTACCTTCAGTAACCTGTGTTACTAGCTCAGGACAGGAGGTGTACACTGATCCCTCACCCACCTCATCTTAATTTGAAGTTAAATTCAAAGCTGTAAATGCTGGTCCAGATCCTGACACGTCATGCATGGCCCATGGCTGACTGCTGTTGTGCCATTATAAAATTTGTACTGTGGGTCAATTGATGCCCCTTTTCCTAATGTCTGCCCCTAATTTGAGCTTTTTTGGCAGCTTTTGGGTCCCTTTGAAGGTGTTGTCTATGCGTTTGGTTTTGTCTCCCATTGAATTCAATGGGGTTCGGATATGTTCGTTGAACTGTTCATCGAACTGTTTGGCGAACATCGGGAAATTCGTAGATCGGAACCGAATCAAACCTTGAAAGATTTGCTCATCTCTACTCATAATCAAGTACAACACATAGGAATACAAGGCAAAAGTGCTGATGCATGACCATAGTACATGTGAAGATCAATAAATCCAAGTAGAAGTTTCACCCATGGCATGCACAACAAAAGTGCTGCGCGTTTTGCTTGCCCACTTTTTCAAGGGATTAAATGCTCAATGTCCTAAAGTTCATTATATCCATGGATTAAAAATTACCTAGTCAGATACCACTGTGTTGATGGCACATGTCTGGTGATGTCACACATGCGACCCTGCGCCACTTCTGAAAAACAACCCAAGGTGCGCATGCTGCAGCACTGTGGCGCATCATTGCACTATGGTGGGACTGTGACGCCGTGAGTGAGTGGGAGGGATAGGAGAGTGACCCATAGACATAGTTCTTCATACAGTATAACGGGGCCCTGCATTACCTTCTATATAATGGCCTCACATAGTGCTCCATACAGTATAATGGCCCCACATAGTGTTCCATACATTATAAAGGCCCCACATAGTGGTCCATACAGTATAATGGGCCCCACATAGTGCTCCACACAGTATAATGGGCCCCACATAGTCCTCCATACAGTATAATGGGTCCCACATAGTCCTCCATACAGTATAATGGGTCCCACATAGTCCTCCATACAGTATAATGGGCCCCACATAGTGCTCCTCACAGTATAATGGGCTCCACATAGTGCTCCATACAGTATAATAGACCCACAGTCCTCCATACAGTATAATAGGCCCCACATAGTGCTCCATACAGTATAAGAGGCCCCGACATAGTCCTCCATACATTATAATGGCCCCACATAGTGCTCCGCACAGTATAAGAGGCCCCACATAGTCCTCCATACAGAATAATGGCCCCACATAGTGCTTTGTACAGTATAAGAGGCCCCGACATAGTCCTCCATACAGTATAAGAGGCCCCACATAGTCCTCCATACAGAATAATGGCCCCACATAGTCCTCCATACAGTATAATGGGTCCCACATAGTGCTCCGTACAGTATAAGAGGCCCCACAAAGTCCTCCATACAGTATAATGGGCCTCACATAGTCCTCCATACAGAATAATGGCCCCACATAGTGGTCCATACAGTATAATGGGCCCCACATAGTGCTCCACACAGTATAATGGGCCCTACATAGTGCTCCATACAGAATAATGGGCCCCACATGGTCCTCCATACAGTATAATGGGTCCCACATAGTCCTCCATACAGTATAATGGGCCCCACATAGTGCTCCATACAGTATAATGGCCCTACATAGTGCTCCATACAGAATAATGGGCCCCACATAGTCCTCCATACAGAATAACGGGCCCCACATAGTGCTCCATACAGAATAATGGCCCTACATAGTCCTCCATACAGTATAATGAGCCCCATATAGTGCTCCATACAGTATAATAGACCCACTGTCCTCCATGCAGTATAATAGGCCCCACATAGTGCTCCATACAGTATAAGAGGCCCCACATAGTCCTCCATACATATAATGGCCCCACATAGTCCTCCATACAGTATAATGGGCCCCACATAGTCCTCCATACATATAATGGCCCCACATAGTCCTCCATACATTATAATGGGCCCCACATAGTCCTCCATACATATAATGGCCCCACATAGTCCTCCATACATTATAAGAGGCCCCACATAGTCCTCCATACATATAATGGCCCCACATAGTCCTCCGTACAGTATAAGAGGCCCCACATAGTCCTCCATACATATAATGGCCCCACATAGTCCTCCATACAGAATAATGGCCCCACATAGTCCTCCATACAGAATAATGGCCCCACATAGTGCTCCGTACAGTATAAGAGGCCCCGACATAGTGTGCCATACCGTATAATAGGCCCCACATAATGCGGCATACAGTATAATAGGCCCCACATAGTGCGCCATACAATAAAGTAGGCCCCAAATAGTGCTCCATACAGTATAATAGACCCACTGTCCTCCATGCAGTATAATAGGCCCCACATAGTGCTCCATACAGTATAAGAGGCCCCACATAGTCCTCCATACATATAATGGCCCCACATAGTCCTCCATACAGTATAATGGGCCCCACATAGTCCTCCATACATATAATGGCCCCACATAGTCCTCCATACATTATAATAGGCCCCACATAGTCCTCCATACATATAATGGCCCCACATAGTCCTCCATACATTATAATGGGCCCCACATAGTCCTCCATACATATAATGGCCCCACATAGTCCTCCATACATTATAAGAGGCCCCACATAGTCCTCCATACAGTATAATGGGCCCCACATAGTCCTCCATACATATAATGGCCCCACATAGTCCTCCATACATTATAATAGGCCCCACATAGTCCTCCATACATATAATGGCCCCACATAGTCCTCCATACATATAATGGCCCCACATAGTCCTCCATACATTATAAGAGGCCCCACATAGTCCTCCATACATATAATGGCCCCACATAGTCCTCCGTACAGTATAAGAGGCCCCACATAGTCCTCCATACATATAATGGCCCCACATAGTCCTCCATACAGAATAATGGCCCCACATAGTCCTCCATACAGAATAATGGCCCCACATAGTCCTCCATACAGAATAATGGCCCCACATAGTGCTCCGTACAGTATAAGAGGCCCCGACATAGTGTGCCATACCGTATAATAGGCCCCACATAATGCGGCATACAGTATAATAGGCCCCACATAGTGCGCCATACAATAAAGTAGGCCCCAAATAGTGCTCCATACAGTATAATAGGCGCCATATAAAAAAAAATACTCAGCTCTGTTCCTAGCAGCTAGCAGGGTCGGACTGGCCCACCGGGAAATCGGAGAATCCTCCGGTGGGCCCGCCCCCTGCCCAGCACCGCAGCTCCTGCCTCCTTCTCCTCAGTCCCTGCTCTGCATTCCCATGTGTTATTCCACACCGGGCACCTGCGGCCGGCTGCACTGCTCATCAAGAGATGTGAAGAGGGTGTCTCCTCACTATTGCTGCTGGCTTCTATTGCTCCCATTGCGCGCACTGCAGCTGAGAACGGGGCCCCAGATGCGATGAAGAGATGCCGGCAGCAGCACTCTCTTCACATCTCTTGATGAGCGGTGCAGCCGGCCGCACGCACCGCACAGCCAGAACACTGAGGAGACTCCAAGCTACACACAACCAAGACTACACTGATTGGCTGCAGCTTTGATTATACTCTCTGTCCATTGGCTGCATAGCTCATCTCAGGAAAGAAGCTGTCTGTGATTGATGGAGCACCTGCCTGCTCCTCTGTCTCCCGCGCAGTAACTGAAGAGCAGAGGTCGGTCCCGGCTCCGCTGCTTCTGGGCTAACTACAGTAAGTGCCGTGTATTCCTGAGTGATATGGCTCCTCAATGACTGGGGCCCCTCTTCACTGACTGGGGCCCCTCCCGGCCTCAGCACTGCCAGTGAGGGGCCCTGGGGACACAGTGAGGGCTGACTGAGTGCGCCCCCCTCTGGCTGGATTCTCTGTGCAGGGGCAGGTGCAGGAGAGAACAGCTGAGGCAGAGCTGCTCCCTCTGTCAGAGGAGCTAGAGCACAGCCGCAGTGTGAGCCTCAGAGCAGCACTCCCACTGCTGTCTCCTGAGAGGAGTGGGGAGGGGGTGTGCTCTGCTGCACAGGAGGAACATGCGGCCTGAACAGAGCACAGAGTGCACAACAGCCTGGTACACAGGGAGACTGCTGCACATTGCAAACATCTCTCTGCTGTGTGCACATGGCTACACCTCTTACTCCAGGAACTAGCAGTGCACAGAATGTGTGTATAGCAGAGCTTTGTGAGGCTGGTAGCTATCCACCTACATGTACCACTACTGTCTATCTATTATCTATCATCAATCTATCTATTCATCTCATCTATCTACCAGTGCTATCTATCGCTCATATCTATCTATAGTATCTATCTATCCAGTATCTATCTAGAGAAAAATCAAGCAAGGATTCAAAAGCTTCCCAGGCAAAACCAGTCCTCCAATATACATAAAAAATGGAGGCTAGTCCTCAATTGGACCAAAATGTTGCTGTCACTATGGGCCATTAAATGTTTCATATTTTTCTCATTTGGGTGTGCTGCCTCCATTTTTTACGTATTATCTATCCATCCATATATCTCTCTATTATCTATCTCTTATCTATCATCTATCTCATATCAAATCAAATGAATTTAGTATTGCCAAAGCAAGTGGTAAAATAATGGGGGGATGGGGATAGGGACACATCCAGGGTGGGGTATCTGGGTCCATGACATGTCAGGCTCCTTTAAGTCTGTGGCAGGCACTGACATATTGCGCCACTATGGCCGCCGCACTTTCCTCTTCCCCCAGTAGTATAGGCAGCATCTATCTATCTATCCCATATCTATCTATCACATATCTATTAGTGATGAGCGAGCTTGCTCGTTTAACCCTTTCACCGAGCACGCTTGGGTGCTTTCCTATTGTCTTTGGAGCGCTCGTATATTAAGTTTGAGTCCCTGCGTCTGCATGATTTATGGCGGTTAGTTAGCCTCAACACATGTCAGGATTCTCTAACAAACAGGCAATCTCTGCATGTGTTGAAGCTGTCTAATAACCATAAATCATGCAGATGCAGGGACTCGAATTTAATATAGGAGCACGCCGAAGATACTCGGAAAGCACCTGAACATGCTCGGCGAAAGTGTTAAACGAGCACGCTCGCTCATCACTAATATCTATCTATCTATATCTATCTATGACATACATGTGCTTCTCACAAAATTAGAATATGAAAAAGTTAATTTATTTCAGTTCTTCAATTCAAAGAGTGAAACGCCTATATTATATAGAGTCATTACAAACAGAGTGATCTATTTCAAGTGTTTATTTCTGTTAATGTTGATGATTATGGCTTACAGCCAATGAAAACACAAAAAACATTATCTCAGTAAATTAGAATAATTAACAAAAAACACCTGCAAAGCCTTTCAAAGCGTTTAAAAAGGTCCCTTAGTCTGTTTCAGTAGGCTTCACAATCATGGGGAAGACTGGTGACTTGACAGATGTCCAGAAGGCAGTCACTGACACACTCCACAAGGAGGGTAAGCCACAAATGGTCATTGCTAAAGAAGCTGGCTGTATCCAACATATTAATGGAAAGTTGAGTGAAAGGAAAAGTGTGGTAGAAAAAGGTGCACAAGCAACCGGGATAACCGCAGCCTTGAAAGGATTGTTAAGAAAAGGCCATTCAAAAATTTGGGGGAGATTCACAAGGAGTGGACTGCTGCTGGAGTCATTGCTTCAAGTGCCACCACACACAGACGTATCCAGGACGTGGGCTACAAGTGTCGCATTCCTTGTGTCAAGCCACTTATGAACAATAGATAACGTCAGAAGCGTCTTACCTGGGCCAAGGAGAAAAAGACCTGGACTGTTGCTCAGTGGTCCAAGGTGTTGTTTTCAGATGAAAGTAAATTTTACATTTCATTTGGAAATCAAGGTCCCAGAGTCTGGAGGAAGAGTGGAGAGGCCACAATCCAAGCTGCTTGAGGTCTAGTGTGAAGTTTCCACAATCAGTGATGGTTTGGGGAGCCATGTCATCTGCTGGTGTAGGTCCACTGTGTTTTATCAAGACCAAAGTCAGCGCAGCCGTCTACCAGTAAATTTTAGAGCACTTCATGCTTCCCCCTGCCGACAAGCTTTTTGGAGATGGAAATTTCATTCTCCAGCAGGACTTAGCACCTGTCCACACTGACAAAAGTACCAATACCTAGTTTACAAACAACAGTATCACTGTGCTTGATTGGCCAGCAAATTCGCCTGACCTTAACCCCTTAGAGAATCTATGGATTATTGTCAAGAGGAAGATGAGAGACACCGGACCCAACAATGCAGACGAGCTGAAGGCTGCTATCAAAGCCACCTGGACTTCCGTAACACCTCAGCAGTTCCACAGGCTGAACGCCTCCATGCCACGCCGCATTGATGCAGCAACTGATGCAAAAGGAGCCCCGACCAAGTATTGAGTGCATTTACTGAACATACATTTCAGTATGCCAACATTTCGGATTTTAAAAACATTTTTCAAACTGTTATAAAGTATTCTAATTTACTGAGATAATGACTTTTGTGTTTTCATTGGCTGTAAGCCATAATCATCAACATTAACAGAAATAAACACTTTAACCCCTTTAAAGCCTATGACGTATTAATATGCGTCTGTGCCCTGGGCTTTAAGAGCCTGACCCGTATTAGTACGTCATGGCGATCGCGCGAGCACACAGGCTGTGCGGGCGCGATCGCCGCCGGGTGTCAGCTGATTGTCACAGCTGACACCCGGTACTATGTGCAGGGAGCGGTCCCACACCGCTCCTGGTACATTAACCCCCGCAATGCTGCGATCGAAGTCGATCGCAGCATTGCGGTGGCTAAGGGGAGGTGATTGGTATACTCACCTCCTCTTCCGGCCTCCAGCGCTGTCTGCCGCGGCTTCCCGGATGTTGCCATGACGACCCGATGTTGTCATGACAACATCCGGGTCACCAGACAGCAGGAAGATTTTTTGGTCATGCGCAGTACATGACCAAACTATCTTCTCACTGTGCAGCGTTGACAGCCTGCATGACACAGGGATGGTGCTCCATCCCTATGCTATGCAGGCGATCAGAATAAAAAAAGTGAAAGTCCCATAGTGGGACAAAGTAAGCAAATAAAAAAACTGTCAGAAAGTGAAATTTAAAAAAAAAAAAAACATTGTAAAAATATAAAAAAAAATAATAAAAGAAATAATCCACCAAAAATAAAAATATAATGTACCCATCAATAAATATTATTATGAAAAAAAAAACCCAAAAAATAAAAGTACACATATTTGGTATCGCCGCGTCTGGAACTACCTGACCTATAAAATTGTCCCACTAGTTAACCCCTTCAGTGAACACGGTAAAAAAAAAAAAAAAAAACCGAAGCAAAAAACAATGCTTTATCATCATACCGCCAAACAAAAAATGGAATAACACGCGATCAAAAAGATGAATATAAATAAAAATGGTACCGCTGAAAACGTCATCTTGTCCCGCAAAAAACAAGCCGCCATACAGCTCCATCAGTCGAAAAATAAAAAAGTTATAGCTCTCAGAATAAAGCGATGCAAAAAAATAATTTTTTCTATAAAATAGCTTTTATTGTGTAAAAGCGCCAAAACTTAGAAAAACGATATAAATGTGGTACCGCTGTAAACATACTGACCCGAAGAATAAAGCTACCATATCAATTTTACCACACGCGGAGTAGAATAAAAAAAAATAAAAAAAAACAATTCCTGAATTGTTGGTTTTTGTTTATTCTGCCTCCCAAAAGTCGGAATAGAATGCGATCAAAAAATGTCACGTGCCTGAAAATGGCACCAATAAAAACGTCAACTCATCCCGCAAAAAACAAGCCATCACATGACTCTGTCTGCCAAAATATGGAAAAATTATAGCTCTCAAAATATGGCGATGCAAAAACTAGATTTTACAAAATATGTGTCTTTTAGTGTATGACAGCTGTCAATCATAAAAACCCCATATGATTCTGGTATCGCTGTAATCGCACCAACCTGAAGAATAAAGTCATCTAATAACTTATACCGCACTAGGGACGGCGTAAAAATAAACGCTAGGGCTGGGGTTGGGGTTAGCGTGGGGGTTAGGTTTTTTTTTTTTTTTCAAAGGTAAAAAAAAAAAAAGATTACAATATGGCAACTAGTGTTGAGCGCAAGTGCTCGCTACTTGAGTTTGCATCGGGTGCTCGGGTATGCATTGAGTATCGCGGATGCTCGAGTCTCCGCCCCATATGCTTCGCGGCCAAAAAAACCTCGTGGGGATTGCCTGCCATGCACGAGCGATCCCTGCATGTTTTTTTTGGGTGTCTAATAACCGTGAAACATGCGGGCGGGGACTCGAGCATTTCGCTTGAGCACCCGTGATACATGGTGCATGCCTGAGTACCTGATGCAAACTCAAGTAGTGAGCACTTGCGCTCAAGACTAATGACAACTTATTCAATATGATGACCTAATGTTATCAATTTCTGTGTCGTACCTCTGGGTTCAAAATGTTAACTATACCCCTTGATAAAATCCTTGAGGGGTATAGTTTCCAATATGGGGTCACTTGTGGGGGGTTTCCACTATTTAGGCACATCAGGGGCTCTCCAAACGCGACATGGCTTTCGCTCTCGATTCCAGCCGATTTTGCGTTCAAAAAGTCACACAGTGCTCCTTCCCTTTTGAACTCTGCCGTGCGCCCAAACACTGTATTTTCCCCACATATGGGGTATTGGCGTACTCAGGAGAAATTGCACAAAAGTTTTTGGGGTCCATTTTCTCCTCTTACCCTTGTGAAAATAAAAAAATTGGGGCTAAAACATCATTTTTGTGGAAAAAGTTAGATTTTTTTATTTTCACGGCTCTATGTTATAAACTTCTGTAAAGGACTTGGGGGTTCAAGGTGCTCACCACACATCTAGATAAGTTCCCTGAGGGGTCTAGTTTCCAAAATGGGGTCACTTGTGGGGGGTTTCCACTGTTTAGGCACATCAGGGGCACATCCGCTAATTATTCAAGCAAATTTTACAATCAAAAAGTCAAATGGCGCTCCTTCCCTTCCGAACCCTGCCGTGCGCCCAAACAGTGGTTTTCCCCCACATATGGGGTATCTGCTAACTCAGGAGAAATTGCACAACAAACTGCATAGTGCAATTTCTTCTGTTACCCTTATGAAAATGCAAAAGTGGGGGCTGAAAAACATTTTTATGGGAAAAATGTGAAAATGTTATTTTTACGGCTCAATGTTATAAACTTCTGTGAAGCACCTGGGGGTTCAAGGTGCTCACCACACATCTAGATAAGTTCCCTGAGGGGTCTAGTTTCCAAAATGGTGTCACTTGTGGGGGGTTTCCACTGTTTAGGCACATCAGGGGCTCCCCAAATGCAACATGGCGTCCGCAAATTATTCAAGCAAATTTTACATTCAAAAAGTCAAATGGCCCTCCTTCCCTTCCGAACCCTGCCGTGCGCCCAAACAGTGGTCCCCCCCCCCATATGGGGTATCTGCTTACTCAGGAGAAATTGCACAACAAACTGCATGGTGCAATTTCTCCTGTTACCCTTATGAAAATGCAAAAGTGGGGGCTGAAAAACATTTTTATGGGAAAAATGTGAAAATTTTATTTTTACGGCTCAATGTTATAAACTTCTGTGAAGCACCTGGGAGTTCAAGGTGCTCACCACACATCTACATAAGTTCCCTGAGGGGTCTAGTTTCCAAAATGGTGTCACTTGTGTGGGGTTTCCACTGTTTAGGCACATCAGGGGCTCCCCAAATGCAACATGGCGTCCGCTAATTATTCAAGCAAATTTTACATTCAAAAAGTCAAATGGCGCTCCTTCCCTTCCGAACCCTGCCGAGCGCCCAAACAGTGGTTTTTCCCCACATATGGGGTATCTGCATGCCCAGGGGAAATTGCAGAACACATTTTGGGGTCCATTTTTTCCTGTTACCCCTGCGAAAATAAAAAAAACTTGGGTCTAAAGTAACATTTTTGTGAAAAAAGTTAAATGTTAATTTTTTTCTTCCACATTCCAAAAATTCCTGTGAAGCACCTGAAGGGTTAATAAAGTTCTTGAATGTGGTTTTGAGCACCTTGAGGGGTGCAGTTTTCAGAATGGTGTCACTTTTGGGTATTTTCTGTCATAAAGACCCCTCAAAGTGACTTCAAATATGATGTGGTCCCTAAAAAATGGTTTTGTAAATTTTGTTGGAAAAATGAGAAATCGCTGGTCAACTTTTAACCCTTATAGCTCCCCAATAAAAAAAAATTTTGGTTCCAAAATTGTGCTGATGTAAAGTAGACATGTGGGAAATGTTATTTATGAACTATTTTGTGTGACATATCTCTCTGATTTAAGGGCATAAAAATTCAAATTTTGAAAATTGCTAAATTTTCAAAATTTTCGCCCAATCTCCGTTTTTTTCACAAATAAACGCAAGTGATATTGAAGAAATTTTACCACTATCATGAAGTACAATATGTCATGAAAAAACTGTCTCAGAATCAGGGGGATCCGTTGAAGCGTTCCAGAGTAATTACCTCATAAAGTGACAGTGGTCAGAATTGTAAAAATTGGCCTGGTCATTAACGTGCAAACCACCTTGGGTTGTAAAGGGGTTAAATAGATCACTCTGTTTGTAACGACTCTATATAATATATGAGTTTCACTTTTTGTATTGAAGAGCTGAAATAAATTAACTTTTTGATGATATTCTAATTTTGCGAGAAGCACCTGTATCTATGACATACCCTTCTTCATGCACGGTACATTTGTCCTGGTTTCTACACTGAACTTTTGCATTAAACATTAAGATTTTTATCTAATTCCCAGAAAGAAAACGAGATTCGAATGGAAAACCCGACAGAACTATGAGGCTGGGGAGCAACTTTGTTCTCCGTTTGGGATTTTGTCTTTTTAGTCAGGCAGAAACATGCTCCATGTAAAGCAATGTATAAAAGTGAACTTAGTGTTACTGTGTTTGCCACTGACACCCCAGCCTCTGTTGTTAACCCCTTAACAACATGATGTGCAGGGTACGTCATATGTTATCTCCCTGCCTCAGTGGCCTTGGAGCTCGCATCTTTGCCATCATCTGCCTCTAACAGCCGCGGGTGGAGCTGACAGAAACTCGTGATGCCGATACATCAGGTCCCATTTGTGTGACCTGGATCTACTATACAATTATGGGATATCTTGTGGATTTGCCATTAATCCATGAGATGGAACTTTTCCTCTAAACTACACTTTAGGAGAATGTCCCTTTATTCTTATGCCATGGCCAATTGTTCACAGACCCTGGAGGAGGCACAACACAGTGTTTCTAATTTGCCTGTAATGTTTCTTTGATTTATTTATTCTTTAAGTTAAATTGGTTATTTATTGTTTAATAAACATTGAGGCAAATTTATCAAAACTGTCTTAAGAAAAAAATTGTCTTTAATGCCCATAACAGCCTATCAAAGCACAGCTTTCATTTTACTACAGCTGTCTGCAAAAAAAAAAAAGAAAGCCAAGCTCTGATTGGTTGATGTGGGCAACAAAGACAGTTCATCTTTTAGACACTTGATAAATTGGGTAAATTGTGTTTTATATTATGGAAAGATATTAGCACATTGTACTGTATAATTGGTGATCTTGTAATATTTCTGTATTGCTAGTACAGCAGCATGGTGGGCCCCAAGAATGATTCTCTCTGGTGGGCCCAATGTATTCCAGTCCGACGCTGCCTACGCTGTTCCGGTCTCTTCGTAGTGTCTTCAGATCCATTGCACATCTCGGTACAGGGGGCACGTTGTAATAACATCATCGTGCCCGTTGCACTGAGACATCAGACGCAGAGGGGGAAAGATGGGAGAGGGAGACCCACCCCTGTATCTCGGACCAAATATAATCACCCTGAGGGCCAGAGTTTGACATATGTGAATTTGACCCAAAGAAATAATGTACATAAGTATGATTAGAATTAGAAAACTTGTACATAAAAAGATAAATAATACAAATCCATGCATAAATATGAACTCAAATTTATACATACGATAGAGGATTTAGATATGTATACAATAATAGAGTGCATAAAGAGAATTTTGTTATTTCTTCCAATTCTCAGAGGTTTTATCCAATGTATTAAGCATCAAACAAACATGAAAATGGAAAAATTGCTGAAATATCAATTTATATGAATAATAAAGCTATCAGTAAAACAGTACAACGAGATAACACAAAAATAAAAAATGGTTGCTCTGGAAGGAGGCTGTCCCTGTCTCATTCTGCCAGTATTACTAGCAGGCTTTAATGGCAGGTAAGTACTGCTCTGAGGATGGTAATTTCTAAATACTTTGTACATACCACGGGCCCGATTCATCATGCCGGTCTTGATACTGATTCATGAAGAGGTACATGTCTCGTTATGAATGTGGAGCATATAATGAGTGGCGTATGCCTCCATGCACTATGCCAGAAATTTCACTCCAGTAAGTTACTGGAGTGAGATTTTTGCTGTAGGGAACACCACAGCTCATCATGAATCAGACAATCTTTGGTGTCACGTAACCAGCAATGTCCCATCCCACCAAAGCTCCATCCATTTCAGCGGAGTTGGGAGAAACTGGCTTGAAGACGCCAAAAGTAAGAGTTGCGCCTAAATCTTGCGAGTTTTCAAAACTTTTACGCCAGAATTCTGGCACGAAAGCTTTGATAAATTGGCACCCATGTGTTTTTATCATAATAAAGTCCACTGGACATATTGAGCATAAAAATAAGAGCTTGTGCACTATGGCATCCTATTGTTTTGTACTGTGAGCTGTAGTATGGCACTGTGGCATTCTCCACTAAAGCCTATGTCCATAATATCGCATCAAAATCATTCCCTATTAATATTAACTGCATACAACTATACAGAATGGGCCCATAGACTTCTATAGGGGTCATATTATGGCTCTATACAACTTGGAACTTGTACAGAGCCTTAATACAGCTGTGTGTATGAATTCTAAAATCTGAAAGAAGAAGGAAGAAGAAGAAGAAAGAAAAAAGAAGGAAAAAAGATTATTTTTTTTTATCAGAAAACCATTGAACCTTACAAAGCTGTAATGTTCTGTCTGAACTAAGTTACAAATAACTCTTAAAACTTCTGTTACCCCCAAAGTAAATGATATGGATTTAATCAATGTTTGTTCCATGAAACTCATAAAACATTGACAGATGTGAATGGGATTACGTAATAATAAACAGTAAGAGACATTAGCTAATCCAGCCAGTTATTACTATTATACCAAATTGTTCAAAGACTATCTCTTTCCCCGGGTGTCCTGTCAGGGCTTCTATTTGCCTGGGAAATATTTTGAGACAAAATGTCTACATTGTAGAGTTAAAGAGAAAGTTTTATATATTTTTTATTTAGACAGCTGTTTCCTAAAACATTAAAATGGCTCGTTTCAGCATTTAGCATTTGTTATGTGGGATTTGACAAGCAAAACCAATGGCTGATAGCCAAACATCACAACAGTTATGTAACTGCTGGGCTTATGGGATCTGCAGACAGACAGGGTCTGCCATATGAAATGCAGTGATGGGCATGCAAAATGGAGATGTCAATCATGTAGCCACCACCACTAGGAAATAGAATAAAAAAGTGCTTTATAGTTTTAAAAAAAAGTTCTATAGCCTACAAAAATTAATGTACTACAGAAAAACAAACCATACTTACAATTATTTCCTCCATCCAGCTATAGGAAATGTAAGAGTGAAAGTGTGGTCATGAGGCCAGCCATCAATCATTTCTGGGCACTATAAAGCCAAGGTATATAGGCCCCAGCCCCCACATTACATGCATATTGTACACACCACTCACATAATAGTACACACTGTGCACATATCAGAAGCACACCGCACACATTAGACACATACAGCACACACCGCACACATTAGACACATACAGCACACACTGTTCACATCTCAGCTACATATGGCACACACCACTCACATAGTGATTTTCCTTTTTGCAATTTTTAAAATGTAAAATATGAATATATATATATATATATATATATATATATATAGTACAGACCAAAAGTTTGGACACACCTTTTCATTTAAAGATTTTTCTGTATTTTCTTGACTATGGAAATTGTACATTCACACTGAAGGCATCAAAACTATGAATTAACACATGTGGAATTATATACTTAACAAAAAAGTGTGAAAAACTGAAAATATGTCTTATATTCTAGGTTCTTCAAAGTAGCCACCTTTTGCTTTGATGACTGCTTTGTAAACTCTTGGCATTCTCTTGATGAGCTTCAAGAGGTAATCACCGGAAATGGTCTTCCAACAATCTTGAAGGAGTTCCCAGAGATGCTTAGCACTTGTTGGCCCTTTTGCCTTCACTCTGCGGTCCAGCTCACCCCAAACCATCTTGATTGGGTTCAGATCTGATGACTGTGGAGGCCAGGTCATCTAGCGTAGCACCCCATCACTCTCCCTCTTGGTGAAATAGCCCTTACACAGCCTGGAGGTGTGTTTGGGGTCATTGTCCTGTTGAAAAATAAATGATGGTCCAACTAAACGTAAACCGGATGGAATAACATGCCGCTGCAAGATGCTGTGGTAGCCATGCTGGTTCAGTATGCCTTCAATTTTGAATAAATCCCCAATAGTGTCACCAGCAAAGCACCCCCACACCATCACACCTCCTCCTCCATGCTTCATGGTGGGAACCAGGCATGTAGAGTCCATCCGTTCACCTTTTCTGCGTCACACAAAGACACGGTGGTTGGAACCAAAGATCTGAAATTTGGACTCATCAGACCAAAGCACATATTTCCACTGGTCTAATGTCCATTCCTTGTGTTCTTTAGCCCAAACAAGTCTTTTCTGCTTGTTGCCTGTCCTTAGCAGTGGTTTCCTAGCAGCTATTTTACCATGAAGGCCTGCTGCACAAAGTCTCCTCTTAACAGTTGTTGAAGAAATGTGTCTGCTGCTAGAACTCTGTGTGGCATTGACCTGGTCTCTAATCTGAGCTGCTGTTAACCTGCGATTTCTGAGGCTGGTGACTCGGATAAACTTATCCTCAGAAGCAGAGGTGACTCTTGGTCTTGCTTTCCTGGGGTGGGCCTCATGTGAGCTAGTTTCTTTGTAGCGCTTGATGGTTTTTGCAACTGCACTTGGGGACACTTTCAAAGTTTTCCCAATTTTTCGGACTGACTGACCTTCATTTCTTGAAGTAATGATGGGCACTCATTTTTTTTTACTTAGCGGTTTTTTTCTTGCCATAATACAAATTCTAACAGTCTATTCAGTAGGACTATCAGCTGTGTATCCACCAGACTTCTGCACAACACAAGTGATGGTCCCAACCCCATTTATAAGGCAAGAAATCCCACTTATTAAACCTGACAGGGCACACCTGTGAAGTGAAAACCATTTCCGGTGACTACCTCTTGAAGCTCATCAAGAGAATGCCAAGAGTGTGCAAAGCAGTCATCAAAGAAAAAGGTGGCTACTTTGAAGTACCTAGAATATAAGACATATTTTCAGTTGTTTCACACTTTTTTGTTAAGTATATAATTCCACGTGTGTTAATTCATAGTTTTGATGCCTTCAGTGTGAATGTACAATTTTCATAGTCATGAAAATACAGAAAAATCTTTAAATGAGAAGTTGTGTCCAAACTTTTGGTCTGTACTATATATTAGCTCTATACAGTGCACACTGCTTACATACAGCACACATTACTGACGAGCACTATAGAGCATTATTTGACGTATAGCGTACAGACAAATCTCACATATTAGATGCCTGCAGGACACATTGCTCATAAATTAGACACATAGAGCACAGACTCATGTACTCAATAATGTACACACACCGCTCACATATTATACACATACAACACTGTTCACATATACTGTACATACATGTCATATTTTTTAGACTAGCTGAACACATCAAACATCACATTGCAATACTTACCTGAATAAATCTTCACTTCTAGAGCAGCAGGTCCACTTCGTGCCTAAGCGCTTACTGGTGAAACCCAGCTCTCATTGTGCTGCTATTCTAATGCCAAACTGGACCCCTTTCATTACATTTTTGTGCGGAACCGTGAAAGCAGTATGGTCAGTACTTCCCTCATGGCAACTTTGGTGGTCATTAATTTGAGTATCCAATATTTGATTTAATAACTACCTTTCCCAAAGATAAAATCATCATAGCAGTTCAGTGAGTGAATTATTCAGAATTAATTCTTACATACCTTTCACGGGCTCAGTTTCCTTCTCCTGGGTTAGGACTATTCTGCATTTAGTTCTGCATCCATTTAGTCACACACCTGGGATTCAGACTCTAGTCCTAAATTAAATATGCTCCACCATCTGTGCTTTTTGTGTTTGCATTTGTGCTTGCATTTATCACCTTTTTTTTTATTTTCCACTTTGCGGATGTACGACGCCCTCCCTGAGCTCTTGTGGGTAACTCGGAGCCGGGTCAGTGTAGGTGTCACGGGGATGCAGTCGTGGCCTCGACCCGTTCCGAGCCAAGAGCTGTCACATAAAAATATTGGGCTTTCAAGGATGAGTGGTATTTCGACTACGCCACCTGCGGTTCCTGGTGACGGCCACCAGCGCCGCGTCAGTCCTCTGAGCCCGGTGTTCTAGCAGCTCAGTTAGTACTACTCCCCACAGGCGGAGTAGGCCTCAGGGCAGCGGGTAGGAGGACTATGTGGAAGTATGGTGGGTGCAGTGCCGCGCAGGAATAAATAAGCTGAGGCAGTGTATGAAGTCATCCGGGTCTTTACTCACTTTAGATGAACTTTCAGCCGCAAAGCTTCTCTCTGCTACACATGGCGTACTGCGGCCACCGGGAAGGGGGTTCAGCACTTCCCAGGTAGATCAGGAGCACCTGTCGAGACCCCGCTGGTGTGTGTTCCTCTCCTTGGTAAGTTCTCCCACTGAGTCTTCTCCTGACTGTGTGTGGTACGAACGTGGTGTAAGGCCGGGTCCCACTGGATAAACGCAGTGTGAGAGATACAGGTGGCGACTCCGCTCTGTCTGTATCTCCCTGGGATCCACTAAGCCTCCTGGCTTTTCTGACTGAGACGTGAAGTAACAAAGTCAGATGTCGGGGGCCGGTTACCCCTTTTGCAGCAGGAATCCCTCTGGCTAGGCCAGAGTAAAGAATACAGGTGGCGACTCCACTCCGTCCGTATCCCCCTGGGATACTTTTGCCTGTGGAGCCTATCTCCTCTGCTCCCCTCCAGGGCCTTCTTAGGACAGGACCTTGACCGGGTAGAGACAGTGGTTAACTCTGACCCGCTCCTCGACTCAAGGCCAGAGTACGAGGACCGCGAATCTTCAGCCAGCTACAGCCTCTTGCTGGACCTTGACAGAAGACCCTCAATCAAAGACCTTAAACCTAAGATGGCCGTAGATTAAATATGAATCAATAAGTGTTTCCTAAAAGTGTGTCCTCCACACTCACCCACTACATGGTTCCCCCTATCTTTGGTTCCCCCCATCTCCTCTCTCCCGGGCCGGGGCAGCACCCTGGTGCATTTAGGCCCCCTTCAGGACAGGAGTGGTGTAGTGTTGAGTGGTGAAGTGGGGTCCTGTGAGATGCTCCATCCTTACCTGGAAGAGGAGATACCACACCTCAATCTGAGGTGCAGTACCCCTGTGGCGACTGAACCCTCAGGGGTGCCACAGATGGAGTCTAGCAATTCCAGATATTTTAGCCTGATTCATCAATTGCAACTTTTAAAAAAGTCGCGAAATTTGGCACAACTCGACTCCACTCCATACTGGGTGTTTTCTTGAAGACAGACAGTATGTTGGAGCAATCTTTGCGACTTTTGTCTCCAAAAATCGCAAGAACAGTTCCAGATAAGAATAAAGACCATTTTTGACTTTGCGGCAAATTTCATGAAACTTCATGAAGTTAGTGCCGAAAATGACACTATACACAAGACCAAAAAGGAAAATAATGTAAAATAAAAATCCAGCAAATTATGAATTGGAGCCATAGTGTATAATTTAGAGTAACCACTTATTATATTAGTTATGCTGAACTATTTAAATTGTTATTGCTTGATTGATTTATTGCAAACAGCAGAAAGTTAAAATTAACTTACAATGGAGGTTGAATAATTTTGATTGCACTTGTAAATTCCCACAGACATGCTCCAAAAGCTTTAATGGAGAAAGCCTTCCAGCCAGAGTGGAGGCTGATCTTATACTATAGGTATATAAGATCAGATGTCCTTTATAGTCTATGGGGCTATTCATATGTCCGTGTTTTTCATGGACTAAGTGGTCTGCAAAAAATTCTGAAGACATGTCCATTTTTGATCCTTTGACCAAAATCACATACAAGGGTCCATGAAAATGATGGACATTGCACAGATTGCATCCATGTGCCATCCATGTACTGTCCGTGAGTAACACTGTAATGGATAGGAGAAGCTTTTTTTTGATTTTTCGCGAACATCAGAATAAGAGCTTAATCTACCAACAATTTGTCTCCTGTTGGAGCAAACAAAGAGTTCAATCAATATGATTCTTATGAACCAATGAGCTATAGATAACCATTGATGGACCAGTTGGGTGATTCCTTGGCTGGGACACAAATCTTCTTATAAGATACTGGTGTAGGTCATTATTATTAGTTGAAACATTTTTGAGTTATAGATTGAATGAAATTGCACTTTCACTGTAAGAATTTGTAGTAGAGGAAAACTGCTTCATCCAAGAGGAGTTCAGTAATTTTATACAATAAGGAGAAATTATTACAAACAAATTAGTAATTGAAAGAACAATTTTTGAAAAGCACAATGAAATATATAGTGGCAATTTTAAGTTAAATCTGGTCAATATAAAAAGAAAGGACTAAAGGACCAAGGGCAACTCATTACGGGTAGATGAAAATTGATTCCGGCAGCTAAACAGGAAAGAGTTTTTTACAGTTAGAGCAGTCAGACTGCGTAATGGCCGACACTACACTGTGTTCCAAATTATTATGCAAACAATATTTTCTCAGATTTTCCCAAATTACCTATATGAATTGCAGTCATTGTAATTTTCCAGTCAAATAACTATTAGAGTACATTTGAAAGGTTTTTGTACAAACTGCCTATGATAACAGTATATTTTTAAAAAAATTAAAAACTCAAACTGCACTCAAAATGCATGTTCCAAATTATTATGCACAGCAGAGTTTTCAACCTTTTCATTTTAATAAAGAACAAAAAAATGGTCATTATTGAAATTATAAGCATTAGCAGGTTATTACAAACTGAAATCAAACAGTTTTCAACTCAAAACTTTATTCTAGGTGATGTTACATTTGCACATAGGACTGCTTGTTCGAAAGGAGCTTCTGAACTCTCTCGTCCATTGAATTTGTCAGGTTTTGGATGGTTTCTGCTTCCAATTGTTTTGCATGAGGACAGAATACCTTCCCAGAGCTGTTGCTTAGATGTGAACTGCCTCCCACCATCATAGACACTCCTTTTGATGAAGCTCCAGAGGTTCTCAATGGGGTTGAGGTCAGGGGAGCATGGGTGCCACACCATAAGTTTGTCCCCTTTTATGCCCACAGCAGCCAGAGATGCAAATGTGTTATGTGCAGCATGAGACGGGGCATTATCATGCATGAAATGATCTCGATGGTCCAGATGGATGGAGTGGAGGATGGCTGGTTGATGGACACCCCATGCAAACACGGCTACGGCGCTAACAAGGAGGAGGTGGAGTAATGTTTTGGTCTGGAATCATGGGGAGAGAGATTGTCGGCCCTTTTAGGATCCCTGAAGGGGTAAAGATGAACTCCATAATGTATGTTGAGTTTCTCAAACAGCACTTCCTTCCGTGGTTCTAGAAGAAGAACCGTGCATTCCGCAGCAAGATCATTTTCATGCATGATAATGCCCCGTCTCATGCTGCACATAACACATCTGCATCTCTGGCTGCTGTGGGCATAAAAGGGGACAAACTTATGGTGTGGCACCCATGCTCCCCTGACCTCAACCCCATTGAGAACCTCTGGAGCATCATCAAAAGGAGTGTCTATGATGGCGGGAGGCAGTTCACATCTAAGCAACAGCTCTGGGAGGGTATTCTGTCCTCATGCACAACAATTGGAAGCAGAAACCATCCAAAACCTGACAAATTCAATGGACGAGAGAGTTCAGAAGCTCCTTTCGAACAAGCGGTCCTATGTGCAAATGTAACATCACCTAGAATAAAGTTTTGAGTTGAAAACTGTTTGATTTCAGTTTGTAATAACCTGCTAATGCTTATAATTTCAAAAATGACCATTTTTTTTTCTTTATTAAAATGAAAAGGTTGAAAACTCTGCTGTGCATAATAATTTGGAACATGCATTTTGAGTGCAGTTTGAGTTTTTAATTTTTTTAAAAATATACTGTTATCATAGGCAGTTTGTACAAAAACCTTTCAATTGCACTCTAATAGTTATTTGACTGGAAAATTACAATGACTGCAATTCATATAGGTAATTTGGGGAAATCTGAGAAAATATTGTTTGCATAATAATTTGGAACACAGTGTATATCAGCTTTTAAAAAAGGTCTGGATGATTTTCTCAGTACACATAATATTGTGGGTTATAGATGATTTAGTGACAAAAATGTATAATTGGTGGAGGACTGTTGAACCTGATGGACCTAGGTCTTTATTCAACCTATGTAACTATGATTCTTTGGATAAGAAGCCCATAAATGTTATCCGTTATTTTTCTATGACATACTGGTTTATTGTTGGTAAGCTTTTCTTTTTAAATATTTAATGTTAATAAAAAATAGTTTTATATTTGCAAATCATGAGAACCAGGGAGACACATTACACAGAATATGAGGTGAATGAATTGCGGGTGCAGTAATAGGATCTTTCAATCCCATTGTGTCACCCTTTGTTCCCACCAGCGAGGCATAGACTGTCCTTTATAGCACCAAACAAAAAAATTGACAGCACTCACCAGGAGTAAGAAAATATGGGAAAAAAATTCCTTTATTGTTCCATGCACATAACAAAGCAATATTTCGACCGTTCAGATCTTTCTCAAGCTTATACCTATCTTCTATCACCACTGAGTGCTGGCCATCAATTTTTTGCCGGGACCATATGAATCAGTGAATTCTGGTCTTTTTGTGGACTATTACTATTTTGTGGACTATTACTATTATTACTCCCTTACAATTGAGAGTGTGCTGTGGATATATTTTCTTTTTTACTTGTCATTGTAACGGGTCTGGGAGGCGGAACCTCTGAGCAACTATACAAGGGGGCGGTTCTTGTAAGGAAGCGGGTGGCTCCCAGGGAAGACGGGCAGGTAGTCACGGCAAGTGACAGGGACAGTCTCTGAGTAGATGGACGGGTACTCACGGCAAGTGACAGGGACAGTCTCTGGGTAGAAGGACAGCAGGCAGGTGGCTGGTGAGCGCTCCCAGGTGAGCGGGCAAGAGTCTCTGGACAGGCAGGTGGTCACGGCAAGTGATGGCAGAGCCTCCAGGTAGGCTAGCAGGCAGGTAGCAGGTGAGCGCTCCCAGGTGAGCAGGCAAGAGTCTCTGGACAGGCAGGTGGTCACGGCAAGTGACGGCAGAGCCTCCAGGTAGGCTAGCAGGCAGGTAGCAGGTGAGCGCTCCCAGGTGAGCAGGCAAGAGTCTCTGGACAGGCAGGTGGTCACGGCAAGTGACGGCAGAGCCTCCAGGTAGGCTAGCAGACAGGTAGCAGATGAGTGCTCCCAGGTGAGCAGGCAAGAGTCTCTGGACAGGCAGGTGGTCACGGCAAGTGACGGCGGAGCCTCCAGGAAGGCTAGCAGGCAGGTAGCAGATGAGCGCTCCCAGGTGAGCGGGCAGGCTGGTCCATAGACAGACTGACAGGTGTCGGAAGGCAGACCGTCGGACCGCAGGCTTGCAAGCAGGTAAACGGATATCAGGCAGGTATCAAGCAGGAATCTGGCAGGTGACTGGCTGGTAACAGGCAGGAATCTGGCAGGTGACTGGCAGGTAACTGGTAACGGGACCTGAGGGCTGAAGCAGAGTGAAGGCTTTGCAACAACATTGCTCGGGCACCTCCATTTTGGAGGAGGTGCATTAAATATGGGAGGTCCTCCGGCAATTGGCCGGGGACTCCTTAGAACGGCGCACGCGGTCCCTTTAAGAGAGGGGGAGCGCGCGCGCGCCCTAAGCACACTGCCGGGGAAGGAGCGCGTGCCGGAAGCAGCGGGGAGAGAAGCGCTGGAGGACGCCGCGCCAGGAGCGGGGAGGTGAGAGGGACGGCGTCTCTGCCTAGTACGGGACAGAGACGCCGATGCTACAGTACCCCCCCTTTAGGCCCCCTCTTTTTTTGGCCAGAAAGAAATTTTTCAAGGAGAAGCGGGGCGTTGATGTTCTCCCTGGGTTCCCAAGTTCTCTCCTCAGGACCAAACCCCCTCCAATCTACCAGAAAAAAGGTCTTTCCTCTTACCCTCTTGGAGGCCAGAATGCTCTCTACCTCAAAGACGTCATCAGCGGAAACCGGAGCAGGAGGGGCACCTGGATTATTGGAAAAAGAGTTAAAGACAACGGGTTTGAGGAGAGATACGTGGAAGGAGTTGGGAATCCGTAGGGTGGCCGGGAGTTTTAATTTGTAGGCCACAGGGTTAATTTGCCTGAGGACTTCGAAGGGACCGATGAATCGAGGGCCCAACTTGAAGGAGGGTACTTTGAGCCGCACATGTTTGGACGAGAGCCAAACCTTGTCTCCCGGACGGAATTGAGGCGGATCCAGACGTCTCTTATCAGCATATCTCTTCATCCGCTCAGAGGACAGAAGAAGAGCGGACCTGGTACTCTCCCAAATAGTAGAAAATTCGCTGACAAGAGACTCCGCAGCAGGGTTGTCCACAGAAACGGAGACAGGAAGCGGAATCCGGAGGTGCTGGCCATAGACAATAAAGAACGGGGACTTGGAAGAGGATTCGCTCTCGTGGTTATTATAAGAGAACTCGGCCCAAGGAAGGAGGTCCACCCAATCAGAATGGTGGGCATTAACAAAGTGCCGGAGATAGCTGGTAAGGATCTGATTGATCCGCTCCACTTGACCATTGGACTGAGGGTGGTAAGCGGAGAAGTCCAGGGTGACGTCCAGCAGTTTACATGCGGCTCTCCAGAAGCGTGAGGTAAACTGAACCCCTCGATCCGACACGATGTGGAGGGGTAGGCCATGGAGACGGAAGATATGGCGAATAAAGTCCTTAGCCAGCTCAGGTGCAGACGGAAGACCAGGCAGGGGAATGAAGTGGGCCATTTTAGAGAAGCGGTCCGCGACCACCCAAATGACAGTACACCCGGCAGAGACAGGAAGATCGGTAATGAAGTCCATAGCGATGTGTTGCCACGGGGTAACAGGTATGGGAAGCGGCAGGAGATGACCAGCTGGTAAGTGTCTGGGAATTTTGTTGCAGCCACAAGATGAACAGGCAGAGACGAAGTCTACCACATCCTTACGCAGGGTAGACCACCAGTAATGCCGGGAAATGAGTAGGAAGGTCTTCTTTTGGCCGGCATGGCCAGCTAGTTTAGAAGAATGACCCCAGCGAAGAATCCTCTCACGGTCTGGAGGCGCCACGAACGTCTTGCCGGGTGGAAGACGAGTCAAATCCAAGGGGGCCACATTCATCACCTTGGAGGGGTCGATAATGTGCATAGGCTCCTCCTCTTGGTCGGAGGACAGGAAGGATCGGGACAAGGCATCAGCTTTGACATTTTTGTCCGCCGGGCGGAAATGAAGGATGAAATTGAAGCGGGCAAAGAACAAAGACCACCGGGCTTGACGTGGATTAAGTCTCTGGGCATTTTGGAGATATGCCAGGTTCTTGTGATCCGTATAGATGATCACCGGGTATAGAGCCCCTTCAAGCAGGTAACGCCACTCCTCCAGCGCCAATTTAACGGCAAGCAGTTCTCGGTCTCCTATGGAGTAATTGCGCTCAGAGGAGGAGAAGATTTTAGAGAAAAAGCCGCAGGTTACCATTCTCCCGGAGGAAGACTTCTGGGTGAGCACCGCTCCGGCTCCAGAGGAGGAGGCATCAACCTCCAGGTAGAACTGTTTGTTGCAGTCCGGACGGTGCAGCACAGGGGCAGAGGAGAAGGCTTGTTTCAGGGAAAGGAAGGCCTCCTCAGCTTCGGATGACCATACCTTGGGATTTGCTCCCTTACGGGTGAGCGCAGATATGGGCGCAGTCCGTGACGAGAAGTGAGGAATGAAGAGACTATAGTAATTAGCGAAGCCCAGGAATCGCTGTATCGCCTTCAAGCCCTCCGGACGGGGCCACTTTAGGACAGCAGAGAGCTTCTCGGGATCCATTCGCAAGCCTGTCTGGGAGATAACATAGCCCAGGAAAGGAAGAGAGGTCTGCTCAAAAAGGCACTTCTCGTATTTAGCATAGAGGTGGTTCTTCCTGAGCCTAAGCAGGACCTGACGAACATCCCTCCGGTGTGTGGGAAGATCCGGAGAGAAGACCAAGATGTCGTCCAGGTATACCACCACGCAGGAGTAAAGAAGGTCACGGAAGATGTCGTTGACCAGTTCTTGGAAGACGGCGGGAGCATTGCAGAGACCGAAGGGCATCACACGGTACTCATAGTGTCCGTCCCGGGTATTAAATGCTGTTTTCCACTCGTCTCCCTGATGGATACGGACCAGGTTATACGCTCCACGTAGATCCAGCTTAGAGAAGATCCTGGCACCTTTAAGAAGATCAAATAACTCAGAGATGAGCGGAAGGGGGTATTTATTTTTAACCGTGATCTGATTGAGTCCTCTATAGTCAATACAGGGGCGTAGCGAGCAGTCTTTCTTTTTGACAAATAAGAATCCGGCTCCAGCCGGGGAGGTAGATTTCCGGATAAATCCCCTAGCCAGATTCTCTTCAATGTATTCAGACATGGCCCGGGTCTCGGCTGCAGACAACGGGTAGATACGCCCACGGGGAGGAGTGGTGCCAGGTACCAGGTCGATCGGGCAGTCATATGGCCTATGGGGTGGCAACGTCTTACCGAAGACGTCCGCATAGGGCCAGTAAGGAGCCGGGAGACCTGGTAAATTAGCTGGAGTAGGCGGAGGGCGAGCTGGGCGGACAGGAACCAGGCAGGTCCTATGGCAGTCTGGACCCCATCGGAGTACTTCACCGGATCGCCAGTTCAATACGGGTTCGTGTGTCTGGAGCCAAGGTAGACCTAGCAACAGGGAGTGAGAAAGTCCGGACAACACATGGAATGAGATTTCCTCAGAGTGCAGCATTCCCACCTGCAGGGTTATGGGTTCAGTGACGAGCAAGATGGTCTCCGAGAGAAGTCTTCCATCCACGGAGGCGACTGATAATGGTTCAGCCAGGGACTTGGTGGGAATATGGTATCTCTCTACCAGAGACTGGGAGATGAGGTTTCCAGCAGCTCCAGAATCCAGGTGGGTGAGTTCAAAGTGACGGTTTTCTCCCCAAGCAATAGAGACCGGTAAAGTCAGAGACGGAGAGGGCTTACTTTTGTCTAGGACGACCTCTCTGAGCGGTCCTAGACACTGGCGTTTCCCGGCTTCTCCGGGCAGGAACGGATGAAGTGCTCCATACTGCCACAATAGAAACAGCTTCCCTCGGCTCGGCGAGATTCTTGGCGAGATCTGACCATCTTGGTCTGGTCGATCTGCATAGGTTCAGGCGAGAGCGCCCGCGGAGTGACTGATTGAGAGGCAGGTCTCAGGGAAGTAGGAGCAGAGCAAGAAAAGTCTTTCTCCCAGGTAGTCTCTTTGGCACGTTCTTGGAACCGGATTCCAATCCGGGTAGCTAGTGACACCAGGTCATCCAGAGTGGTAGGAATGTCCCGACCAGCTAAGTCGTCCTTAATCCGACCGGAAAGACCCTCCCAGAAGACGGACACCAGAGCCTCATTTTCCCAGGCAAGCTCAGAAGCGAGGGTGCGGAACCGTACGGCATATTGGCCCACGGTGAGACTCCCTTGGCGGAGACGTAGCAGAGAGGAGGCAGAGGAGGTTTTCCGTCCAGGTTCATCGAAGACTTTCCGGAAAGCAGCGAGGAAAGACGGCAGGTCGGACACCAGGGGATCCTCTCTCCCACATGGGATTTAGCCATGCCAGTGCCTCCCCAGTAAGATGGGACATGATGAAGGCCACCTTGGCCCGGTCGGAGATGAACTGGTATGCCAATAGCTCAAAGTGCAGGGTGCACTAGTTTATGAAACCCCGAGCTAAAGTAGGTTCGCCGGCAAAGCGTGGAGGTGCCAGAAGCCGAGGTCCATAGTCGGGTACCATGAAGGGACTGGATTGCGGTACCGCAGGAATGGGCACGGCTGGACCAGAGGTAGACATAGACAAGTCACACAATGCGCCTAGACGAGAGTTAACGGACCGTAGATAGGACAGTACCACCTCCTGCTGAGTTTTCTGACGTAAGACTTCCTGGTGCAGATCGGAGATCTGGGGGCCACCGGGTTCCATGGCCCGAGCAAACTGTAACGGGTCTGGGAGGCGGAACCTCTGAGCAACTATTCAAGGGGGCGGTTCTTGTAAGGAAGCGGGTGGCTCCCAGGGAAGACGGGCAGGTAGTCACGGCAGGTGACAGGGACAGTCTCTGAGTAGAAGGACGGGTACTCACGGCAAGTGACAGGGACAGTCTCTGGGTAGAAGGACAGCAGGCAGGTGGCTGGTGAGCGCTCCCAGGTGAGCGGGCAAGAGTCTCTGGACAGGCAGGTGGTCACGGCAAGTGACGGCAGAGCCTCCAGGTAGGCTAGCAGGCAGGTAGCAGGTGAGCGCTCCCAGGTGAGCAGGCAAGAGTCTCTGGACAGGCAGGTGGTCACGGCAAGTGACGGCAGAGCCCCCAGGTAGGCTAGCAGGCAGGTAGCAGGTGAGCGCTCCCAGGTGAGCAGGCAAGAGTCTCTGGACAGGCAGGTGGTCACGGCAAGTGACGGAAGAGCCTCCAGGTAGGCTAGCAGACAGGTAGCAGGTGAGCGCTCCCAGGTGAGTAGGCAAGAGTCTCTGGACAGGCAGGTGGTCACGGCAAGTGACGGCGGAGCCTCCAGGTAGGCTAGCAGGCAGGTAGCAGATGAGCGCTCCCAGGTGAGCGGGCAGGCTGGTCCATAGACAGACTGACAGGTGTCGGAAGGCAGACCGTCGGACCGCAGGCTTGCAAGCAGGTAAACGGATATCAGGCAGGTATCAAGCAGGAATCTGGCACGTGACTGGCAGGTAACTGGTAACGGGACCTGAGGGCTGAAGCAGAGTGAAGGCTTTGCAACAACATTGCTCGGGCACCTCCATTTTGGAGGAGGTGCCTTAAATATGGGAGGTCCTCCGGCAATTGGCCAGGGACTCCTTAGGACGGCGCGCGCGGTCCCTTTAAGAGAGGGGGAGCGCGCGCGCCCTAAGCACACTGCCGGGGAAGGAGCGCGTGCCGGAAGCAGCGGGGAGAGAAGCGCTGGAGGACGCCGCGCCAGGAGCGGGGAGGTGAGAGGGACGGCGTCTCTGCCTAGTACGGGGCAGAGACGCCGATGACTAGGCAGAGACGCCGATGCTACAGTCATTTATAGCAGTGTATACACTATAAACTAAGGCTATAAAGTGACATAAAACAATTTACAACAAGATGATGATTACTTGGCACGGATTTATCGATTTAGTAATTTCTGAGCCCCCAAATTGGTGGATACACAGGAAACCTGTAACAGAAAACAGCCGACTATGGGTTTTAAATTCGGCAGCATCTGCAGAAAACCACTGATTCTTTTCTTTATTTCACTTCCAGTGCACCATGGGAGGGTGCACTGATTCTCATTAAAGAGATCCAGCAGATGTATGGAGAATTATGGGCAAAGCACCATGGAGAAATACTATGCAAAATAGCTCTTCTTACTTTGGAAGAAAACTATCTAAGCATGTTTTCTTTCTAAGTCCATTTACATTCATTATATTGTATTACATTGAAAATTTTTGGTGTGTAACTTTCATTAAAATCTAAATCAAATACCCCAATGTGGACACAGTATAAGCCTGAAGAAAATTATAAATATCTGTAAATATATACATACAGTATATAGATATATAGACTTTAATATATATATTACAAACTCAGGAGTGTACTGTTACTGCACATACAATGTCTGCCTAGAGCACATGGTGATAAACTTACTTAAATTACCTCTGACCAAGCTCTAAGTCTAGTTGATCATGATATAGACTTACTAATGACATCTAGCCTGGTGACAGTCCCAACAATCTGAAGAACGGATGTGACTCGTGTTAGTTTGTGCCAAGACCATTGGCCAGCACACTCCCACCCTCGTATATCTTGTGGGTAACAGGTGGTGACATAGAGAAAACATCCATACTCCTTGAAGAGTATGGCGTCTGTTGGCATCAAAACATAGTGTCATATTCATCCTGATCTCTCGTCTACAGTGGGATCAATGCTCTGGAAGGAATGAGGAGCTGTCATGGAACGCTGTGAGATGTGAGATCATGTAACATTGAACGTGGGTTACCGGAGCATTCACATCCAGACCTCAGGCAATTTTCAGTTGAGTTCTTCTCAATTTTATTAAAAACTTTAAAGAAAAAGAATCTCGCCAAGGAGTACTGTGGATAAATGAAACAAAGCATCCATTCCAGCTGGAGAGATGAGTGCTCCAGAATAACCTGTGTCAATGGAAAATGCCCACTAACTTCTTAAGGGCGGCTGGGGGGCAATCTGTAGTTTTTCTGCTTTTTTTTCTTCCCTTTTTCCAAGATCCATAATTTTTTTATTCTTCTGTTGACATTGTATAAGGACTTAAAAATATTAATCAGCAAAATATGGCTGTGCAAACACAGAATAATAATCCCCTACAACTAGAATGCACAACAAACAATAATGAAAATCAAACAAGCTTTATTGAATAAAATAGACAAACAAATAAAGAATAATACAGAATCCGACAGGTGATGTTATACGGGATAAAGTGCCAAAACAAATAAATAGATAGATATACAAAATCATGGGAACATGTATAAAATATTATAAATAGCAAATGATGCTAAAAACTTGAGATAACCCAAGAAAATGTATAAAGATACTTATCTAATATCTGGTGGGTACATGCGAACACAATCACAAGATGTATAAATTAAATGTCGACAGCTCAAAAAGTGGAATTGTGGATAAGAGACTCTTCAAAATTTGCATACATCACATAATTGTAAAAGTAAATAATTAATTATGATATTTCCCATAATAGTAATGGAGTAAAGTGACAGTGCTAGTAATAGTGCAAATATGCAAAAATTAATAAAGAAAAAATAATAATTCAACAATTAAGGTTTGATATCCACAATTAGAGCAAACAATCCCTCATATAATATGGAGGGGGGCAAATGTAAAAAGCAATAAGATAGGCATGCTTACCACCAGTGTGTCGGCACTAAACCCCGCGGGATACGCGGGGTTTAGTGTATCCCGTATAACATCACCTGTCGGATTCTGTATTATTCTTTATTTGTTTGTCTATGTTATTCAATAAAGCTCGTTTGATTTTCATTATTGTTTGTTGTGCATTCTAGTTGTAGGGGATTATTGTATAAGGACTTGCAGGATGAGTTGTAGTTTTGAATAACACCACTTATTTTGACTTTCAATGTATTGGAAAAAATTCAAAGTGTGCTGAAATTGTGAAAACAAATAATATTCCGACATGGATTTTGGGGTTTTGTTTTTACAGTTCATTCTGTAGTAAAAAGTATTATGAGACATGATTCTACGGGTCAGTACAATTACGATAGGGAAGGGGTTGTTATTGGTGCCACCTTCTGTAATCCACCACCAAAGACATTGGACCAGGAGTCCTGGTCACTCCACACTGTAGTATTCCAGCCAGTACCCTGTGAGTTTGGATTGGATGCACGTAGCTAAGGCCTGCCAGGACTCTAATCATCTGCTTTGCATACTTGTGGTCACGTGCCGATTAGCTTCTCATCTGCTTCTCTCAATGCACATTGTCAGGATTCAGCAGTGCTTGCCGAAAATTTTCACTGGAATGGAAAACTCTTTGTGTAGTATGCAATAATTGTGAACAATTTCTGATTATTTGGTATCCTTGAGATCTTTGATTATGGAAAATTATTGTCTTTTAGCAAGTCTGATTGTACTTTTGTAAACTACAGAAACCAGCACAATTCAGCATTTAGCTGTAGTTTATAATAAAGTGTGTAATCAGGATGAGAAACTATGTAATAATGGCCCCAATTCATCAAAGCTTTGATGCCAGAATTGTGGTGTAAAAAGGTTTGGAAAGTCGCATAATTTTGGCACAAAGCGAGGCTGCGCTAAATTTTTTGCGACTCTTTACATTCTCACTCCATTTTCTCCCAGCTCCGATAAAGTGGACGGGAAGGGGGCATGGCGACTGCTGCTTGTCACATTAATGATGAGCGGTGACATTCGTTACACCAGAAATCTTACTCCGACAGGTACTGGAGTAGGATTTGTGGCGAGGACAACCCAGAGCATGCACCTTGTCCGACACTCTTGATTCATGAAGAGGGGTGTGCCTCTCCATGAATCAGGAGCGTCTGACTCCAGCACACTTAATCATCAAGACCTTTGGGAACAATGCCGGTCTTGATGGATTGGGCCTAATGTGAACATGAAGCACTACCATGTACATTTTTGTATATGTAATGTAGTGTGAGTATATTAATATACTCACATACAGCTACTCTCTCCATGGTCCAGCGCCGGTCTGCTTGTCTTCTGAGTGCCGTCACCGCTCTGCAGACTCTCCGAGTCACACTATGATCTGGCTGTCCCGGAAGTGGCTTAAACACTGTAAGTCTATGGAGCGTCAGAACGAGGCGCCATAGGCCTACATTGTAAAAGAGATTTACGGCTCAGTTATAGAACATAGAGTGAGCCGGAGAGTCTGAAGAGCGGTGACGTCACTGAGAAGAGGAGAAGAACAGCGCTGGATCCTGGAGAGAACAGCAGTAGGTGAGTATATTGATAAACACATTCGATTACCTGCACATATACACACATTTAATGGAAAAAAATACATGGAAGTGCTTCTTTAAAACTTGAGGACAACAGGAAATCATGTTAACAATATACAGAATAAAATAATATACTAGTAAAGGAGTGCATGGAGTTATTAGGAAACTCAGGCCAAAGAACAGGTATTACTAGTTTAAAGTCAGTATGAACATAACATTGGGAAACTTATCACAAGTAGTGATATATGAGAAAATAATGGAAAAGCTTGGAAACCCCTTGAAATGACCTGGCTTTCTGTAAGAATAACTCCTACAATGTGACGTTATCTTTCTACATCTAACTCATAATAATAAGCAGAAAATCTTATTTAGCCAACACAAGATCCATTCTGCACTGCCACAAATAATGAACAAAATGCCTACTATGAGAAGGTTAAAGGAAATATTGTCAGCCCTCATATTTACTAACTAATGTAATATCATTATAGTCAGTTACATCAAGAAAACACTTTCTGAAGTGGCTGGTAAGATCTCACCTGTGGAGAGCAGAGGTATTTTGGTTTATCCAGCTATGCAAATGTATCACATTTCTAGAATATGCTGGCATCTTGTTTATGTACTATCTGCTATCAGTCACATCACAAATTGGTGATAGTTTTTTTGAGGGGATTTGTGTGAAATTATGTCCAATTTACCTTTCTTTCTCTGTTTTTTTTGTGTTGTTCCAATACACACAAAGGAAATAAACATTACACAAAAGCTGCCTTTTTCGTGGCAAAACAGTTTCTGTGATTTTTTTTTTTTGCACTTCTTTCAGTGTTTTTTTTTACACATGTTGTTTAACTTTTTTTCTACCTTTTTCCTTAGTCCTACTGTGGGACATGAATATTTTTCATTTTCATCGCTGGTCTCATGCACTGCAGTACTCAGGTACTGCCAAGAAGAAACAAAAGATGTATTCAGTATGCCCCTGATGAAGCATGGGTGAAACGTACGCTGGAGCAGCTAGGACCACATCCCACACCAACCTACTTGGACATGTAAGTTGCTCTATAGCTACCTCTTCTTCAGCTTAGATTTATTATTCTATGGGACAAACCCAGGCAGTGTCTAACATTAAGTACTATACATATGGACCCACTTGGTCTTTGAACTTACAGGGCTATCTTGTTTGTAGCTTATACAGATACTTACAGTGGTGGCCAAAAGTATTGGCACCCCTGCAATTCTGTCAGATAATACTCAGTTTCTTCCTGAAAATGATTGCAATCACAAATTCTTTGGTATTATTATCTTCATTTAATTTGTCTTCAATGAAAAAACACAAAAAGAATTGTCCTAAAGCCAAACTGGATATAATTCCACACCAAACCTAAAAAAGGGGGTGGACAAAAGTATTGGCACTGTTTGAAAAATCATGTGATGCTTCTCTAATTCGTGTAATTAACAGCACCTGTAACTTACCTGTGGCACCTAACAGGTGTTGGCAATAACTAAATCACACTTGCAGCCAGTTAACATGGATTAAAGTTGACTCAACCTCTGTCCTGTGTCCTTGTGTGTACCACATTGAGCATGGAGAAAAGAAAGAAGACCAAAGAACTGTCTGAGGACTTGAGAAACCAAATTGTGAGGAAGCATGAGCAATCTCAAGGCTACAAGTCCATCTCCAAAGACCTGAATGTTCCTGTGTCTTCCGTGCGCAGTGTCATCAAGAAGTTTAAAGCCCATGGCACTGTGGCTAACCTCCCTAGATGTGGACGGAAAAGAAAAATTGACGAGAGAGTTCAACGCAAGATTGTGCGGATGGTGGATAAAGAACCTCGACTAACATCCAAACAAGTTCAAGCTTCCCTGCAGTCCGAGGGTATAACAGTGTCAACCCGTACTATCCGTCGGCGTCTGAATGAAAAGGGACCGTATGGTAGGATACCCAGGAAGACCCCACTTCTTACCCAGAGACATAAAAAAGCCAGGCTGGAGTTTGCCAAAACTTACCTAAGAAAGCCTAAAACATTTTGGAAGAATGTTCTCTGGTCAGATGAGACAAAAGTAGAGCTTTTTCGGAAAAAGCATCAACATAGAGTGTACAGGAAAAAAAAAAGAGGCATTCAAAGAAAAGAACACGGTCCCTACAGTCAAACATGGCGGAGGTTCCCTGATGTTTTGGGGCTGCTTTGCTGCCTCTGGCATTGGACTGCTTGACATTGTGCATGGCATTATGAAGTCTGCAGACTACCAACAAATTTTGCAGCATAATGTAGGGCCCAGTGTGAGAAAGCTGGGTCTCCCTCAGAGGTCATGGGTCTTCCAGCAGGACAATGACCCAAAACACACTTCCAAAAGCACTATAAAATGGTCTGAGAGAAAGCACTGGAGACTTCTAAGATGGCCAGCAATGAGTCCAGACCTGAATCCCATAGAACACCTGTGGAGAGATCTCAAAATGGCAGTTTGGAGAAGGCACCCTTCAAATATCAGGGACCTGGAGCAGTTTGCCAAACAAGAATGGTCTACAATTCCAGCAGTGCATTGTAAGAAACTCATTGATGGTTACTGGAAGCGGTTGTTCGCAGTTATTTTGGCTAAAGGTTGTGCAACCAAGTATTAGGCTGAGGGTGCCAATACTTTTGTCTGGCCCATTTTTGGAGTTTTGTGTGAAATGATCAATGATTTGATTTTTGCTTCATTCTCTTTTGTGTTTTTTCCTTGCAAGCAAATTAAATGAAGATAATAATACCAAAGAATTTGTGATTGCAATCATTTTCAGGAAGAAACTGAGTATTATCTGACAGAATTGCCGGGGTGCCAATACTTTTGGCCACCACTGTATATTTTCCATGGTTAAATATTAATGTCAACTTTAACATGTCAAAGTCCCTCTAATATTTGCATTATGTAACATAATACACATGTATTAAATTATTAGGACCTTTTTGTCTTGTGTTGACTTTTATGTCTTTATACGTGTGACATTCATGTGAAGGTGGCCTGTGGTCCTCCATTGTGTATACTGTAGGATTGTTTTTATATTTTTTGCATACTTAATAAAGATTTATTTTAGAGGCAATAAGTACCTATTGTTTCTTCTTGGTGGTATTCAGAGTTTGGGTGTTGTCTCCAGTGGTAATGTTCTGGATTATTCATGCTCCTTATGTTTGTAGTCAGTAGTCGTGTACTGTAGTGCCTGAGACCTGTCAGTAACTCACTGACTCAGCCTGTTAGACCCTGATTATGATTATAGCCAATACTAATAAAAAAGTCAACTCATCCGGCAAAAAACAAGCCTTCAGACAGCTTTGTCATCAAAAAAATAAGATAGTTAAAGCTTTCAAAATATGTCAGAGCAAAAAAAAGAAGCAATTTTACTGTGTAAATGTAGCAAAATAATAAAAAAGATAAAAATCTAGTATTGTCATAATTGTACTGTACTGACCCAAAGAATAAAACAGTCTTATCACTTTTACTACACTGTGAATGTAAAATAAATACATGACTGAGGAATAGCTGACCTTTGCCCTCTAAATCACCCTAATAACCTCCCCCTTTCCCACTTATTTTCCTTTTTCCTTGTCCTATTTCTATCAATAACGACAGACATTGCGACTTGGATGAAATGGTCACTGCAGCCTTAATTAATATTAAATAACATTAACAATAACATTAGCCACGTTGATACCCCATTAACATATTACCAAAACTGATCTGAATACAGGAAAGGGTCTTTGGAAGCTAAGAAATAAAACCTGTCACCATCAGCTGCACCTCTTTGCCCCGAAACACAAAGTGCCAATTCAGGGGCCCACCTGCGAAATGGTGCCCCAGATCTTTCCCTCTGAAACCTAAGCCCAGTAAGGACCCAGAATATTTCTTACCATTTACCAAAAGAGGGAGATGACGCTTCCAAAACATCCCCCCCTTTACCATACCCCCACTTGGCTTACCAAAGACCCCATCCCACCAGCTGTCATGACATGATGCCCGACTCTGAACAGCCCCACCATACCCCGTTAGTGCCTTCAACCTACCTACTATAGCATAAATCATGGTTAAGAGAGGGAGGGTTGGGATGCTGATCCACGAACGGACTGGTCAAGCACCACCCCAGAGGGTCCTATATACCGTTATATAACGTTCCTACAGTCAATCAGGTATGGCCACGACTAATACCACACTCTTGCTGTGTGCCCCCTGCCCCTATCGAATAACGCTGCCCCTTGCATCTAGCAGAACAGAAAAGCTATTTTAGGATCCTTAAAACCCCAGTCCCAAAATGGCATCAATTGTTTCCGGACCTAGGCATGCATCCCAGTCATGGGGTCCCTCCCTTGAAGCCATGGGGTCATTTTGGACTCTGTCTGGCCTCTGACCTGTCTTTTTAAGTGTGCACAAAAGCATGGTTGACCACAGTTTGTTGTATGCCCAAAAATACATGCACCAGAGCCCAAACACAGTCTAAAGTGTTCCCATCTGCCTCATAGTGAATTATTCCATCAGAGGTTTAGTCTGTCCTATTTTATGCAGATTTAGGCGGAAGCTCCAATGTAAGTGTTCAGTGTAAAGCACAGGATAAATGTGTCACGCAAGGTGTGGGAAAGACTTAGTGCAACTCAGAGGGAATAGGGAAAGGGAGCCCAGACACCAGGGAAAGGGGGGAGTGGAGACATCCTAGTCTGGTCTAGTGTCACCCTGTCTCAACTACCGTCCCTATATTGGCTCTTCACCAATCGCCCCACGCGTGCCTCACCCTAACTTTCCCTGGCGTATGGCTAAGGCTACGGAAGGAAGGAGATGAGCACTTGTCGATCTCCACTAAACTCTGTAGACAACAAGGGTAGACAAACAGCTGAAAATTGCTTAGCTTAGACAACTCGAAACAAATGCGCACACGGCCTCAAGCTCTAGAGAGGACGAAGTACTACTCTTGCAAAAGCCTCACAAGTAGTAATGAATATCGCCAGCACCTCCCTCCCAGGTATTTATACACCCAGGCCAGGGAGCTAATTAGCCAGAGGGAGGTAGCCGCTGGGTCCTAGAGACAGCCAGCCTCTAAGAAGATGTCTGTAATGCCAAACGTAGAGGTCTCCTGCGACCAACTGCAGGGCGACTGTCACCTCTGACTCTCCCGTGACAAAATGTAAACAAAGTCTAAAAAGTGATCCAAAATGTAATGTACCCCAAAATGCTACCAATAAAACTTCAATTTATTCCACAAAAAGAAGCCCCCACTCAGTTCCATTACCTTTTAATTGAAAAAGAATGAGTTTCTATGTTACTGGTAGATCAAAGACTCTGGTAAAGCGATATGGCTTCCTAGGCCCAAAAACAATCTAGTGAAAATTGCGATTCAAAATCCAAATGCCCTTCCCTTTTGAGCACCGCAAATGGCACTGAACACGAGTGGAAATGTTGTTGCAGAAAGAACCCACTCAACAGTTACAAGGTAAGGGGCTCCAGACGCACCAGCTGGGCACAGTGTATGGGCACTACAATAGCTTATGTGTCATTTCCACTCTGCAAAACCAATGTGCACTTATTTCTGGAAAACACCAGTGGCGTGCACACCTCTTTGAATGAAATCTGGCAGTTCACTGGAGGAAATAATCTCATTTTCTCGTTCAGTAAGGTGGCCGGCAGTATTTTATCACTATTTACATGTAGAGTAACCCTATATTTACAAGTAAATAGTGTTTTCTGAGGTGACTGGTTCCGAAGTTCCAAAGAGAATTATAGCATGGTGGACAAATAAAAAAAAAAGTGTTACTCCCCTACCAGTCCTCCACCATTCATCTAGTATCGCTGCACTGGTCCCCTTCTAGCTCTGTAAATCCTGTTTTGCTCTTACGGCCATGTGACCACTGCAGCTAATCACTTGCTACAGTGGTCATATGAAGCCAGAAGACTGTCAGGGGACCCATGATTGGAACCTAGGGAAATGCAGGGAATCAGTAGATGAATACATTTTTTTTCTATTTGCCAATTTATGTAAAAAAAAATGTGGAAAACCCTTTAACATCTTAAAATTACTTAAATGGGTTTTCCCCATGAACAAAAGTTAATTTTAATCAATAGATCTTGGAATATATATAAACTCCACAATTGGATGTGCTTAAATAAAATGTTCCTGTGCTGAGATAATCTTATAAATGTGCCCCTGCTGTGTACTGTGTAATGGCTGTGTCTTACCATGTATGAAACACGGTCTGCTCATACCACATCTCCTGGACAGGGGAGGAAGCAAAAGAGTATACAGACAGGACAGAAGGGGATCGCAAATAATTCTTTCTTTGAGGCAAAACATTGTTTATAAACACGCAGGGAAATGTTTTACCTCACAAAAAGAATTAACTGTGATCCCGTGCTGTCCTGTCTGTATACTCTTTTGCTTCCTTTACATTTATAAGATTATCTCAGCGCAGGAACATTTTATTTAAACACATCCGATTGTGGAAATTATTATTAGTCCAAGATCTATTGATTAAAAACAACTTTTGTTCATGGGAAAAGCCCTTTAAATCCACAATGACAAACAGAACTTGTTACACAGTCATACATTCTGATAAATGTATTACTGCAAAATGAAGTCTTCCAAACAGGTCATACCTAGAAATACATTTGAGAAATGGAAGCTGCAGTCTGATTAGTTGTATGGGTAATGTGAGCCATGGTAACTTTTATAAGTGTTCCCAGTGCATTAAATCGATTTTCCCAGCTGATAAATCGGTGACTTATCCCTAGGATATACCATCGCTTTGTGACTTGCTGGCATCTGACGTCCTGGGAAACTCATCGATCCTGAGAATGATGGGGTCACTGCCCTGATTCAGTGCCAGGAGCGGATATAGACAGAAGAGGGTCCCGGCTCAATAACAATATATGGCCCCTTTGCAGTCCAATAGTTCATCATAATGCACAATTCCACCGGCTTTTTAGGTGGTAGTGACTTCCTTAACTCTTTGGACCCTATGCATCTGCACTGGTTGCACCAATGATATGTCCGCCCCTGATGTGGCCCTATTCACTTCCATGAGGCTATGCTGCACTTTCCTGTATGGTGTAGTTTTGCAGAGAGGGACTTGAATTTGGCCGTGCTGCCGCTGCCTGAATAACCACGAACCATAGTATGTATAACAGTGAGGGGGCCACAATGTTAAACCAGTGCTGTTGTCATTTCATTTTCACGATCTATTTGGTGCCCTACAGCAATTTCATATCCTAGGGATGGGAATAACATTTTAAGCATTAGGAAAAAAATTCTATAATTTTAGATATAAAAATCATTTTGACCTTTTGCTGTTTTAGGTTTGAAGAATCGCAGTAAATTGAGAGTCTGTGTTCAAATCATAACATAATAGAATATAACGGGGCATAAACTAATGGATATTTTATCTATCAACTCTGTATTCTGCCTGCAATAACTTAAAAATAAAGTAACCATTAGCACTTATGCCCGAAAATAGTGAGGCTATTTCAGGAGTAATGGGAACTTGGAAGTGTACCTTCCTCTCTACAAGCTACATTGTAATATTATTATAACAGTGCTTGGAAAGTCATTCTTTTTTATAATCTATAAGGAAAATATACATTCCCATGTTAAGTAACATTTTGGCTGATGGGTTGCCCTTTTTTGGTTTGCAATTACACTCTCATTAATTAAATCACATTCCGAGTTCCAGGAACATGCCGCTAACACTGCTCATGTGTAGATATAACTATACTGGGAATAATAGGAAATGTGATCTGTAATACGACATAACAGAACAATCCCCCCTGCTGCCCTATAGGACTTGCACATGAAAGACGGCATAGCATGTTCGTACACCGAGCATAATCTTTACAAGGGTCTTGGCTTTTTCTTATGACATGTAAAGCAGTTATATAACAGTATTAATTTGGAAAAGCATTTCTCTTGGGTCTCTCATTAAACCGGGGTAAAAGTAAAAGATAATATATCATTTTTTTTTCCTCATTTCTTCAGAATAGAGTTAGTGGTTGCAATATAGGGAATATATGGCAACAATGGGCAGTAAAAAGGCTGTAGTTTTGCTGCCATATTACAAATTGGAATTCCACGATACATTTAATGGCATAAGTATCCCAAATAAATGATTCCACAATTACAATTTTTCTGCTCGTTGCGTTTATACTATTTCCACTTTTGGTGACCATAGTTTCTAAAATATCGCTAAAACTGCTTCTAAGCACCTGCATGAAGTTAGGGTACAGTTCAAGGCATTGCCCATGGACAGTTGTGGCACTACTTATGGAAAATATGCTGCGTTCAGAACACTAGTAATCCTGATCGTGGGCACGCAGCTAAGACCCGATGACTCAATTCGGCCAGCCAATCACAGCAATTCCAGTAGCCAACATGGCTACGGACATTACCGTGTATGACAGGCAATTCGTGCATGTTTATTGGCTGTCTAACAGCTGCAAAACATGCGGGGCAGGACTCAAGCATGGAGCTCAAGCATCCGGGATACTCGAGAAACTAGCGTACCCAAGCACCCCGATGCTTGCTCATCAGTAATTGACAGAACTAGTCTAGTCACCCCTGAGGGATTAAATGAAAACTTCAGCTTCAGTTGTTTCCGTTAGAACAGTACTATATAGTGTAATGCAGCGGCTTGCGGCATTACTGTAATGGTCCAGGGTGTGTTCTGGCTGACCATGTACCTCTCCCTCAGAAGGACTGATCACATGACTGTGACATCATTACAGCTCCTGTGTGCACTGAAGGACTGATCACATGACTGTGACATCATTACAAGTCCTGTGTGCACTGAAGGATATATAAATCCTGGTGCTTTTGAAACAGTGCGTGAAAGGCGTGAGACCTGTTCCCTGTGTGTGGGACACCGTTAGCCTGGAGAGGCTTAGTGAGGCCTAGAGAGGCCTGGTGAAGCCTGAAAGGCAGAGGCTGGATCCCTGTGTGTGTAAGAGATGTCAGTAGCCTTGGAAGGTATGAGGGCTGGAGACCCCCATCTGGGAAGCCGTAAAGCCACAGCTGTGGCAGAACAAATCTGATGGAAACCGCTAGACCCGGCAAAAGGTAAAAGCGGTGCGTTATATGGACATTGATATAGTTACTTTGCTGAAGGCTGTAACTGGATCCAAGTGGGCCTGTCTGCCACTTGAAAGGCTCTTGGATGTTATGTGTGTAAACATGCCGGTGAGCCACTGAGACGGATTATGTTATAAGCAGTTATGAATTGTAATAAACTGCTGGATTTCATGTTACTGGAAAACGTCGCATGTGTGCTTTAATTGACCCGGTGAAGCGAGTGTCCCCCATCATGATGAATAGCGCTGCCTTACAATAGTAAATGAGAAAAATAACATCAGAATTAAGATCCACGATGCTTCATTAATATAAAGCATGGACCATTCGGTCTGTGATGTTTTTAGTTCTATTATGTGCTATTTACATCTGTACTATAGAGTTTATTTCCTTCAAATCTGATATGTATAATGATTCTATCAAGATCTGTATTAAAGGGGTAGTATTCTCAAGTCTAAAAGTTATCCCCTATCCACAAGATAGGGGATAACTTTTCGATCACTGGGGGTCCAATAGCTGTGGCCCCCAGCAATCCCGAGAACCAGGATGCTAAAGAGCCCCATGTAAATGGAGCAGTGATTGATCATGCACACGACCACTCATTTCGCTCTAAATGGGACGGAGATAGCAGACTGCTGTGCTCGGCTGTTTTTTTGCCTTCACATTAGAATGACTAGAGCAGCAGTGCACATGATCGACCACCGCTAATAGCCTTGGTTCTCAGATGTGGTTGGACCCTCAGTGATCGGGGAGTTATGCCCAACCATATACACACAGTATGATACTCCCACAGCTCCCCAACACAATATGATTGTCCCTGTAGCCAGAGCCGGTTTTAGACAAAATGGGGCCCTAGGCAAAAGTTTAAAGTGGGGCCCCCAATGCTCACATATTGCACCATCACAGAAATATTTTGGTTGCATTTACATGTGCTGAGTTCAGGCCGTTAAACAAGCGCGATTGACAACATTGAAGTCGTTCGGTGCTTGTTTCCTGGCCTCTTTACACCGGCTGAGGAAGAATGATGGGCACAGAACGATCACAAGTAGATCAATCTGTCCCCATACAGTATCATTTTATCAGCAGCACATCTGCAGTCTACACCGGCGATGTGCTGCTGAAAACAATGATTTGGGTTCGGGTATAAACAAGCCAATCACTCGATAAATAGGTAGCATTGACACGGGTGTGTCAGAGGTGACAGACAGTCGCCCTGCAGTGGTTTGCAGGAGATCTCCACGTTTGGCAATGCAGACAGCTGCCTAGATGGGAGGCTGTGTTTAAGACCCAGCGACTACCTCCCTTTAGTCTGGGTGTATATATACCTGGTGTGTCTGAGTGGGCGTCGCCGGTTATACTCATTTCTACTTGGAACTTGGCTGCAGCAGCATCACGTCCTCTCTGGAATCTTGACGCCGTGTGCCCTGTTGGAGTTCTTCTAAAGCTAAGTTGTTATTCCCCTGTGTTGTCTTCCCCTTTTGTCTTTAGAATGCTAGCGGAGGTTGACTAGTGCTCATCTCCTTCCATCCCCAGCTATGGCCTTACGCCAGGGATATTAGGGCGAGGCACGTGATCGGCGACAGCGGCAGAGGCTGTATAGGGACGTTAGGGGGAGACAGGGTGACGCTAGTCCAGATTAGGAGGTCACCTCTTCCCCCTTTCCCTAGTGTCTGGGCTCCCTTTCCCTTTCGTCTCTGTGTTGCACTCACACCTGGCGTGACTCTCAGTGTTGCACTCACACCTGGCATGACAATAATATACCCCATAGTCCTCCATATAATATAATGCACCCTATAGGCCTCCATATTGTATAATACAGTCCTTATAGTCCTCCATACAGTATAATACACTCCCCATAGTCCTCCACACAGTATAATGAACCCCCATAGTCCTCCATACAGTATAATGCACCCCCCAAAGTCCTCTATATAGAATAATGGGCCCCACATAGTTCCCCATATAGTATAATGCGCCCCATTATCCTCCATACAGTATAATGCTGCCCCCATATAGTACATACAGTATAATACACATCCTATAGTTCTTGATAGAGTATAGGGTAGCCTCCATAGAGTATAGTGCAGCCCCCATAGAGTATAATTTAGCCCCCATAGAGTATAATGCAGCCCCCATAGAGTATAATGTAGCCCTCATACAGCTCCATATAATAAAATGTAGCCTCCTTATAGTATAATGCATGCCCATGTAATATAATGTATCCTTCATATTGTATAATGCAGCCACCCCCATACAGTATAATGCAGCCCCCGTAGAGTATAATTCAGCCCCCATAGAGTATAATGAAGGCCCCCATAGAGTATAATGTAGCCCCCATATAGTATAATGAAGCCGCAGCCCCATACAGTATAATGCAGGCCCATAATATAATGTAGCCCCCATATAGTATTGCAGGTCCATATAATATAATGTAGCCCCCATATAGTATAATGCAGGCCCATATAATATAATGTAGCCCCCATATAGTATAATGCAGGCCCATATAATATTATGTTGCCCCCATATAGTACAATGCAACCACCCCCCATACAGTATAATGTAGCCCCATATAGTAGAATGTAGCCGCAGCCCCATACAGTATAATGCAAACCCATATAATATAATGTAGCCCCCATAGAGTATAATGCAGCCCCCATAGAGTATAATGCAGCCCCCCACAGAGAATACTGCAGGCCCCCATAGAGTATAATGCAGCTCCCATCTAGTATAATTCATGCCCATATAATATAATATAATATAGCCCCCATATAGTATATTGCAGCCCCCCCATCTAGTATAATGCATACCCATATAATATAATGTAGCCCCCATATAGTATAATGCAGCTTCCCATAAAGTATAATGTAGCCTCCATACAGTATAATGCAGTCCCATATAATATAATGCAACCCCATATGCTCCCATACAGTATAATGCAGCACCATATGCCCGCATATAGTATAATGCAGCCCCATATGCCCCCATATAGTATAATGCAGCCCCATATAGTATAATGCAGCCCCATATGCCCCCATATAGAATAATGCAGCACCATATGACCCTATATAGTATAATGCAGCCCCATATGTCCCCATATAGTATAATTCAGCACCATATACCCCCTTATAGTATAATGCAGCATCATATGCCCCCATATAGTATAATGCAGCACCATATGCCCCCATATAGTATAATGCAGCTCCATATGCCCCCATATAGTATAATGCAGCTCCATATGCCCCCATATAGTATAATGCAGCTCCATATGCCCTTATATAGTATAATGCAGCACCATATGCCCCCATATAGTATAATGCCGCTCCATATGCCCTTATATAGTATAATGCAGCACCATATGCCCCCATATAGTATAGTTCAGCTCAATATGCCCCCATATAGTATAGTTCAGCTCCATATACCCCCATATAGTATAGTGCAGCTCCATATGCCCCCATATAGTATAATGCAGCACCATATGCCCCCATATAGTATAATGCAGCTCCATATGCCCTTATATAGTATAATGCAGCACCATATGCCCCCATATAGTATAATGCCGCTCCATATGCCCTTATATAGTATAATGCTGCACCATATGCCCCCATATAGTATAATACAGCCCCATATGCCCCCATATAGTATAATGCAGCTCCATATGCCCCCATATAGTATAATGCAGCTCCATATGCCCCCATATAGTATAGTTCAGCTCCATATGCCCCCATATAGTATAGTGCAGCCCCATATGCCCCCATATAGTATAATGCAGCTCCATATGCCCCCATATAGTATAATGCAGGCCCACATTCCTGCAGTATAATGGCCACCATTTACTCACTGATGTAAAAAATAAATAAATACATACTTACCTCTCCTCTTTCCTCCGGTCTCTGCAGGGTGTCTGCAGCTCCTCTGCCCAGAGCGCGATGAGATGACGTCATCGTGCCGCTGCGACAGAGGCAGAGAGGGAATGATGGGAGAGGGAGTTTCATGACACTCTCTCTTCCACCAATGCTTTCAACTGTACCGGCATCTATGATGCCGATACAGTTGAATATGCGATGCAGGGGAGGGGGTGGCGCTAGCATCGGCCCCCACTGACTCATGGGCCCCGTAGCTGCCGCCTGGTGTTCCTCTATTAGCGGCAAGCCACTGGCTGGGGGCCCCTGGGAGAGTGGGCAGATGCCTAGTCTGCCTGCCCCTAACGCCTGCCCTGCCTGTAGCTCCCTCATATTGTATGATGACTCCCGCAGCACTCCACACACACAGTATAATGGTTCCCATAGTCCTCCTACATAAACAGTATGATTTTCCCATACAATATAAAGGCACCTACAGCCCTTAACACTATATGATGCCCCACATTTCTCGTAAGACAGTATGATGCTCCTCACAGCCCCACACAGTATGAGGTCCCCACAGCTTCCAACACACATTACGATGGTCCTCATGGCCCCCACACACAGTGTGATGGTCACCACACGCTATGATGGCCCTCACAGCCCCCACACACAGTAGGATGCCTCCATAGCACCGCCCCATACACACACACAATTTGATGTCCTTACAGCCCACCACATGCAGTATGATGGCCCCAAGCCAAAGGGCAGGATGTGGCCCATGGGGCAGAAACTCTATATACCTGAAGATATAGGGACAATCTGCAGGTAGTGTTAAAATCTTGCTTGTATTACTAGAAAAACGGCTAAGGGGGACAAAATGAACGTATATCTTCTATTCATTGGGGCGGCTTAGGGAGTTATTTGAGTCTCTACTCACTATACTGTGAGTAAAGCTGTGTTCCTTCCCCGACACTTTGACAGATTGCTCTGCACACACAATCTGCAGGTATATTGTGTTTTCTGCCATGTGTTTCTGGACATGACAGGTTTATTTATTTTACTCACTTATATAGCGCCATTAATTCCACAGCGCTTTATAGACATTATTGCACTGTCCCAATTGGGGCTCACACTCTAGATTCCCTATCAGTATGTCTTTGAAGTTGGGGTTCCCTTTAATCCAGGTTCTGTATGTCTGTACACAATACTGGGTGGACTCCTCTGCTCTGTAATATATATTGCTCCAAATCATAAGTAATGTATATAACAGAAGTTGTTGACATTAGAATAAATTGTAATTTTAAATGTGCATGCTATCCACTTACATGTAAGACACATTTCATGAATTTGAGAATGCTTTGGTGATAGCTAACATGTAAAGATATTATATTGTACAATTTAGAAATATTCTTATCATGTAGTCATAAGATAAAAGCGATGGTAACCGTATCATACAGTAATATGAGATGGCGATGTGATTTTTTTTTGTTAACCGAACAGTGACACCTAGTGGACACTTTTTCAAAGGCATGTTTCAATGCCTTGCTAAGTAAATTGAGCCTAGAGGCAACATTCAATCATTTTTTTCTGTCTATATAGTGCAGCACAGGCTATTATTACACAATAATGTAAAGAATGTGGGGTATTCTTATTTTATTTGATGTGCCATTTATAAGTCATCTGTCATCTTGCTCCTTCTCATCTGATATGGTTCACCTAGTGCAGCCTATATTTTTCATTTTGCCTCTGGCTTTACAGAGGGGAGGGGGGAATCTCATCACATTACACTTGTTCTTCTCTGAGTCCTTCCTAAGGACCGGCAGTTTTAGATCTGTGACACCGCGCTGCTGTCCCATATTTCATACTGTACAGAGTCAGTGGATTCTGTGTGACGCTTATTCTGCATCATATAGAAACTCTGCAGCTGATCATTGCATGGCCTCGCCTACCATATCTCTGCTTTCAGTGGTCAGAGTCAAGTGTCAGGGAGAGTAATTTGTCTCAATCTTACAAATATAGGATTTTTGACTCTTGACTCAGTGGGTATTCTCATATGGACACTGTCTTTTTTTTCTTTATTGTTGTAAAACAAACAAATAAATAAAAAATATATTAACTAGTTCGAGAACAGGCTATTTATCCCCATTTCTGATCAGGTACATTTTCAGGGTTTTTTCGTACATGTGGTTTAAAAGGGTTGTCCACTACCAGGACAACCCCTCTTCGATCTGAATGTTACCCCCGTGATCCCCGGGAGCTGGAGTATTAACACCGCTGCAACGGCACTGGCACCGGAGGTGAGTATAGGTGTTTATTTTTACAGGGCAAACATTCAGATCAAGGGGGGGTTGTCTTAGTAGTGGACAACCCCATTGCAGAGCTGTGACTTTTTTTCTCTTTCAGATATTCAAGTACTTTTTGTTTCTTTTTTTGTGATACATTGGGTTTCACTTTTTTGTTTGCTAATATCAAGAGATAGCAGTGGAAAAATAAAGGAATTAAGTGTCTGTTTTTCCCATCTTTTTATTTTTTGTTTTATGACCACAAAGAATTAATTTAAAAATTTGTTCCCCATTCTGTAACATATATTTTTATATATTGGATACATTTGATTTTTTTTCCAGGGCTGGGGCTAGTAACAGCAATTTGGATTGACATTGGCATTTTTTGTAAAAATGTTTTTATTTTTATCTGTTATTTATTTATTTGAAGACCTTTTAGAGGGTGAGAGGGCTTGATTTAAATATTGAAATATTTTTATTTTTATTTTATGTCCCTTGTAAATGGGGCTGGTATATTAGCCCTAGTTATAAGGGAAATGTAGCCTCCTGGCTGCACAACAGAGCTTTTTGGGTCGCCTATGACTCGGCACTGAGTAGCCCCGGCTCTATCGCTATACACAGCGATCACATACAGTGCATTGTGAAAGTATTTGGCCCCCTTGAACTTTTCTACCTTTTGCCACATTTCTGGCTTAAAACATAAAGATATAAAATTCTAATTTTTTGGGGAAGAATCAACAACAAGTGGGACACAATCGTGAAGTGAAATGAAATTTATTGGAAATTTAAAGTCTTTTAACAAATTAAAAACTGAAAAGTGGGGCTTGCAATATTATTCGGCCCCCTTGAGTTAATACTTTGTAGCGCCGCCTTTTGCTGCAATTACAGCTGCAAGTCGCTTGGGGTATGTCTCTATCAGTTTTGCACATCGAGAGGTTGAAATTGTTGCCCATTCATCCTTACAAAACAGCTCGAGCTCATTGAGGTTGGATGGAGGGCGTTTGTGAACAGCAGTTTTCAGCTCTTTCCACAGATTCTCGATTGGATTCAGGACTGGACTTTGACTTGGCCATTCTAACACCTGGATACGTTTATATTTGAACCATTCCATTGTAGATTTTGCTTTATGTTTGGGATCATTGTCTTTTTGGAAGATAAATCTCTGTCTCAGTCTCAGGTCTTTTGCAGACTCCAACAGGTTTTCTTCTAGAATGGTCCTGTATTTGGCTCCATCCATCTTCCCATCAATTTTAACCATCTTCCCTGTCCCTGCTGAAAAAAAACAGGCCCAAACTATGGTGCTGCCACCACCATGTTTGACAGTGGGGATAGTGTTTTGAGGGTGATGAGCTGTGTTGCTTTTACGCCAAACATATCATTTTGCATTGTGGCCAAAAAGTTCGATTTTGGTTTCATCTGACCAGAGCACCTTATTCCACATGTTTGGTGTGTCTCCCAGGTGGCTTGTGACAAACTTCAAACAAGACTTTTTATGGATATCTTTGAGAAATGGCTTTCTTCTTGCCACTCTTCCATAAAGGCCAGATTTGTGCAGTGTACGACTGATTGTTGTCCCATGGACAGACTCTCCCACCTCAGCTGTAGATCTCTGCAGTTCATCAAGAGTGATCATGGGTCTTTTGGCTGCATCTCTGATAAGTCTTCTCCTTGTTTGAGATGAAAGTTTAGAGGGACGGCCGGGTCTTGGTAGATTTGCAGTGGTCTGATACTCCGTGCATTTCAATATGATCGCTTGCAGAGTGCTCCTTGAGATGTTTAAAACTTGGGAAATCTTTTTGTATCTAAATCCGGTTTTAAACTTCGCCACAACAGTATCTCGGACCTGCCTGGTGTGTTCCTTGGTCTTCATGATGCTCTCTGCACTTGAAACAGAATCCCGAGACTTTCACAGAGCAGGTGCATTTACAGTACAGACCAAAAGTTTGGAAACACCTCATTTAAAGATTTTTCTGTATTTTCATGACTATGAAAATTGTACATTCACACTGAAGGCATCAAAACTATGAATTAACACATGTGGAATTATATACTTAACAAAAAAGTGTGAAATAGCTGAAAATATGTCTTATATTCTAGGTTCTTCAAAGTAGCCACCTTTTGCTTTGATGACTGCTTTGCACACTCTTGGCATTCTCTTGATGAGCTTCAAGAGGTAGTCACCGGAAATGGTCTTCCAACAATCTTGAAGGAGTTCCCAGAGATGCTTAGCACTTGTTGGCCCTTTTGCCTTCACTCTGCGGTCCAGTTCACCCCAAACCATCTCGATTGGGTTCAGGTCTGGTGACTGTGGAGGCCAGGTCATCTGGTGTAGCACCTCATCACTCTCCTTCTTGGTCAAATAGCCCTTACCCAGCCTGGAGGTGTGTTTGGGGTCATTGTCCTGTTGAAAAATAAATGATGGTCCAACTAAACGCAAACCGGATAGAATAGCATGCCGCTGCAAGATGCTGTGGTAGCCATGCTGGTTCAGTATGACTTCAATTTTGAATAAATCCCCAACAGTGTCACCAGCAAAGCACCCCCACACCATCACACCTCCTCCTCCATGCTTCACGGTGGGAACCAGGCATGTAGAGTCCATCCGTTCACCTTTTCGGCGTCGCACAAAGACATGGTGGTTGGAACCAAAGATCTCAAATTTGGACTCATCAGACCAAAGCTCAGATTTCCACTGGTCTAATGTCCATTCCTTGTGTTCTTTAGCCCAAACAAGTCTCTTCTGCTTGTTGCCTGTCCTTAGCAGTGGTTTCCTAGCAGCTATTTTACCATGAAGGCCTGCTGCACAAAGTCTCCTCTTAACAGTTGTTGAAGAGATGTGTCTGCTGCTAGAACTCTGTGTGGCATTGACCTGGTCTCTAATCTAAGCTGCTGTTAACCTGTGATTGGTCATGAAAATACAGAAAAATCTTTAAATGAGAAGGTGTGTCCAAACTTTTGGTCTGTACTGTATATGGAGACTTGATTACACACAGGTGGATTCTATTTATCATTACCAGTCATTTAGGACAACATTGGATCTTTCAGAGCTCCTCATTGAGCTTCTAGGGTGAGTTTGCTGCACTGAAAGTAAAGGGGCCGAATAATATTGCAAGCCCCACTTTACAGTTTTTAATTTGTTAAAAAAGTTTAAAATATCCAATAAATTTCATTTCACTTCACGATTGTGTCCCACTTGTTGCTGATTCTTCCCCAAAAAATTAGAATTTTATATCTTTATGTTTGAAGCCAGAAATGTGGCAAAAGGTAGAAAAGTTCAAGGGGGCCAAATACTTTCACAATGCACTGTAACCGCTCAACCTGTAGGTTTTTTAGCTCCTGGAGCTTTGTTAGCGTTGTGAATACAACAATCGAGAAGGCACAGATGGTAGTAAACCGTTTCTGCCCTCTTTATGAGGAGTGTGGCTTTCTCTGACAATTGGATCCCAGCTACACATTTGCGTGCATTAAATACAAAAGGAGCAACCAGTCATGGCACGTAGATGCAAAGTGGTAAATATAGGTTACTATGTTATAGATATTATTGCAAATCTATAAGAAGTCTCATAATTAACTAAGAGCTTGCAAACTAACAAGTTACCTTTACATGACCCCTATGCAGCTGAACCCCTTCTTTGGAAACAGGTAATTAAGGAAAATCCTAATGGCTAGCAGATGTGAGGCCAATCTTAGCTCGAATGCACAAGAATGCGGAGAAGGGCAGATCTACAACTGGTAGAGATAACAGCACCAGCTAAAAAGAAAACATAAAATTCTTTGTCTGGGAAAATAAAAGTAAATTTTGTGTTCCAGCTCACCATTCTTTTTGTATGAAGGTTTTTCCGGCTGTGCATGGACCAAAGGACTTGTCAGCAGAAAGAGAGGAATCCAAAAAGAAAAAAGAGAGATCCAGCACCTCCAAACCTGAAAAACATGAATTGAGATGAAAAAAAACAACATTTATTGAAAAAATATTTTAAAAATATTGCATGGTAAAAAGCGCTATGTCAGGAGTATGCAACTGACGCGTTTCGAACACTGGGTTCTTAGTCCTAGTTATGCAAAAATTCTTTGTCTACCTTATAGAAATTATGAAGTGAGGCTTTATGAACTGTGTCGATATAATAAATAGAAAAGTCATATTTTCAGAAACGTGATGAAATGGTGAATGCAAAGCATGGTTTCGCATTGCTGGATATTGGCCAGAAAGATGACATCTATGACATGTCTCCTTTCTATGAATAGATAAAATTGTGATAGGAAAGATGATGGTAATATCTCCCGCCGGGGACCTCCAGGGGCGAACACATTGTAAAAGTTGGAAAGCTCATAATTTTTTAAGGCAAAGACACATCATATAGTTCTCTGAAGTCCAGACCTGTTATGAGTCACCAAAGGGTGTTATGCGCTTTAAACTAATGGATATTTTATCTATCAATTCTGTATTCTGCCTGCAATTGTTATGCTCTTAAAAGAGGGCCCCAAAAAGACAAGCGCCAAACCAGCAAAGGTGCAGCCACAGATACATTTGGTGCCAGCTGCCCAGCTAGGCAAGCGCTTAAGGGTCAGGAATACTCTTCACCCAGCTCCCAGTAAATGGAAGGGGGACTTTGGCAGAGCCCTTCCTAGGCCCACTGTCGCCAGACTGCTGGCGTCTGGTGACTCACCTGGTGCCTAGTCAAGAACCAGGGGAGTACCTCTGCAAGAACTCCAGGAAGTGAAACCAGAAGAGAAAATGAGAAAACACCAGAAAAGATAGCAACACTAATGCTAGCACCACTCACCACAGCACATAGGAACTGCAATAAACAGCAAAGCACTGAGCAGGGAGCAGGTTTAAATAGCCCGCCTATGAATATCTCCCAATCATCCCTAGACAGCTACTCCCTGCTAGTTTAAACAGCAGAATGGGAAACATCCCACCACTACATAGTGCCAGAAACCGTAGCGTCCTGATTGCCTGGCAACCGGAGAAATCAGTGAGAGACACTCCGTCCCGCGTAATCACACATCCTACAACACCAGAACGTGATGCTCCATAAGATTGGGACAGTCTCCATGCACGCATAGTAGCTCCGCCTCCAACGTAAGGACAATGGCGGCGCCTGCCATCGGACCTGCTCCATTTCCAGGAGGGAGCACAGAACCATGATTCCTAACAGTAACTGACGCGCCCCCTGGGCCGCGTGGGGCACCCGTAACCGGGCCCTTTTGTAGATGCTGGGGGTTGTAGTCACCGTGGCGGTGACCCGGTCCCATGGCTCAGGGTGGTCAACCCAAATGGCAGTCTATATGCTGAATGTCCGACTACGCCACCCATGGATTGTGGTCACAGTGAACCGCCGCTGCAGGGCAGACCGCTGAGGCTGGTGTTGTGGGTGCAGCAGAGGGCAGTATAACTCCCAACGGGAAGAGTATAGCCTCAGGGCAGTAAATAGGGATGTTGGTGGTGATGGTGCGCTGGAGCAGCAGTAACCACAAGGAGTCTGTCATGCAAGTCAGGGTCTTTACTGTTGGTGGTATTAAGGGACCGGTCCGGAATACAGGTTAACAATGGAGGCCTGGTCAGTCTGAGAGCAACTGGGAAATCCCGCTGGTCAGGGGGAGTTTGTAGGCCTACTATGCTGACTTCACTCTTTCTTGGCTATCCCGCTGAAGTGTGGTGGTAGCCCACGTCCCTGAGTGTACCGTGTTGTTCTCACCCGTATGACTGGCGACTCGGGCCTTCCGTGCTTCTCACCCCTCCGGGGCAATAGTGGTCCCTCTCGTGTGGCTGAGCCTCCGGGCTTCCTTGGGCCAGAGGACTTGAAGTCCCCTGCGTGGTGGTTTTCTGCTGCTGGGCTTATAACCCTCACAGCCTCGGACTCCAGTGTCCGGCTTTACAAGTCTCTGGCCAGGACGAACTCTGCTAGTTCCCCTCCTGGCTTCGTGTTCCTCCTCTGCCTACAGGGACTTCTCAGCCTGCTGCTGACCTGTCCCTATCTGCGACTTGTCTGGAACTTCTCTGGCTGGTCTCTCTAACCCCACCCCAGATCCAGTTTATAAAGGGCAGGTTTCTCCCCTCCCTGGACTGAGGCAGGAGGTGCTGCATGCTAATTGTCCTCAACCAGGGTGCCTCCCACCTGCTCTCAGACATGACATTGCTGTCACTGTGGCGACCAGACCTGGGGTGCCACATTCCCCCCCAGTGAAATTTAGTACTCCGGGACTAAACACATTTTGCAAAAACACAACATAACAGGGTATAAACAATAATACAACAACATATGTACAAGAAGTTTAGTCTTTAGAGGTCACGGCGCCTCCGTGACCAGGTGTCCTTGTCACCCTAGATGCACTTTGAGGGACCTGTCCCAAACCCTCCACGTAGGCCCTGGTGTGGCTACAGGGCTTTGATGATCCGGAGTTGGACCACGTCTTCAGCCACCTCCACGGATTTTGTGTTCTGTGGTCGTCTTCAAAAGAGGGCACCTTACTGGGTGCAACTATGTACAAGGTACAGTTCCGGTTATTCATTGTCCATAACCTGTTAGTCCATGAACCCTGTCGGGTAACTAGAAAAACATAATAGTAACCAGGCAACATAAAACATTTGCAATATACAGGTAGATATATACTTTGCATTTAGATTCTCCAGCGAGCGGGCATTTGACCTTTAGTGCTCCTGGTGGACCTACGTAACCCACTGTCTGGTGGTACTCTATTCGGGTCCCCGGCTTCCACCCCCTGTGTACTGGGTGTGCTCATGTCTGCACTAGAGGTGTTTGCAGATGTTACGGGTAGGTTGGGCAGCTTTCTGCGTACTCTTTGGCTCACTACGGGCACGGCAGGCTCACTACTAGCAGAGGGTTGATTCTCCTGGGCTGCTGGTATGGACTCTTCTGCCTCCGGGGCTGGTTGCTCTCCCAACTCTACTTGCTCTTCTGCAGGCCCTTGAGGGGCTGGCTGGAGAAAGGTAAGGACGGGTACTACTATAGCATTGTTGATTTGTGTCCAGGACCGGGGAAATTCTCCGAGCACTGTACTGACCATTTCTTCCCTTTCCTCTGCGGGTTGAGGGCTATCTTGGTCTTCATCAGCACCTTGCAGCTGCTCGGGACACTTCTTCAGGTGGTCTCTGGAGAATGTGGCTGTGGCCTCTCCTCCATCCTTACTGATGGATGACACATACCTTTGGGTTTTTATGGCTTGAAAGACCTGCTCTTCAAGACCTGCTCTCCAGGTGCCAGGGGAGCAGCAGGAGCATGCTGGTTGTAGTTCCTCTCTTGCCTCTCCCTTGCTTGAGACAGACTTCGCTCCACACTCTCCTGTACTTTCCGGTACTGCTGCTGTCATTCTGTGTCCCAGTCTGCTTCTGGTGAGGTGTCCTCGGGTGTCAGGACTACCATCTCCAGGTCAATTGACAGCTTACCAGGTCTTGCTCTCATTAGGCAAGCTGGGGTGCAGTTGGTAGAACCCACTGGGATATGATTATACAAGTCCACCAGATCCAGCAGTTTCTCAGGCCACAGGCTGCGTTCCTCCAGGGGCAACGTCTTGAGCAGGTCTTTTACTACCTGGTTCATTTTCTCACACATCCCGTTGGTTTGGGGGTGGTAAGGCGTTGTCCTTATCTTCTTGCAGCCATACAGGTTGCAGAATTCCTGGAAGACTTCAGCCTCGAACGCTGGACCTTGATCAGTCAACACTTGCTCTGGATACCCGTGTGGACTGCAGAAATGCTGCTGAAAGGCTCTGGCGGCCGTCTGAGCTGTTAAGTCTTTGACAGGGACCACCACTAGGAACCGGGAGTAGGGATCTACGATTGTGAGGGCGTAGACGTATCCCGATCTGCTTGGAGCCAGCTTTACGTGATCCAGGGCCACCAGCTCAAGGGGCTGCTTTGTGATGATGGGCTGCAGGGGAGTCTTCTGGCTGGCGCGGTTCTTCCTCCTTAGGCTGCACGGGCCACAGTCTCTGCACCATCTCTCTATAGCCCCTCTCATGCCTACCCAGAAGAACCGTTCCCGCAACAGGAACTCCAGCTTCTTCCATCCAAAGTGCCCTGCTCCGTCATGGTATGCCTCTAGGACCATAGCCGCATCCTTGGGACCACTACCTGCCAGATCAGCTCGTGTGTTCGAGAGTTGACGGTCCTGCCGCACAGCCTCCCCTCGTAGAGAAACAGCTTGCTCCTCTCCTTCCACAGCTGTTTGGTCTCTTCTGGAGCATCCGGATCAAGGTGGGCATCAGCCTGGGTCAGCATTTCTTTCACCAGGTTAACTGCGGGGTCACTATCTTGTGTCTCTGCCCAGCCGTGGTGGGGTAAGGGATTGAATGTAGCGGTGGCAGAGCACTTCTCCTTTATGCAGTGGGAACACTGGGTGAGTTCAATTTCTTCCCGTTCTTCTGGATCCTCTCCCCCGTCCTGCAAGTGAGGCATTCTGGACAATGCACCTGCGTTGGCATTTGCGCGCCCTGTCCGGTATTTGATGGTAAATTCAAAATTGGACAGCCGGGCCATCCATCTCTGCTCTAGGGCACCAAGTCTCACAGTGTCCAGGTGTGTCAATGGGTTGTTGTCCGTGTACACAGTGAACTTAGAAGAAGCCAGGTAATGCTTGAAGCGTTCGGTGACTGCCCACACCACTGCCAGGAACTCTAGCTTGAAGGAGCTATAATTCTCAGGGTTTCTCTCTGTGGGTCTCAGCTTCCTGCTAGCATAAGCAATTACCCGTTCTCTGCCCTGCTGGATCTGGGACAGTACGGCTCCTAGCCCCACGTTACTTGCGTCGGTGTGGAGGATAAAAGGCTGGGTAGGCCAGGATCTCATCCACCGTGAGGGCCATCTTCAGTTGGCGGAAAGACTCCTCCTCCAGCTTGTCCCACTTAAAGAGCGGCTTCTGACTTTTAGTCTTTGACTGACCTAACAGGAGGTCCTGCATAGGGGCTGCCATTTTGGTGAACCCGGAGATGAACCTTCGGTAGTAGCCTACCAACCCGAGGAACTGCCGCACTTCCTTTATGCTGGAGGGTCTTGGCCAGTCCTTAATCACCGTGACCTTGTCAGGGTCTGGGGCTACTCCTTCAGCACTCACCACGTGTCCCAGGTACTGTACTTTTGGCTTCAGTAGATGACACTTGGAGGGTTTTACCTTTAGGCCAAAGCCTGCCAGGGCATCGAACACCTCTGCCAGGTGCTTTAGATGGTCCTCATAGGTCTTGGAATGCACAATGACATCGCGTCCAGGTAGAGTAGGACCGTCTCGAAATTTCTGTGCCCCAGACTGCACTCCATCAGCCTCTGGAAGGTCCCTGGTACATTGCAGAGTCCGAACGGCATACAGTTGAATTAACTGAGACCCATCGGGGTGGTGAAGGTGGTCTTCTCCTTGTCTGACTCTGCTACAGGAACCTGCCAGTAACCGCTAGTGAGATCCAAAGTAGAGAAGAAGTTAGCAGATTTTAATGCAGCCAAAGACTCCTCTATCCTAGGTAACGGGTATGCATCTTTGTGTGTTATTCTGTTGACCTTTCTATAATCTACACACATCCTCATCGTGCCATCTTTCTTTTTTACAAGAACTAGAGGAGCTGCCCAGGGGCTACAGCTATCCCTGATCACTCCAGCCTGTTCTACCCCCTTTACTTGCCCAAAGTCTAGCGGGTGTTTACTAAAGACTCTTTCGTACTCCTGAACCACCCGGTAGACTCCCTGTTTTTGGTGTGAGGGAGTGGAGTTGGTGCCCACGTGCAGTTTCTGACACCAGTCCTCCATTTGTTTCTTGGAGCCGTTACCCTCCTCTGGTTGAGATGGAGGCAAGGGTTCCACGGCCTTTACAGAGTTCTGGTTAATGGTGAACAATTTGGCTAGAGTAGCATACCGGGCTAAGTGTACTTCTCTTTCCCCAATATTTAGGATGCGGACTGGTACCCTCCCATGGCGGACATCAACCACCCCCCATGCTGTCAAAATTGTGGGCCTACTGTCTGAGTAAATGGGTTCTACCATAGCTTGGTAGTCTCTACCTCTTAACCCGATTGCAGTCCGGCACCAGATCATCATTTCGCTTTTTGGGGACATGGCGATAGGGAACGGGTCGCTCATCCTTACGCTACCAATCTCACCACCAGACAGTTGCCGCTTCATCAGGGCTCTGATCTCTTTTTGTAAGACACGCTGCTGTCTGGAGCTGGCATTCATTGCAACCTGCTGCAATATAACAATTATCTCTGAAAGACAATTTTCAATAACGTTAGTACCCAAGGTTATTTTAGGGTGACTTTCACGACGGTCAATGTCCACAATAATCAGTCCTTGCACCGGCAGTTCAACTTTACCAATTTTGATGGTCACCTCCTTGAACCCCACCTGCGGCACGGGCTGACCATTGCTGGCGATGATGCTCAAGTCATTATCTGGGTAGTGGGTAATATCCGTGTCACTCCAGTACCGCTTGAAAAGTACATAGGGGATGGTGGTTACCTGTGACCCGGTGTCCAACAGTGCACTCATGTGAATGCCATCCAGTACCACAGGCAAGACCGGCTCCCCCCCCACATACTTGTCACGCCAGTTTGACGGGCCTGAAGATCTTACGCCTGGGGGTTGGCCCTCTGCCCCAGGTTGGGCCCGTTTAAATTACAGTACCTCGCAATATGTCCTGGCTGGCTGCAGCGGCGGCAGATGGGTTGTCCATCCTGGTCGTAGCGGTCCGTTAGCTGTCGGTGGGATCCTCTTCTGTCGGCACCACGGGACGTCCTCCGGACTGGTAGCCAGCTGGATCTTTCCTGGAGAGGATACCTGTAACGACTGCACAGTCCTGGTCAGTGCGGCAACGCTTTTGATCAGTTCTTGGACCTGATGGTGCAGGTCTGTAGGCGGGGTACCATTCATGGCCTGTGCATTGGCTCCTGCAGATTCTATTGACTGGGGCGCCGCCTCCTGGTGATAAGTGATAGCAGGGCGCCTGGAGGCCGCAACGCCACCGGGTGCGGGTTCTCGGAGTACCCGAATGGCTCTGTCCTTAAACTGTGCAAAGTCTAACTCAGGGTTCTGCAGGGCCATCAGGCGTAACTGGGTTCGGTGGGCGTTGGACAGCAGACCCTCAATGAATTGTTCAGTCAGCAGTTCATCTGCATTCCGCACACTGTCTGTCTGCTTAATGGCTCTCAGGGCCTCTTGCAAATTCAAAGCATAGTCTCTTATACTGTCTTGGGCCCGCTGCTTGCACCCATAAAATCTCATTTTGATCTCTGCTGAGGTGCGGGTATCAAAAGTGTCCTTTAGACGGGCTAAAATCTCCTTCACGGTTCCCTTGTCTCTGACTGACCAGGACTTTACTTCTCGTTGGGCCGCGCCAGTTAACTGGCCTACCAGTATGGTCAATTTTTGTTCCTCCATCAGGGGGTACACCTTAAATTGGCTATATAGTCTCTCTTTAAAATCGCCCAGGGTATGCGACTCCCCTGAGTACTGGGGCAACCAAGCCGCTCCGGGGATATAAGGCATCGTAAACGGCATTACAGCAGCCGCGCTAGCGGTGACAGTTCCCTCTGCTTCCGTCATCCTCTTCCCCCCTAGTCAACCGTGGCCTACCTTCCGTTGCTTTTCTTCTGTAGGCCGTGGCTCCGCAGGCGATCATCGGGGTTGAGGACCTTGCGTCGCGTCCTGGTGACGTCAGCGTCCGCTCGGCTCCTTTCAGGACCTTGCGCAGCGTCCGTGCTTAAGGCGGGGCTCCAGTTCTCACACGCTTTCGTCGTCCACGCCCCTCTTCTTCCCGCGCGGCGTCCCAAAGATGGCGCCCGATGGCGGGAAAATAGACGCGGATGGCGGGAAACTCCACCCGGTAAGTTTTACAGTCTTTCCTCAGGCACGCAGTACCCGTTGGTGGCGGGCACGAGATCCTGCCGACTACGCCAAAAGTTGACGCGCCCCCTGGGCCGCGTGGGGCACCCGGAACCGGGCCTTTTTGTAGATGCTGGGGGTTGTAGTCACCGTGGCGGTGACCCGGTCCCGTGGCTCAGGGTGGTCAACCCAAATGGCAGTCTATATGCTGAATGTCCGACTATGCCACCCGTGGATTGCGGTCAGAGTGAACCGCCGCTGCAGGGCAGACCGCTGAGGCTGGTGTTGTGGGTGCAGCAGAGGGCAGTATAACTCCCCACGGGAGGAGTATAGCCTCAGGACAGTAAATAGGGATGTTGGTGGTGATGGTGCGCGGGAGCAGCAGTAACCATACGGAGTCTGTCATGCAAGTCAGGGTCTTTACTGTTGGTGGTATTAAGGGACCCGTCCAGAATACAGGTTAACAATGGAGGCCTGGTCAGTCTGAGAGCAACTGGGAAATCCCGCTTATCAGGGGGAGTTTGTAGGCCTACCGTGCTAACTTCACTCTTTCTTGGCTATCCCGCTGAAGTGTGGTGGTAGCCCACGTCCCTGAGTGTACCGTGTTGTTCTCACCCGTATGACTGGCGACTCGGGCCTTCCGTGCTTCTCACCCCTCCGGGGCAATAGTGGTCCCTCTCGTGTGGCTGAGCCTCCGGGCTTCCTTGGGCCAGAGGACTTGATGTCCCCTGTGTGGTGGTTTTCTGCTGCTGGGCTTATAACCCTCACAGCCTCGGACTCCAGTGTCCGGCTTTACAAGTCTCTGGCCAGGACGAACTCTGCTAGTTCCCCTCCTGGCCTCGTGTTCCTCCTCTGCTTACAGGAACTCCTCAGCCTGTTGCTGACCTGTCCCTATCTGCGACTTGTCTGGAACTTCTCTCTGGCTGGTCTCTCTAACTCCGTCCCAGATCCAGTTTATAAAGGGCAGGTTTCTCCCCTCCCTGGACTGAGGCAGGAGGTGCTGCATGCTAATTGTCCCCAACAAGGGAACCTCCCACCTGCTCTCAGACATGACATTGCTGTCACTGTGGCGACCAGACCTGGGATGCCACATAACCCCCTCCCTAGGAGAGACCTCCAGGCTCTCACCACCCACCTTATCCAGAAACCTCTTATGGAACTCAGCGATGAGATGATTGGCATGTATATTACCTCTCGAGACCCAGGACCTCTCCTCAGGACCATATTCCTTGCAATGAATCAAATACTGAATGAAGTTCCAAACTGTACGAGAGTCCACAATACTTTCTATCTCAAATTCCTCAGTATTATATACCAGAATAGGAGGAGGATCCTGGGTGACAAGTGGGGTAACCACCTTTTTAATAATGTCTTGTGAAAAACATTGGGAACTCACATAGATGAAAGCAGACCTACCCAAAAAGCCACCTTATTGACAATCTCTATAATGGGATATGATCCTATAAACCTCGGTGGAAGATTAGGAGATGGTACCTTAATCTTGAGAGTCTTAGACACCTAAACTCTATTCCCCACTCTGAGTTTGCAACCTTGCTGACATCAGCCTGCCTCTTCATGCTCTCCCCTGCTTTCTTGAGATGGATACAGGCTTCACCCAAACCCTCCAGAGGCGGTGGATAGTAGCAGAGACCGTCGGAAGTACATCATCCCCTCCATCAAAACATAGAGACCTAGGATGGAATCCTAGATTACAGAAGAAGGGAGACACCTTGTTCCTGGCACAGATCGCATGCCTTAACATAAGCTTCAACATCCTTACCCAAGGACGGCCACCAATACTTTCTGCTCAACAGGTGACACCTTAAAGCTCGGGTGGCCAGCAGTGACCGAGTCATGAAACTCTCTGAGTAAGTCCAACCGTAACTGCACTGGAATGAATAATTTATCATGAGATGTGCTGGACGGAGCCATCCCCTGAGTCTTAACCACCTCCCAGGCTAAATTGAAATCAGGTTCCGCAATTTCAGACTCACTAGGACAAAGACTCTAGACAGAGAGAACATCTGCCCTAACATTTTTTGGTCCCAGGGAGGTAAGACATCGAAAAATTTAATCTGGTAAAAAAAACAAGGCCCATCAGGCTTGTCTCGAGTTCAGTCTCTTAGCATTCTCTAAAAAAAAGAACAGATTCTTATGATCAGTAAGCACTGTGATTGGGAGCTTAGCTCCTTCAAGGAGATTCCTCCAGAGCTAACTTTATGGCAAGAAGTTCACTATTGCTGATGTCATAATTGAGCTCTGGAGGAGAGAATTTCCGAGAAAAAAACGCACAAGGCTTCAAATGCGTTAGAGTGGTGGAAAACTGGGAGAGCACCGCTCCCACTCCTACCTCAGAGGCATCCACTTCCACCACAAAAGGCTTATTGACATTAGGCTGGACCAAAACTGGAGCGAAGGAATAGACCTTCTTAAGTGTATTAAAGGCCTCAATGGCCTCTAGTCCCCAATTAGACACGTCTGCCCCCTTATGAGTAAGAGCGGTGAGGGGTCACCTTGGAAAAACCCTTAATAAACCTCCGGTAATAATTAGCAAACCCACAAAAATTCTGCTTGAGGTTAACCGGTTGGGCCCATCTGAAACCTCATGGGGGACAGAATGAGTGTCAAGAACCCCAACTCCTGAACTTTGAAAACACATTTTTCTTTTTTGACATAAAGAAAATGATCCTCCATCTTTTCAGGACGGTGCACACATGGTTCCTATCTGCATCCAGGTCTCTGGAGAAGATGAGGATATCATCGATTTAAACAATGACACAAATACCCAAAAGATCATGGAAAATATAATTTACAAGCATCTGAAACACAGCTGGAGCATTACAGAGCCCAAAGGGCGTGACACAATATTCATAATGACCATCGGGGGTATTGAAGGCCGTTTTCCACTCATCCCCTCCTTGATGCGAACAAGATTGTAAGCTCCCCGGAGACCCAGCTTAGTAAACCAACTTGCCCCTACCAGTTGGTTAAAGAGGTCAGGGATGAGTGGTAGAGGGTACTGATTACATACAGTTATGTGATTGAGCTCACGATAGTCAATACACGGTCTCAAACCGCCATCCTTTTTGGCCACAAAAAAGAACCCTGCTCTCACCGGGGATTTACAAGGGCAGATAAACCCATTTTTTAAATGTTCCCAAAAATATTCCCTCATGGCTTACCTCTCGGGTACTGACAGGTTAAAAAATTCTGCCCTTAGGTAACTTTGCCCCCTCAATGAGCTGGATGGAACAGTCATAAGTACTTTGTGGAGGTAATTTCTGGCAGGCCTCTGTGGAGAACACCTGTGGGAACTCTGCCACATACCACGCGTAGTAGCTTCGGATTCCGGGTCAGGACAATGACAGCGTCTGCAACCGGAGTAGCGTAGCACCATACCTGCTCCATTCCCAGGTGGGGCACAGAACCTCAATTCCTAACAAAGGAGAGGTGTGTGGGTGTAATTTGTGTTAATAAAAAGCCAGTGCCAATTATGATCATCGTTCAATGCTAGGAAGATACAAGGCTGTGTAGGATTTTTTCACTGGAGTTCTTCCTTCCATGAATCTGAGCCAACTATGTGACCCAGGTTTAGTAATTTTCTTTCGTTATTCATCTTTATTTTATGTAATTGTATATGCTGTATTGTTTTGTCCCCTTTGTAAAATCTTTTGTATATTTTTGAAACGCTGCTTACTTTTTGGATTAAATATATAAAATTTAATAGCTTTGTTCCTCTTGCTCTATAAACAGCATCCCCAAAGCCATATGCTATCTGTAATGGGTGTCCAATCAGCCTGTAAAGCGATTGGTGATGGCAGCTAGTAGTTTTTCTTGGGTTATTGTGTAGATTGGCAGTATCCGTACCGGAGTATATATATATATATATTCCATGGGTTGGAACCAGTGGTGTATATACTATACGGTCACTGTAAGTTTTTCAATAATCGGCCTAGTAGTGAAAGCAGTCGCGGCCTCAGCCATCAATCGTTGGTCAATTGCGTACTGTCCTGACAATTGGAGGCAGCGGAGTGCTGTTCCTTGACACCATAGAAGATATAGTTTGTGCCAATTCACATATATGGAATGTATAACAGTGGTTTGATACAAGAATAATAATCAGAAGCCTATATAAAAGAAACTTGTACACAAAGAACCAAAATGTAGTAGAAAATGAAACTTTATTGAAAATAGTGCATTTAATAATTAAAATGATTCAAAGGTGAGAAACCAACAGATGGCACCACATCTTGCAAGGAGGTATATATAATGTAAGGTGGCTAATGGTCTTGTAATCGATGGGAGGTATGTATCCCAGAGATGGCTGGTCTCTGGGATGTGACCCGATGTATTTTCTCAAGTGCACGCATGCACTAAGAGGATTAATTGGTGCAGCTGGGAGCCGGGGTACGGGTTGCTAGGAGAGATGGGCAGGTCCAGCAACCCACATACCTCACCTCTGGGTGTGGTTAACAGCCTATAAAATGGAGGCTGTTTGTTTGACATTTGGTCTGTATTTGGAAGGAGAAGGCCTCCAGTGTGTTTCCAGATTGAGCTGTGTGCTGTACGGTCACCAGCCTGTGTGACCACAGGTTCGGTGTACCAGAGACTTTGTACAAAGTACTGTTCTCCTTTGTTTCGCCTGCACTAAAGGCTGTTTATTTGCACTTTTTATTTTTGCCGGTTTATGAAGTTAATAAACCGCTGTGGACATTTAAAGGAACCTGCCTCCTGTTTGCCGCTCAACACACCTGAGTGAGTACCATCCCTACAATAAAGAAATAAATAAGTAGATATAATACAATAAAAACTAATGAGTGAAGAAATACATAGGTAGACCCAACTGGAAACGACAGTAGACAGTGAATCTATATACAGTAGATATAAAAAATATCCTTACCTCCTACAGAGTGTGGTGCCAAGCCCTGACGTACAGTACAGACCAAAAGTTTGGACACACCTTCTCATTTAAAGATTTTTCTGTATTTTCATGACTATGAAAATTGTACATTCACACTGAAGGCATCAAAACTATGAATTAACACATGTGGAATTATATACTTAACAAAAAAGTGTAAAACAACTGAAAATATGTCTTATATTCTAGGTTTTTCAAAGTAGCCACCTTTTGCTTTGATAACTGCTTTGCACACTCTTGGCATTCTCTTGATGAGCTTCAAGAAGTAGTCACCGGAAATGGTCTTCCAACAATCTTGAAGGAGTTCCCAGAGATGCTTAGCACTTGTTGGCCCTTTTGCCTTCACTCTGTGGTCCAGCTCACCTCAAACCATCTCGATTGGGTTCAGGTCTGGTGACTGTGGAGGTCAGGTCATCTGGCGTAGCACCCCATCACTCTCTTTCTTGGTCAAATAGCCCTTACACAGCCTGGAGGTGTGTTTGGGGTCATTGTCCTGTTGAAAAATAAATGATGGTCCAACTAAACGCTGCAAGATGCTGTGGTAGCCATGCTGGTTCAGTATGCCTTCAGTTTTGAATAAATCCCCAACAGTGTCACCAGCAAAGCACCCCTATACCATCACACCTCCTCCTCCATGCTTCATGGTGGGAACCAGGCATGTAGAGTCCATCCGTTCACCTTTTCTGCGTCGCACAAAGACACGGTGGTTGGAACCAAAGATCTCAAATTTGGACTCATCAGACCAAAGCACAGATTTCCACTGGTCCAATGTCCATTCCTTGTGTTCTTTAGCCCAAACAAGTCTCTTCTGCTTGTTGCCTGTCCTTAGCAGTGGTTTCCTAGCAGCTATTTTACCATGAAGGCCTGCTGCACAAAGTCTCCTCTTAACAGTTGTTGTAGAGATGTGTCTGCTGATAGAACTCTGTGTGGCATTGACCTGGTCTCTAATCTGAGCTGCTGAAAACCTGCGATTTCTGAGGCTGGTGACTCGGATAAACTTATCCTCAGAAGCGGAGGTGACTCTTGGTCTTCCTTTCCTGGGGCGGTCCTCATGTGAGCCAGTTTCTTTGTAGCGCTTGATGGTTTTTGCAACTGCACTTGGGGACACTTTCAAAGTTTTCCCAATTTATCGGACTGACCAACCTTCATTTCTTAAAGTAATGATGGCCACTCGTTTTTCTTTACTTAGCTGCTTTTTTCTTGCCATAATACAAATTCTAACAGTCTATTCAGTAGGACTATCAGCTGTGTATCCACCTGACTTCTGCACAACACAACTGATGGTCCCAACCCCATTTATAAGGCAAGAAATCCCACTTATTTAACCTGACAGGGCACACCTTTGAAGTGAAAACCATTTCCAGTGACTACCACTTGAAGCTCATCAAGAGAATGCCAAGAGTGTGCAAAGCTGTCATCAAAGCAAAAGGTGGCTACTTTCATAGTCATGAAAATACAGAAAAATCTTTAAATGAGAAGATGTGTCCAAACTTTTGGTCTGTACTGTATGTGTGTGTACATATATATACAAAAATATACTAGCTATTGAACCTGTTCTACGCCCAGGTGGCGAGCATTTTTATTGGTATATGGTCTCCCATGCTGGTATCTGCTGCCTCCCTCCTGGTATTTGCGCTGCCCCCATCCTGTCTCCACCATCCTATCCTGGAATGCGTGGTACTCCTCACCCCCAATCCAGGTATGCGTGGTACTCCTCACCCCCAATCCCGGTATGCGTGGCACCCCTCACCACCAATCCCGGTATGCATGGTACCCCTACCCCCAATCCCGGTATGCATGGCACCTCTCATCCTTATCCCGGTATGCATGGCACCCCTCATCCTGGTATGCATAATCCCCTCACCCCCCATTCCCGGTATGTGTGGTACCCCTCACTCCCCAATCCTAGTATGCATGGTCCCCTCACCCCTCAATCCTGGTATGCATGGTCCCCTCACCCCCCCAATCCTGGTATGCGTGGTCCCCTCACCCCCCCAATCCTGGTATGCGTGGTCCCCTCACCCCCCCAATCCTGGTATGTGTGGCCCCCTCACCCCCCAATCCTGGTATGTGTGGCCCGTCATCCCTTTCACGCTGTACACACATACAAAAAAATAAACACATATATTCACCTTTTTTCCCTGTGCTACAGCGCTGCTATGTCCTGTTCTGCCGGAGGCCTGAACCGGCGCTGTGTCTTCAGTAAAATGGTGCCGGATAGCGCTATGCGCATGCGCCGATCCAACGCCTCACTGCTGCCCCGGTCTCCGGTGAAGAGAGGCGCCGCGGCAACGCTCCTCCCGGTCAGGTAAGTATCTAAGTATGGCACCGGAGATCGCGGTATGCGTTCAGTGTCTACGCATACTGCGATCTCCGGCGCCATGCACACTCCTCTTACCTGTAACGGCTGGATGCCTGCATCTGTCTGGAGCCAGACTGCGCGTCACGCATTCGCAGTCTATAAATGCTTCAGACAGAAACACGCATCCCCCGTTATATTATAGATCTTATATCGTCTCCTTTATTATGTAGAGTACTGTTTCTTATTACACAGAGTTCTCTCTTCTTATGTACAGCTCCGTCCTTTACATATCGAATAATGTAGTTGTGAAGACCCGGGGTCTTCCGTGGGCGTAACGCTAATCAGACAACGCAGGGTGAGGTTATACCAGCGTGGCAATACTTTATTGAACCACAAAGCGGACAATAAACACACAGAACAGTCCCAGCAAATGCCCTAGATGGTACAACATTACACAGTTTCACCCTTCCGCTGGCCCGCCTGGGATAGAACTGCTGTGACTTTGGAGACTTCCAGGGCCTACTACTTCAACCAGTGGCCCCCCCACTTCTGGCGGGCTCCCACAGAGAGGAGGTAGCGGCAAGCCTAGGAAGATGGCAGTCCATCGAGGTACAAGACCAGGAGACCTGAAGGTCCAAATCTGGCCTCTCTGAGAGTTTCCATGGAGCCAGGCGACCGGTGGGTCCCTCCTAGCAACCCCGAAACAACATATCCATGGGGCCAGGTGACTTCTTCGTCCTCTCCTGGTCTCCCCAAAAGTATCCATGGTCTCTCTGATGGTCAGTGGAGCAGATCCAAATCTTTTCAGTCAGGGCCAGTACCCTTAGGCTAGAATGTAGAATACAAATCCGTGTCTCATGGAATTCATCTACTTTCCTCAAGGATGTTCCTCATTCTCCTTGTAAAGTCATTCTGAATCTCTGTCCTAAGACTCACACTGTCTCAGAAGCACATCTCCTTTCTTCTTCTCTGTGTTCAAGTCTGACTCTTGCAAAAACACATGTCCCTTCTGCTTCCCTGGGCTCAGCCCTCTGATTGGCAGAACTGCTCTCACCCTCCTCCCCCAAAGCTAAGTGTGCATATCACATGTCAGAGGTAAAGGTGCAGGGCTCACCTATCATTGTTTGAGATAATCTATTTACATAGTTGGTATCACAGGGGCTCTTGTAAATATACATCATTGTTTCAGAATCAAAGAGCAGATAACATTCAGAGTTATACAAATAGTAGTCTGTGTTCAACTAAAGAAGAACAGAGATTAAAGAGTCAGCATAAAAATAAAGGAATGCTACTCTTGCCATCAGAAATATGTCTGGCATAATTAAGATTTGACGCTGTATTGTCACAATAGTGCCCTGTATTTTATTACATAGTGTCCTCTCTTGTTAGATATATAATGCAATGATGGCTGATGCAGTGTGGGAAAGCTTCTTTTCTGATGCAGGAGCTGATGGGCTGATCTTCTGGTCACCGGCTGCTCCATCAGCAGTCATTTTATATCTAACAAGAGACGACTATGTAGTAAAAGAGGGCGCTGTGACTGACAAAAATAACAAGAATACACTATGGAAGGGACAGCACTGTACATAACAGCAGAGGAAGCTATATAATAAGAGACAGCACCATATATACCGTATTTTTTGGACCATAAGACGCACTTTTTTCCTCCAAAATTTTGGAGGAAAATGGGGGGTGCGTCTTATGGTCTGAATGTTGGGGGGGTGTATATTTATGTGTGGTGTGGGGAGAGCGGTATCGGTGGAGGAGCGGGGCACAGGAGGCAGTAGCCGCCCGCTGCAGCCTACACTGTCCCCGCTGCTAAAGAAAATGAATATTGGGCGTGGGGAGCACTGAATATTCATGCTCCTTAATAGCTTTATACAGTGTAGCCGCGCTGCGGCTGCTGCTGCTGCCGGCTATCTCTTGTGCCCGCTGTTAAAGGCATGAATATTCAACCTCTCTCCACGCCCATAGGCATGGGGAGGGGGTGAATATTCATGCCCTTTAATGAGCGAACAGACCCGGCGTGGGGAGCAGTGACTTCCGGCAGCTGATCTCTCCTTGTGAGCCGCGCATGGCAGTGACGTCATGCGCGGCTCACATGGAGAGATCAGTGCAGGCAGACCGGACGCAGCGCTGGAGGAGAGAGAAGAAAGGTGAGTATGAGTGTTTATTTTTTTTAATGTGCAGCCTGATGGGGATTAGGGGTGCCATGCATACAAGGACATGGATTAGGGGTGCCATGCATACCAGGACAGGGATTAGGGGTGCCAAGCATGCCAGGACAGGAATGAGGGGTGCCATGCATACCAGGACAGGGATGAGGGGTGCCATGCATACGAGGATAGGGATGATGGGTGCCATGCATACCAGGATAGGGATTAGGGGTGCCTGCATACCAGGACAGGGATGAGGGGTGCCATGCATACCAGGACAGGGATTAGGGGTGCCATGCGTACCAGGATAGGGATTAGGGGTGCCATGCATACCAGGACAGGGATGAGGGGTGCCATGCATACCAGGACAGGGATTAGGGGTGCCATGCATACCAGGATAGGGATTAGGGGTGCCATGCATACCAGGACAGGGGTTAGGGGTGCCATGCATACCAGGACAGGGATGAGGGGTGCCATGCATACCAGGACAGGGATGAGGGGTGCCATGCATACCAGGACAGGGATGAGGGGTGCCATGCATACCAGGACAGGGATGAGGGGTGCCATGCATACCAGGACAGGGATGAGGGGTGCCATGCATACCAGGACAGGGATGAGGGGTGCCATGCATACCAGGACAGGGATGAGGGGTGCCATGCATACCAGGACAGGGATGAGGGGTGCCATGCATACCAAGATAGGGATGAGGGGTGCCATGCATACCAGGACAGGGGTTAGGGGTGTCAAGCATACCAGGACAGGGATGATGGGTGCCATGCATATCAGGATAAGTGTGAGGGGTGCCATGCATACCAGGATAAGGATGAGGGGTGCCATGCATACCAGGATGGAGGGGTGCCAGGCATACCAGGATGGGGGTGGGAACCACATATAAAAGGAAGGGGGGCGGTATATATACCAGGATGGGGGATATTGTCAGAATTGGGGGACATTACCCTATACCAGTGTAAGCAGAAGACCCCCTCCCTCTTAAAAGTGCATCATGACCACATTTTTTGCTTAAATTTTTATTTTTTTATTTTCCTCCTCTAAAACCTAGGTGCGTCTTATGGTCCGGTGCGTCTTATAGTCCGAAAAATACGGTAACTAGAGAGGATGGTACGTAATAAGGGAGGGCGTTATACATAATAAAAGAGGAAACTATGTAGCTAAGGATTGCGCTATACATACAGTGGGGAAAAAAGTATTTATTCAGCCACCAATTGAGCAAGTTCTCCCACTTAAAAAGCCGAGAGAGGCCTGTAATTGACATCATAGGTAAACCTCAACTATGAGAGACAAAATGAGAAAACAAATCCTGAAAATCACATTGTCTGATTTGGAAAGAAATTTTTTTCAGATTTTGATGGAAAATAAGTATTTGGTCAATTACAAAAGTTCATCTCAATACTTTGTAACAGTGGGTACGGAAAGTATTCAGACCCCTTTAAATTTTTCACTCTTTGTTTCACTGCAGCCACTTGGTAAATTAAAAAAAATCATTTTTTTTTCTCATTAAAGTACACTCTGCACCCCATCTTAACTGAAAAAAAAACAGAAATATAGAACTTTTTGCAAATTTATTAAAAAAGAAAAACTGAAATGTCACATGGTCATAAGTATTCAGACCCTTTGCTCAGACACTCATATTTAAGTCACATGCTGTCCATTTCCTTGTGATTCTCCATGAGATGATTCTACTCCTTCATTGGAGTCCAGCTGTGTTTAATTGTGTTTAATTAATCTAAACTGATAGGACTTGATTTGGAAAGGCCTCACAGCTCACAGTGCATGTCAGACCAAATGAGAATCATGAGCACAAAGGAACTGCCCAAGGAGCTCAGAGACAGAATTGTGGCAAGGCACACATCTGGCCAAGGTAACAAAAGAATTTCTGCATTACTCAAGGTTCCTAAGAGCACAGTGGCCTCCTTAATCCTTAAATGGAAGAAGTTTGGGACCACCAGAAGTCTTCCTAGACCTGGCCGTCCAGCAATCGTGGGAGAAGAGACTTGGTGAGAGAGGTGAAGAAGAACCCCAAGATCACTGTGGCTGAGCTCCATAGATGCAGTAGGGAGATGGGAGAAAGTTCTACAAAGTCAACTATCACTGCAGCCCTCCACCAGTCGGGCCTTTATGGCAGAGTGGCCCGACGGAAGCCTCTCCTCAGTGCAAGACATATGCAAGCCCGCATAGAATTTGCTCAAAAACATATGAAGGACTCCCAGACTATCAGAAATAAGATTCTCTGGTCTGATGAGACGAAGATAGAACTTTTTGGTGATAATTCTAAGCGGTATATGTGGAGAAAACCAGGCATTGCTCATCACCTGCCCAATACAATCCCAACAGTGAAACATGGTGGTGGCAGCATCATGCTATGGGGGTGTTTTTCAGGTGCAGGGACAGGACGACTGGTTGTGACGCGCCCCCTGGGGCCGTGGGGTACTCGGTAGCCGGCCGGTCGGTGCTGGGGATGTCACGGTGGCAGTGACCCGGTCTGTGGCCCCGGGCGGTCAAATGATTAAAGAAAAGTAAAAGGGGAATAAAGTTTTTATAGAGATAATGTTCGTGACGCCACCTGTGGTATGCGGCTATTTGGGGCCGCCGCGGCGATGCAGATCCTCTGGAGCTGATGGTGACGCAGCAGTGTTGGTTCAGCTGATGAATTGTGGAGGTAGATGTTGTTGTTGCTGCGGTGTAATGCTGGTGATGGCGCAGCAATTATTCAAGGACACAGTGGGGTGCAGTCTTCAGGTTTTACTCACAGTTGTTAAGTTCCTCAGGTTACAATCACCGGTATGCAACTTCCCATGTCGTCCTGTGTCCTCCGGGGTAGTGATCCAGCAAACCGTCAGGTATTTCAGGAGCACTTGGATGGGACCCCGTTCTATGTACCTTTCCTCGTCGTCTCACTGCGCTGGCGCTCACCCTCCTTCCCTACGCCTCACAATCAGTGTCCCAAGCCAGTGGCCTTGGGCTTTGTCGGGCGACTTGCAGTCCCCTGGGTCCTATGTGGCCACCTTTTCAGCGATGTAATTGTGGGTTTTGGCTGAAACACCTTGAAAATGCTGCAGCCTCCGGTTGGCTAGCTGAGCCTGGTTGTTCTCCACTAGTTTGGGGCCGGTCCCCTTCTGCGACCTGATCCCTCCACGTCAGTGTGAATTCGGGCGAACGAGTGGCTTCCTGCACTCACGGTGCCCCTGGGATCCCTTCTGTCTCTGGAGCCTTTCCCTCTGCTCCCGTCTTCTCTCACTCTCCTCCTGGGCCTCTCTCACTAGACCCGACTCCTCTCTCTCCTTCCGTGCTCTCCTGAGCGGAGCTCCTCCTGAGCTCCCACTCCCAACTGTCTCTCCTCTGAGCCTGAGCTTGAACTCTTTCTAGATGTTTCTCTCTGTCTTTTATACTCTCTCTGTCTGTGCTCCACTGAACTTCATCCTCCACCCACCTCCTCTACCTCGTTCCACACTCCAGCTAGGGACCAGGAACTGTACTCTCCCTTAGGAGCAATCTCGCCCTTCCTTACTGAAGTGGAGTGTTTTGGATGTGGTAGTGTGGGTCCCGGGTAGTACTCCGTCCTTACCTGAGAGTGAGGTACCACACCTCTGGGTGAGATGTAGTACCTCTGTGGCAACTGGACCCGCAGGGGCACCACAGTTGCAATTGAAGGAAACATGAATGCGGCCAAGTACAGAGATATCCTGGATGAAAACCTCTTCCAGAGTGCTCTGGACCTCAGGCTTTGCCGAAGGTTCACCTTCCAAGAAGACAATGACCCTAAGCACACAGCTAAAATAACAAAGGAGTGGCTTCAGAACAACTCTTTGACCATTCTTGACTGCCCCAGCCAGAGCCCTGACCTAAACCCAACTGAGCATATCTGGAGAGACCTGAAATTGGCTGTCCACCAACCTTCACCATCCAACCTGACGGGACTGGAGAGGATCTGCAAGGAAAAACTTTTTGCATCATTCCCAAGAAGACTCATGGCTGTACTAGCTCAAAAGGGTGCTTCTACTCAATACTGAGCAAAGGGTCTGAATACTTATGACCATATGATATTTCAGTTTTTCTTTTTTAATAAATTTGCAAAAATTTCTACATTTCTGTTTTTTTCAGTCAGGATGGGATGCAGAGTGTACTTTAATGGGAAAAAAAATTAACTTTTTAGAATTTACCAAATGGCTGCAATGAAACAAAGAGTGAAAAATTTAAAGGGGTCTGAATACTTTCCATACCCACTGTATATATCCTTTGTTGGCAATGACAGAGGTCAAACGTTTTTTGTAAGTCTTCACAAGGTTGGCACACACTGTTGCTGGTATGTTGGCCCATTCCTCCATGCAGATCTCCTCTAGAGCACTAATGATTTGGGGCTGTCGCTGGCAACACAGACTTTCAACTCCCTCCAAAGGTTGTCTATAGGGTTTAGATCTGGAGACTAGCTAGGCCTTTCCAGGACCTTGAAATGCTTCTTACGAAGCCACTCCTTCGTTGCCCTGGCGGTGTGCTTGGGATCATTGTCATGCTGAAAGACCCAGCCACGTTTCATCTTCAATGCCCTTGCTGATGGAAGGAGGTTTGCACTCAAAATCTCACGATACATGGCCCCATTCATTCTTTCATGTACACGGATCAGTCGTCCTGGTCCCTTGGCAGAGAAACAGCCCCAAAGCATGATGTTGCCACCCCCATGCTTCACAGTAGGTATGGTGTTCTTTGGATGCAACTCAGCATTCTTTCTCCTCCAAACACACCGAGTTGTGTTTCTACCAAACAATTCAACTTTGGTTTCATCTGACCATATGACATTTTCCCAGTACTCTTCTGGATCATTTAAATGCTCTCTAGCAAACTTCAGATGGGCCTGGACATGTAATGGCTTAAGCAGGGTGACACGTCTGGCACTGCAGGATCTGAGTCCCTGCTGGCATTGTGTGTTACTGAAGGTAGCCTGTGTAAAGTTGGTCTCAGCTCTCTGCAGGTCATTCACTAGATCCCCCCGTGTGGTTCTGGGAATTTTGCTCACCGTTATTGAGATCATTTTGACCCCACGGGGTGAGGTCTTCTGTGGAGCCCCAGATCGAGGGAGATTATCAGTTGTCTTGTAAGTCTTCCATTTTCTAATTATTGCTCC